>NC_046166.1:38719305-39048055 GCF_011064425.1 Rattus rattus
AATGTCCAGGGAGGAAGGGAATCATCTATAATTTAAGAACCTTTTTAATGCTATTAAAATTAAAGTGCTAAAGGGAATGAGTAGCCAAAATCCACAGTGGGCAACAGTTGGCATATGTGCCTGGCATCCCCAAGCCATCATCATCTTGCCTTCATTAAATACAGTAGTATGATCAGAATGGCAGTTTGACAAAACCTTTTCCATGTTCTGAGAGCTAAAACACAGTGAAAATAATTCATTTAAACATACTCACAATAAAATCTTTTCATGGATTAAACTGATGAAGGGATAAAAACGTTAGAGCTAACTGGTTCATTCTCATCCCATCTTTAAGAAAGTAGAACCAGAAGGTAGACTGTACACAATGCAATGCAGATGTTTCCTCTGTCAGTGTCCCATAAGATACGGAGAATATTAAATACCAATATTTGCTGATTACAAAATTTTAGAAGGAAGAGAAAGTATGGTGAAATCCTCAAGAGAGAGAGAGAGAGAGGGAGAGAGAGAGAGAGAGAGAGAGAGAGAGAGAGAGAGAGAGAGAGAGAGAGGTAAAAGAACAACACAATCACCTAAAAACCAAGCAAGGCTAGACAGATAAATTTCATAAAGATAAATACAAACCAACATGTATGTAGAACAAATGTGTGTGGCTCTACAATTGTTTTGTTCGATGGGCCATGTAGTTCTCTTGTGTCCATGATGGATTCCAAATAATTTATAAATCTTCTCGAAGCATCCGTTTCTTTCTAGAACTGTGTAAAAAAAGTCCATTTCCCGCGAAACAGGTATAGGAGGGAAAATTTGTTTCTGCAATATGTTAATTGATATTAGTCCACACGAGTCACGAAGTGTAGCATCATGGTGCGATATGCCTAATCTCCCCTCATGCAGTTTTTGGAATGTGTCATATGCTCACACTTTGATCCCGTGTTTACGTTTGTCACTCCATTCACAAATGAAACCGCAACAAGAGGAGAGAGAGAGAGAGAGAAATAACCCAACAAAACAGTCCAGAAATGTGTCAAGAAATCTGCAAGAGCTGTGAGGTGGTAAAAAGAAAAAAAAAGAAAACCCTCCTCCAGAAGAAAAAAGTAGAAATGGGGGCAAGCAAGAGGACATTGCCGTGGGAAGTGCTGTGGGAAATAAAGAATGGTGTTAAGAAAACAAGCTGCGACCCTCTTTTTCTTTTCTCAGTAGCAGAGAAACAGAAAGGCGCTGGGGGAAAACAGACAGCAGCAACTCTAAAGGGAGACGGGAAACAGACGCAGAACAAGAGGGTCTGCAATTCCGCTGGGGTATTTGTTGAATTCAACTTGCCTCAGACGCTCGGAGAATGTTTGAGAAATGACTTCCATGTCATTCGGAGTTCTGGCAGTTGATTGTGAAGAATAACTTTACAAAGGTATTCGATTCTGCTGCTTCGGGGCACATGCTGCAGATCACCCGTGAGTGACTGGTAGGAATGTGGCCCTGTGGTCCCGTGTTACACAATTAGGTGTGTGACTGGGGCTGTTAGTTTCTGTGGCAAGCAGCATTGGCGTGATGGGAGACAGCATAGTAGACTCCCGTCTTCATTAGTCTGCTCCGATATGGTAATTACTATGTCCAAACACTGCTCCTTTAGGTTTTACAACTTTCTGACTCCCAGAGGTGCTGATAAACGCCCGAGTGGGGGACAAGGCTCTAATCCCACTGCTACCACAAAGTTCACACACACACGTTTTTAAAGAAACGTTGGATTTCCAAAATCAAAAAGAAAGGGTTTCCCCAGCCCTGGGTGAAAGTCACCACTTTTGAGTCACTCAAGAAACGTAATGTCCAGTGTACTGTTCTAGGCTGTCATCTCCCCTGACAACGCGCTTGAGTTACAGAGCAAACACCAAGTGCCTTCACCTCCCGCAAATAATATCTGTCGGCCTGCGTACAACTTAAAGTTGTTTTTCTCCTGTGGAGAGCTAAATTAAATACAGCTGCTCCCCAGTTTACAGAAGGATTCTGATTTCCCAAGGCTCGAATAAGGACATTCTTCTGAGTCCAGTGGACGCTGGACCATGAAGGTAAGCCTCGAACTTTCTGCCGAGAAGATCCGTTCTACACTTAAGTCTTTTCTGCACAATGATAGTAAAACAATGTAGTGATGCTCATCCCAAACTGGCACAAACTGGAAAACCAATTAAGATTCCCGAGTCAAGAGCCCCCACCGCATTTAGTATCCAGACATCTAGAACTGGACTAGGCGCTGTCCATTGCCTATACGCATACAAGACGAGAAGCCAAAATCAAGAACAACACACTGATTATAAACAAGGAAACCATACAGATACTCTTTTATAGAAGGAATAACTCACGTTTGTCAATTTTCCCTATCTGTTGGACTACAAAACATGCACATGCGTTTAAAATTTGGGCTGTGGTTATGATGGCTACTCTGGGCAATTAAAACCTTTTTGCTGCTAAGTATCATTTTTAATTCGGCTAGAGAAGGAATTTTCCAACTTTTGAAAATGCGTCGTCTGGCTCTCCGAGTAAGCGGTTCAATGCTACATGAAATAAGTTTGTGTTGGCTCGCATTGCCAAAGCAGAGAGCCTTTCTTACGTCAATTACTGGGGCTGGTGATCATGGTGACTAATATGAAGCCTCCAGCCATTCTCCACTACGTGTCCATCAATACGAGTATATGTCATACTAAATGGGATCAGGTGAGGAAAGGCTATATGTCATAAGTGATGAAGGCTACTGTTTCGGCTGTCTTCACAGTGACCATTTCTTCATAATGGCCCAGACAGGCAATGGTGTATGTTCTGAGTGTTTAGGAGGTGATAAGTTTGTATCGGTGTCTATATGTCTTGGTATCTCTAGGGTATTTCAGCATATACAGTACAGTTCGGTACCGTTCAGAGTGTCGGGCAGAAGAAATGGCGATTGCTTGGCTTTGCAAGGGTGGAGGATGCTGAAGGTAGAAACGACTTGTTTTGTTTTATACCAGAACAGACGTGGCTTACAGGGAACTACATCTCTCAGGACCACTTGGTAAATTTCATTCATTGTTCAGCATCTTGGGACAAATATCATGTGATAGAGCAGAAACAGGGTGATACTTTATGAAAAAATTAGTGGCTGTGATACCCGCTAAGCAGAGCCGTGGTGGTAGGGAGATAATATGGCATCTCGATCAAGTTGGATCAAGACAGGGTTACAGGTCCTTAAAAAGTTGTACCTGGGAGAAAATAATAGCTGAAATGGAAGGAATTCTGGTAGCAGTGATTATCATTATGTGAAGGATTTTGACAGCAGAGACAAACTTCGTTTTTGAGAAGTCACTCATTAGACAAGTCAGGCAGACATTTTCAGAGCATGTGGGCTTCTGATTATAAAATCTGAGATGTGATAGAAGGCAAGGAATACCTGTCACTCAAAGATTATGTGTGATAGCCTCAAACTGGCATGTCTCTCAGACTCACTGAATTCCCAGGAGACTGCATTTTTAACACAGATTTAGTGCAAGTTAAACAAGACATACATGGACCGATAACACCTGCTTCATAATCCTACCATTAGAATCTGAGAATCCTGCTCCGATAAGGTTCTAACTTTAAAGTAAAAGATATGTATTTCTTAAATACATGTAGGTAACCAGTATACCAACATACAGTATGTGTTCGGCTGTTTACACAGGGTGATGTAAGTCTTGTTGTTTTAAATATGTCTAGAAACTTCTACCTAGGAGCACTTTTCACTGTCAACCTGATGATGTGAAGACTGGGGATTTGCTGTTTTCGTTCCATCTCAGTTGTCATGGCTGCAATCACCTTTGTTTTGATGTCACCTATAATTTATGAACAGTATTCCTATGGTTTATTTACACTAGATATCATTTTGTATCATTAACTGAATAACAAGAGACGCAGAAATTTCTAGAAGAGATAAAGCCGTGTGATAGAGAATGACAGAGGTGTGGGGGTGGATGAGAAATTCCTATTCACAACCCAAAATTTTATGTAATATTTGAAATGCAAAGGAAAGCTACATCTTGAATTTTATTAAAAATGTAACTGAGTCCTATTTTAACTAAAACCAAAAGTAGTTTACTGTCTCAGAAATAACTTTTTAGTTTTCGACTTCTAAAGCTCTTGGTTACCTTTCTTAGCATTTGGACAAGGGCTTTCTCCTGCCTTTTAATGGGCAATGTATGCCTTCTTGTATAGATGGCTAAATACAGAGATCTTAAAAGTTAAAAAGAAAAGGGGTAAAAGTGAAGTGAACATTAGCCTATGCTGATGAGTACAGCATGAACTTTACAACTTCTAATAAAGTATGAATTTGAAAACTATAAAAGCAACATGAATATAAAAACTAAGGTGGAGATTAATAAGACTTAAATTCTCCAAAACTAACCTAAGTACACACATCATTTTCAGTAACAATTTTATGTCACAGGAAGCAACAATGTTGCTTGAAACTCAAGCTAGGTAAGTGACTAAAAAAAAAAAAAAGGTGGAAATATTAAAGCTAACACCATGTGGTGGTTTGAATTAGAAGTCCCTCCCCCATAATTTGGTTAGTTGGTTGATGTATGTTTAAGGTAGGCTTAGGAAGTGTAGTATTGCTGGAGGAAGAATGTCATTGAGGAGAGACTTTGAGAGCTTAAAGACTCAGGTCCTTTTGTTGTTGCTGTTGTTGTTGCTGTTGTTGTTGTTGTTGTTGTTGTTGCTGCTGCTGCTGCTGCTGCTGCTGCTGCTGCTGCTGCTGATGATGATGATGATGATGATGATGATGATAATGTTCCCTTTCTGTTTCCTGATTCTGATTCCACATGCGAGCCTCAGCCATTCTGCCTCTGTGCATGATGCTTGCTAGCTGCCTTTCCTTTGTAATGGTGGACTTGCAGCCCTGTCTTTAAATTGTCCTGTTTGTTGCACTTGATAACAGCACTAGGAAAGTAACTAATACACATCAGGTCTATAGTTTCAGAATTTTCAAAAATGTGATTAAGTTGGTATTGGGGTCTTATTAAACTTTTTAAAATAAAACAGACACCAAAATGAGTCCAATCTGCACATTAATAACAGTAGGTGACTTGTGCAAATGAACCCCGGGTTACCTTTATACAGGTTTTACAGCTAACATCTTTGTTGCTATTATAAAGGGACGACTTTTTAAAGTTTTTCTTTTTATTAACTAATGTAATGTAATCTCAATAGTTTCTTTCAATCCGATATAAAACCGTCCAGCATGTATTTGTCCTTTTGCATTGAAACAAATTGTTCCTCATCTCAGATACTCATTCCTTTTGCTTCTTGGCAAACCACAACCACTTTAGAGGGTGAAAAACAGCTCTGTTGCTAGAGTCGTCTCCAGGACATGGCAGAAGGAAGCCCATAATTCACTCTGACAACTCTTCCAAGGGGAAGGATCCCGAAGTCATCATCACTTGACCAGCAGAGATGCTGCACTTTGCTGAAGTCAACAGTCACATTGGGAAACACAGGCTGCTCTAAGTATTTTGACAGCCTTTATCCGGAAAGCCTCTTCCACATCCCTGCATTCTTTCCACAAATGACCACATGACTCCTCGAGTAACAAAAAGCCAAAAGACACAACTCATGTGGCCTTTTGTTATTTTTTCTTTAAACGTTCTTCACATTCTCATCTCTAACATATTTGATCACATGAAACCTATTGCATGTTAACTGACTTGCATGTGTTCTATGTTGGACTACCACGATTCCAATATTGTTTTAGGAATTACATATTCATTCCCATGCATCTTGAGCATGCCCAATTATTTATGTTGCTTTGCCTTCCTCCTTTTAATCTGGCGAGATATTGCAAACCTCATGTCCTTAAGATATAAAAACGACCAACAATTTACTCTCCTATGTTTCTGGTGGTTTCAAAAAGATGTCACCTTAAGTCTTGGATATTTAAATACTTGGTCCCCAGTTAGTATCTTTGAAAAGGAGTAGGAAGTATGGCCCTATTAGAAGGGGGACTCTGGGGGCCAATCTTGAGAATTCGAAGGCCTCACACCATCCCCAGTGAACTCTTTTTACTGTCCTGCTTGTGATTTAAGATGTGGGCTCTCACCTGTTCCTGCTGCCATGCCATTGCTCCATCATCATGGGCTCAAACTCTCCAAAACTATAAGTGCAATTAACCACTTTATTCTATCAGTTGCCTTGGTCATGGCATTTCATCACTGTAACGGAAAAGTAACTGATACAATCATCGTGTGTGTGTGTGTGTGTGTGTGTGTGTGTGTGTGTGTGTGTATGTGTTTCCCAAAAGTAATCAAAGTAAACTCATCCATTACCTTGCCATACAAATGAAAACAATATCATATTTCATTGAGAAGCAACAGGGTTCAAAAGTATGAAGACTTAGGGTCATATGGAGTCTTCACTACTCTAAATGCTGGCTTTCCATAGGATTTTGCACACTCTTGTGGAAACTAAGGATGAAATGAAATATCCTACTGTATTGAATCCTTATGAAGATTATTACCCAAATCCAATAATTAAATATATAAAATATATTTATATTTTATTTATACTTATATAATGTCTAAAATTATTCATTTTGATAAAGATACCTCAAAAGCAATTCTTTCTTAAGTCAATTATTAAATGACTGTGTAGCACTGAGAATACACTAATGCTAACGAGGAACTAAGTAGGACCCTTTATGCATGAAGCATTCACCCTAGGCTATGGAATCTCAGAGTCTCACATAGGTCACTAGTTGTAAAAGCACATGGTAAATCAGATTGCTGAGCCCACCCTAAAGTCTGTCGATCCACAGGTCTGTGGTAGGTCCGCAAACCTGCATTTCTAGAAAGATAAGGGGAGCTGCCAAAGTGACTGGTCCAATGACCCCTCTTCAGACGTTGCTGGAGGAGTCGTATACCTTTGCTTTTGCTGTTGTTGCTATAGCTTTAGGCCTTGTTTCTACTGTTGGTATCATCGTCTGGCCAATCGTCTCATCTGTTAAATTGGGCAATATCATATATTATCTTTAAAATTTCATCCCCTCCCACATTTTTTTGCCTCTGTCCTTCAAAAGTCTTCTTGGAGCTCACATTAGGGTTTTCTTGCTCATCTCTTTCTACTTCACTTTTTCAATTTTCTCTATGCCCTACTCCCATAGTAATATGCTTATTTAGAATTTTATATCCTCCAATTCAACTTTGATTCCCTTTTGCCTACAGGGGGTGGGTAATAAACTCCAAACACATGACCCCAGAAATTTTAGAACTCTATGATTTGTCCTCAGTAAAACTCAGAAGACCTAAATAAAACTCTACAGTTCCAAGACATTTGAGCTTGATTGGAGGAAGGTTATTGCAGGATGTGAAAATGTCTTGTGCTTATTGGCGTGAAATAGCATGATATATTTATTTGGGTTATATCAAGAAGTTTTTCTTGGTTAGCCATGGTTTCTAAGATCACTAATTCATATTTTCACCAATTCAGATGCTTTTGTCTTTTCTAGACCCTGGTGGGGAGAATATTGTTTATACGCCCCTTGGTTCAAGGTGAGAAGAATATTGGCTTAGATCAAGGTCAGGAATGTAGAAATCTATATCAAGGCCATATTTATTGAGAGATAGAAAATTACCTAGCCAGCCAATCTCAGATGTCTGAGAGTTGGAAAGACTTTAAGAGGATGGATATTAGTAAAGTCATCTATCTTAACCGAAGGAAGGAAACATGGAACACATGAAGACTTCATAAGAAGAAGGGCTAGGACTATTGGGAAAGTCCAGGGAAGCAAATAAAAACAGTGACAACCAAAAGCCAAGAAAACTTAGGCATTATTTTAAAGGGATCTTAAAACACAATTCTGTGTACAAGTAGACTGAGAAGTGAAAAAAGTGGGAGGGGGACAAAGAAGTGATGGTGTTCAGATTTCTATTTAGGGTAATGTGAGAACCAGAATTGCCATTAACTAAGAGATAAATCAAAGGAAGGAAAGCTGCTGGGGGCTAAGGAGAGAAGATAATTAACTGGGTCTTGATCATGCTGAGTTTGAATTGAGTCTTATACAACAAAGATACATTGAGGGTCTATTATATGCCAGGCAACCTGCAAAGCAATGACGAGCCAACTGTGAGAGACAAGAGTGATTCCTGAGTTCAGGATGCCTACCATCACCACTCAACGCAAATCATTAAAAAAATTACTGGTGGTCAGTACTTTGACCTGGAAGGACCAACTTCGTGGGAGTTCATGTCCTAGGCCCCTTTAATAGTCTGGAGTGGAAGAAAATGGTACTGAGTCTTTGTAGAGGAGGTACTCTTGCAATGACTCCTGAGGATATAGTGACGTTTGTGGTTAAGAAGAAAATTTATATATATAAATACACACATATTCATATATATAAATATATATAAATATATATTATGTATGAATATAATATATAATATACATATATATATATATATATATATATATATATATATATATATATATGGAAGACATGAATGGCCACAGATAAGTGCACGAAGCCTTTGAAAAACTGAAAAGAGTTCATTGGGATGGACTGAAGGAGTGACATTATGATTCCAGGAGGACATATTAGATATCTGCTACAAGCCCACATCTTGAAATAGGTTAGATTCATTTTTTGTCTTCCAAAGAAAGATATCCGTGTCCGTCTTTGAGTATATCTTAAATGATGGGGCCTTTGAGAAGGCTCTTTCACCTTTAACACAAGTATCTGGGTCCACAACAGATTATCTGTCTTGATCTCCATCCAAAAAGATATAAAAAGAAGACTGATTAGCAAGTGTTAGCCCTTTAAAGGCAAGCCTTGGGAATGGCATGTATCATTTCTTCTGTCACCCCATTAACTAGAGCCTAGACCTATATGCCATCTATCTGCCATGGAAGCTATAGAAAAAGGCCCAGTGCTCAGTAGTGATATATAACAGCTTGTGTCAGAAGTCTGTCAAGGCAAGAACCAAAGGCAGAGACCCAGAGCCAGACATTAAATAGAGAGACAGAGAGTACCTCTAAATAAGCTGTTTCTATCAAATCCCTCCCCTCGGAGATTAGGGAACCCTGCAGAAGAGGAGGAAAGAGTTTAAGAGGCAGAGGTTATGGAGGGCACCAGGAGAACCAGGCCCTCCAAACCCACTGATCACTGATCATATGAACGGACAGAAGTAGCTGAGGCAGCAAGCACAGATCTGACATGGTTCCTCACAGAGTTATTTGTGCATATATTACAGCTTTCAGCTTAGTATTTTTATGTGATGGCTGAGTGTGTGAGCAAGTGGGTCTCATTCTTGTGCCTGCTCTTGGGGCTCTTTGACTTCTCTCAGATTGCTTACTCTAGCCTCCGTGTGATGGCTTTTGTTTTGCCTTATCATATTTTACTCTTAAAAGCCTGTTATTTTCTCATGAGAGACAGGACCGGAAGGGAACCAGAGGGGAAGAGAGGTGAGGAATAACTGGGAGGAGTAGAAGCAGGGAAAATTGTAAACAGGGTATTTTGTATGAGAAGAGAATCTATTTTTAAGTACAAGATAAAATAAAATAGGAAGTCAGGTCAAGTACTAAATAACAACAGCAAGGAGTTCAAACTATATCTTAGAAAGATAATGGAGACATATGTGGAAGATAGCATTTGTGGAGAATCCTTTATAAAGGATTAAACAAACAAACAAACAAACAAACAAATAGTAAGACAATGTGACTAGCCAGGGTGAATGAAGTACAGGTTTTCGGGTGGTAAAGTAAATGGGTTTCTATTTCTTAGAGGAACGCTTGGGCAGTTATAAACATGCATGGACAGGATCTAAATATGCCTCTCAGGAAACAATTCTTTCTCTTCTGTGTTCACTCAAGAAGAATTAAAAAAAAAAAGATGGATCAGAACCAAGCAGTGAACATTAAAAGGATGGAAATTGAACACTAAAGGGGCTGTCCAATCTTGGTGCAATAAAATAGTAAACAAGATTATGTGATACCATGAAAAAATGATTTTCAAAGATGTCAAGGGAAGTGACAGTATCAGGAAAAAAAGGTCAGCTAAATCTTATGGTGACTGAAACATATGTGGAGATTTCTATGTGCCATGGGAGCCCATTGATGACCAACCTTAGAACAACAAACACCATGACGTCATGGGACCTGAAACATTAATTGTCTAAGCTCCCATGGTGCTTCAGGGATCAAATGCAAGTAGCCTGGCTGCATAACTTGTGCTCTAATTGAATGGAACACAAAAGCAAAGGAAAACGTTGGAAGTACAAGTTAGAAAGCGTCTGCATGAAGACAAGATGAGAACTCTTTAGAGAACAGTCCAGTGAAGTACAATGCAGCAGAATTCTGATGAGTTTGGAAAATTACACATACCAGTCCTTTTCTTGAGAATTTAAAATGCATGCTAACTTAAGAATATGAGAGACATTCAGAAGAAAATGATGGTTTTTAAACCACAATGCTTACTAAAACAAATGATATGCTAAAAAATATTTCTAAATATTAATAGGCCCACTAGTGGGTGAAACAGTGGTGAAAACCTTAGACTAGATCTCAATGTGTTTGCACATTGAAGAGAACAAAGGGGAAAAAGCATCTGTTCCTATGGAGGTGGCAGCCTATGCCTTCTCCCAGCCTTTCAAATGGGAAAAGGTCTCTGAGGAACCCCACTAGGACATTTGTGCTGCATACCCAAGTCCATCACCACCAAACAGATCATCACATGCGTTCATTTGCTATAAGTAAATCCTATTCGATACTGAGGGTGGAGATCTGGGAACAGGTTGGGTTTTTTTGTTTTGTTTTGTTTGGGATTGGGTTTTGTTTTGTTGTGTGTGTCTAGATTTTATTGTATCTTTGATGTTTGTCAAATGCACTGGGTAGTCTACCCAACAATGTCACAGGCATATCATACATATATACATACATTAGTAATACATACATACACACATTAGTCATACATACATACATACATACATACATAATACATACATACATTAGTAATACATACATACATTAGTAATACATATGTACATACATTAATAATAATAATACATACATACATACACACATACATACATCATAGTCACAACTGCAGAATAAGTTTCTCTTATACCCCAGGTTGTAAACCTCATTGGACCCTGTATCATCATTCTCTACAAAGTAGAATCAAAGAACTATTTTCTGAGTGGCTTAGTGAGCAAAGAAACATAAACTGGTAACGTGTGGTCAGTTTTCTGAATTCATTTCCATTAAAATTAAACCAAGGCGCTGCTTCTCCCAAGCGCATATCCGTCCCTGAAGGTTTTAGGTAAGCAGAACAAGAGCTTGCTCCTGGTTACATGAAGGTTACTCGGGAAGCGTTACTACTTAGAGAGTTTCCTCCAAGCAAAGAGCTATTTTTCATTTTCTCCTGAAGACTGGCTTTAAGGTTTCCCCCTAGCCACAGATATTAAGGGAACAAGGACACCATGGCCTGTTGACTGGGTAAACATCATATTTCCTCTTTATCACCTCTTCCCACAAGTAGTACTGTATTGAGTTATAGCATTATTCATTGCCTCTTCTGCAGAAAGACACTTTGAAAAATTGGATCTTTGTAGAAATATTGACAATGAAAGCAGGTGTTGTCACCTCCTATTAGCATTAATTTAATCAGTGATTCACTACTATAGACAACAGATACACTCTGCGGTGGGGCCTCCGAGGAGAAACAGACAGCGGGCAGAAGTACACACCATTGCAGAACACATAGCGAGACAACCTTTCTGGGAATATTAAATGTAAGCTGAACAAACGTGGGTTTTCCTTTTATCAGTAATGAAAAGTACCTAATTTGTTCTCTACTAGGAAGACCATTGTGGGGTACGGTTAATTGGTCTTGAAAGACAATTAATATCTGTCAGGAACATGGAGAAAACACACAGGTTTTGCAAACAGTCAATCCCTTTGCCCTGTTTTCTCTGTTGTTCTGTTTATGGTGCCCAGTTCATGTGCTCTTTTGCCATAATAATCTCTAGCTAAATGGTAATTGCTCTATTGACGGCATTACTGTACATTTTTGACAGATCATTATTCATACTTAACCACTTGACCTGGAATAAATGTTAAAGCAATTACCACCGAGAGCTTTTCTATGAGAAAATTGAGGCAAAGTTTAGAGATAATCAGCATGCAAAGCTGATCATGATAGCAATCGGAAAAATGGCAAATCCTATTAAACAGATTTTTATTAGCCAAGTTGATGCCAGTAGATATTATCTGGTAATTTAGTCTTATTAAAAAGAAAATAAAGCAGCTAATTGTTTACCATTCTGGAACGTATTCCAGCTTGCAATTTGCAACTGAAATTAGGCTTTATGTGGCTCGTCTATTTTGTCAAATTGAAATATGAAATCATTTGGTACAAAGCACATCTGCTTGGTGCCTCTTACATTCCTAGAAAAAAAAATCCCCGATTCAATATGTTTTGTACCTGTTGAGACATTATGAATGAACAGTGTACACGAACCAACGAAAAGCTCATATTCACTGCTTTTTATATTGTGGAGTATTCAAGTCTTCGTTTCTAAGGACTCAATTTTATTCCTGACTTATCATCTTACTTTATATTCAAACATTGACAAAACTGAATTTTTTTCTTAATAAAAGTCAGAGTGCAGTGAGCTTTTGCAAATACTACCAATATATGTGCCAGTGGTTGGAAATAAGAAATTATATTACAATTCGAACCTCAACTCCAGTCTATAAATTGAAGGAAACAATGGTAAAATTTTCAATGTATTTGAAGATAAATTCTTTTCAAATTTTGAAAGCAAAATGTTTAATGAGTTTTATAATTGTGAAAGTATTTAATGGCCTAACAATGGCTTTTTACCATCCATGAACATAATATTTTTGTTAGTCTCACTTAAATTTTCTGACAGTCTTGGATGTCTAAAAGATAACTATTGAGTCTCGATCCACTTTCATTTTTCAAATGGATAAAAGAAAGAAGTTGTGGGTGTGTGTCAAGGGGTGTATGATTGTGAATAAAATTGTCTTTTCACATAAAAATCTCATAGAAAGTTATGAAATTATTTACAACAATCACACTTGACAAAATCCTACTTAATTTCTCCACGAAACTCCCTTTTGCCCCTTAGTTCTTAAAGGCTGTTAAGTTAAAAGTCTGGCAGGATTCCAAGTCTTTGGTCTAGTACCTTGAGCAAAGCTGTAATCAAAAGTGTGCACAAAGAGACAGAAAATCTTAAACAGATAGTGTAAAGTTTTATTACCCCCTACTGAATCATGAGCCCTGTTTGAAAACTATCATTAAAATTCAGAAAACCGATTACTGATATGCAGCTATGGCTACCTCGGGAGGTGCAGTTATCAGGGTCTGCTCCAGTTGCCTGCTGTAGTTTTGACATTAATGGAGGGTTGTTTTTTTTATCCCACAGCTAATGAAAGGAGAGACTTTCTTTTAATAAGTCCATAAAACATTAAGCAGGTTTTTCCTTCTTTCTTTTGCCATTTTCCATTCCCCATAGAGTCCTACTGCATGTCCGAGAGGTACATACTTGGCCGTCAGATGAGATCTGGCAGTTTGTAAAAACCTCATTTTGCTTCTCAGTCCTTGGACTTGGCCTTATCAAAACTGATAATACATAAGATAACAGACTCTAATTGTTTCAAAAATATCCATACAGAAACATCCCTACTTTTTCAAGGGGAGAGGAGGCTGCCTCTAAATCTTTCCAGACATTTAAAAGACTAGCTTAGAGAAAAACAGTGACTATCCCAGACTTGAAAGTCTTCTCCTGGTTGCCCATTAATAGACACTTACTGGGGGTGGGGCATCCTTATTTTCAAAAGTCAAATAGAGATTTCTATAACCCACTCTGGCTTACATGGGAAATGTGTTCCTTTAAGCTCAAAGCCAAGCTGAATAAAGTCAAGATACTCTTTCCAACATTTTCACTTAGTCCTAAGTTTGCAACAACAACAAAAAAAGTGAATTAAAATGACTGGATTGTTTTTATTTGATTTTCTTAGTCTGAAGCCTCTCCCAGTAGGTCATTTTACTTTAATGTGTGTCAGTAATTTCTATTGATAATTTTTATCTCTTTATTTAATCCTTCTCTTAATATATGCCCTACAATCATTCTCCATTTCTGTTTATAGCTTTTGGACTAGCACCCTTGCCCTGCTTCTCTGGCACGTGGGCATTTCAGGAATCTGAGGGTGGGACTTGATTCATGACCTTGGTCTGGGAGCACACCCAAGTCTCTATTCTCTTATTAGGACATCATGTCATAATTCTAGCATATGATTTCTCCTGAATAATTGTAGTACCAGGAAGACACAGAACAATGGAACCATGTGTGTCCTGTGTCAGCTGCTTAATGACTGGGCTAAAGGAAGTCACAGAACAATCAACAATCAAGTGCTTTATAATCAAGTCCTTAAAGGGCTGCATACATTGATTCTCTACAACTTACCCTAAGAGGCCTTTCTCTCTAGATTGCTTTGACACCTTCTCGGAGGTTTAAATGCACTAGATCTGCCGAACAATAATGAGAGTAAACATCATTGACCAATTAAAGATAAACATAAAAATCGTAAAACCGTCACAGATTAATCACACGAAGACAGACAAGATAAATGGTCAGCAGGGCTGATAAATCCTGAATTTCCGATTATATGGCTTCCCCTGATTTTATTCAGTTTCCTGTTATACTAGGACAATATCTAGTCAGTAAATTTATGCCATACTATCTGTTTCCCCAAAATAGACTTTAAAGAACAATTACTAATAGTTCTAGATGACCTACACATCATGACAGCAGGTCACATGGAACTTGATTTGCCAGTTCCCATAATGCCTGTAAGACCCTAGGCAACTCCCTGAGTTGAGTCTCCGGAGAGCTCCACATAGTAGAAACAGAAAACAACTCTCTTCTGAGTCCTTTCTAGCCTTCTACCTAACATATTCCAATTTTTCCAAATCGCATGGATTTGGAGCTTCTCTGTATACTGCTTTCATAATTTAAAAATTAATCAATAGCACACTGTAAATTATGGACACCTGGCCATTGCTTCTTCAAATCATTTTATCCCCCCTTCTCTTCACATGCTGATCCTGAGTCTCTCCTGCATGCTATGCCCATTCTTTTAATGGCTTTTTACTTGTAAGAGAAAAGACACTCACTCTATGGTCAGAGAACAAAAATTTGGGGAAATTAAAAATTCCAAATGAGAATATTGATAAATATTTTTTGAAATATTTATCTCAGCCTTCAATTACTATAGATTTCAGCAAGCTATAATTGGGAGAATTGTTGTTGTAAAAATATAAAAATAAAATGTTGTCTTTTACTCCCTCTAGATCTGGCACTGCAGTGCTCCAAGATATTTGCTAGATACCTTAAGTATTAGCAAAGCCTCTCACCCGCTTTGCTCCATCTAATATCACACTGCTGAAGGCCTCTCTCTGAGCCTGGCAGTAATCTCTCTACCTATCCAGTTCCTAAGGCAGGTTTCCATGCCAGAAACACACATCCCAACTCCGCAGTGGCCCAGTGTCTCTAGCCACTGCACACTTTCTTACACTTAAATCAATACATGAAAGAACACATAACACAATAACCTTTGATCCAATTGGTAAGATATAATTGTCCACCTAAAGATACAAAGCCCTGTGCACATCCATCCCTTAAGAACATTCATAATAACCTGTAAAGGTACAGCACGGAATCTTAACGTCAGCTCCCATGTTGTCTCCTGCCTACTCTCCCTCTCCTCGGGTCTTCCGTTTCCGTCTCCTCCTCTTCCTTCAAACTTTTCTCCTGCCCATCCTTCCTTCTTGTCCAAGGCAGGCCTCATTCTGTACCTGCCTCACCTGTGACATCACCCCACAGAGAATATCTTTCAAAATGAATGGAAGACATTTTTGGAATGAAGTCTGACTCCAGCATCCAAGGTTGGGGCAGGAAATGAGGGATGAAAAGAAACTTGGAAAGGTGAGGTGGTCAACTGTTCTTAAACGTCATTATCTCCCTGACACTAACTGACCAGTTGTTTTTACCTCCTGGGGTGAATTCTTCACATTCTATTCCAGTTATTTAGGGTACCCTTTCTACTTTTATCTTTCCAGATGACCTTGGTGTTTTCTTCATGAACTTCTACTCTTATCTTTTATAACTAATTGTTAAGATCGTATTTCAGGCTCTGCTCATATAGCTCTTTGTTATCATTCACTGAGATTGTGACAAGGCTTTATGACTGGACTCTTGAGATTCAAATCTTGGCTCTACTATTATTGATTAGTCCAGGACAATTTCTTGATGTTCCTCTACCTCAGGGTCCTGATCTGTTATTCTGTAGCAGAAAACAATGTGTGAAACAGGTAAGTGAGCTTTAAATTGATGAACACATGGCGGCCGTTACCATGGGCATCATCACTCCATTTGCAGACACTGAAGTTCATGGTGAGCTTCCCTGCATTCATGGCCTTCTTATGAGGCTTGGCAGTGAATCAGTTCCATTCTTCTCTGCTGAGCTCTCTTTCTGCTGATCTCTCTCTTGCTCTGTCTGTCTCTGTCTCTGTGTCTGTCTTTCTCTCTCTCTTCTCTCCCTCTCTCTTCTCTCTTTTGTCTTTTCAGACTACAGTTCATGTCCCAACTGCACTCCCCTTTCTTTGCATTGACTTTTCCCCATGTGCTTCTGGAGACAATGGAGGAATCCTGCAGACAGTGAGTCTTTGCTAAAGATGCTTGTCAACTCCTTTAGTTTGAATGTTCTTCCTAATGTAAAGTCATGTGATAACTGAGATAGTACCAGTTACAAGTGCCACGTATCTGTCAGAGATCGACTCTTTTCTTTATCAAATTGACCCTACTGACTAAGTGCTACTTAATTTCTATTTCACTTCC
This sequence comes from Rattus rattus, assembly GCF_011064425.1. Lineage (NCBI taxonomy): Eukaryota > Metazoa > Chordata > Mammalia > Rodentia > Muridae > Rattus > Rattus rattus. Next base: position 38,736,210 of record NC_046166.1, read on the forward strand.
AGTAAAACAGAAGCTTGGGTAGATACAGGATCATCTCAAAAACTCACATTCATACTCTAGATTAAACCGAATGGAGTTTGGTTGTACCCAAGCAGTTAGAATACACTTTGTGAGCTTAAACACTACAATATAACTCATTAACATTTTATATCAATATTTTGTTGTTTTTCCATATTTTTATTGATTATTGGGGATTTCACATCATGAGCCTGAGGATATTCACTTCCCAATCCTCCCATGTCCTTTGCATCTTGTGATCCCTTACCACCAGAAGAGGAAGAAGGAGGAGGAGGAGGAGGAGGAAGAAGATGATGATGAAGAAGAAAAGGAAGAGGAGGAAGAGGAAAGGAGGAAGAGGAAGGGGAAGAAGAAGAAGAAGAAGAAGAAGAAGAAGAAGAAGAAGAAGAAGAAGAAGAAGAAGAAGAACTGTGTCCTTCTCCACCTGTTCCACTGCCAGAAGCCATCAGTGTGGAGAGCTACACTTCAGCATCCTTCTCACAATTTTAAGAGTTCTCATGGATGGCCTTCTGTATTGGATGTTACTCTAGAGGAGCAGGGGTAGTCACAGAAGCCTTCTCTATCCACCATTCTCAGCTTTGAGTCTGCACTTACCAAAACCATGGCAAAAGTAGCTAGGAAGTAGTAGGCCCTTTACAGTCAACGGGAGTATAGATCATGAACTTCCTCCCATATGGCTTCTGGTATCAGCATTGACCACAGACCACATGATCTCCAACATGTGCCACAGACCATCTATATAAATGTTTGTTTCTGCATGAGAATTTTATATATGAGGGATATATATGGATTTACACAAATCCCCTTCATTTTTCCAATGCTTCCTGTACTCCTTTATCATACACACACACACACACACACACACACACACACACACACACACACAACCTGATGAGTCCATTTAGTGTTCCCCATATATATGATTTTAGGGCTGACTACTTGGTATTGGTTCAATTAGGAGGTTCATCCGTGGGAAAGACTGATTCCCCTTCTCATCTCCTATAGTTCTGCATCTAAAAGTGGGTCCTTGAAAAACATTCCCCCTATCCACTTGGCTATGTCAACTGGTGTTGTTCTTGTGCACATTTTCCTTAGGCAATGATATTGTTGAGATTTCATGGTTTTATAGATATAGGTTCCCTGTCATCTTTAGAAGATAGAATCTTAGATGATAACCCACTGGCACAGAACCATCTAGAAGGCAAAATCTTGCAGCAGACATCCAGTTACTCTGGATCTTAGAATCTTTCTGGCCCCTATTCTATGATGTTGCCTGGATCTTAGTTTTAGGGATTTTATTGTAGAAAATTCAGCTATGGCTGGTCACCCCAAAGTCAGATGTTTTCTGTAATTTGACCAGGGTTAGCTTTTTGAAATCGTCTCCATTTGCTACAGAAATAAGTTTCTTTGATGAAGAGTGATGGGGTCTCCTTATTTGCGGACACAACACTAATCATTTAGAATGCAGTTCAGATTATCCTGGTTTGGGAAAATGGCAAGAGTAGACTCTTCCACGTCACAGGTATCTGCTAAGTTAAAGTACCAATCTATCTCCTTCTGTTGAGTGAGCACTAAGTCCAGTTAGATGGCTGTTGATTAACCTCAAGAGGTGCCACTATAACAACGCTGGGGATATCTTACCATGCTTATCATTGTGGTTCAAGGACACCTGAGCTGGGTAGGACCATTGGTGGTCTTCTCCCTTGGCAAACTTCATAGCATCTTCTTGTGCGATGAGAGCTGCTCTTCAGGGTGGAGACTGCCAGATCAGATCAACTAGTCCAAGGACTTTGTCTGAAGTGTGTGGTGCCTCCAGAAGTAGAAACTTACCTTCAAATTCGAGAGAGCGATCAAAGATAATGGAAATCGCCTTTATTGTTTCAGTGGTCTCATAGACATCTGTGACCAACAAGGAAGATTCTCATTCAGGTACTGGGGATTATGTTATCTATGACTCTTAAGGGAGCCCTTATCACTCCAAGTGCAATAACATCATTAAAAAATATATATAGTTTAAATAGATAATATCATCTATAATAATTACATATCAATTATATAAAATATAACAATATATAGAATATTAACAATTATATAGAATATAATTACATATCATATGCTATTTTCATGAATTATATATAATTGTTAGAGTTAAACAATGAATGACTAATGTGAAAACACTAGTCATTTTGAACTAGGGACCTACTCTACACCAGTATGACCTTATATAAAATCTTATCTGAAATGAACCTACTTGAAACACACATCATATATATGCATACATCCTTTTCATTCATATATAGTCATACATAATATAATATGTAAGTATGAAGTATTTATTCTCTATAACATTTTCAAATATATTTACTGTTATTTACCCCTCTCCTTATGTATTGCACTCTTCACTTCTGCCCCACTGAAGTATTCCATTTTCCCTATTCCTCTTTACAGAATCTATGTCCTGCTATTCCTCTCTTTAGATATCTTTCTTGTAAACTCATACTTTTGAAATTTGACAGTTGCTAAGTGCTTAAAATATCACTAGGCAACACACAAACAGTTTAAAATGTAAATAGAACATAGATAAAAACTGAAATTAGTCAATCTGTTTCCTTAGTCCCATCCCCCAGAGAAACATTTTTGCTTAACTCTTCCTTCTTTGATGAGTTATGATTAGGGCTAGTCTCCCTCATAACATGGAGACTAAAACTCCTTCATGACTCCCTTCTAACTTTTCATCTCACTGACATATGGTAACACAAGTCCAATGATCACAGGACACCTTCCCCAAGAGTGAATTTATGACCATATTTTCCTTTTAAAGGGACAGTAGTCTAGGGACTCAAACTGCACCAGTATGACTTTATATTAATTTATATCAAAACTATTCTACTCAAAAACTAAGCTGACATTATAAAATAGTTACAGTTAAAACTCTAACGCCTGAGTTTTCTAAGGACACAATCCAGCACGTGACCATTTCTTCCCCTTGTCTCTGCCTTGGCTCTCGCTATTTCTTTTTCTGGAGTATCCTTTTGTAGCATCCACCTATGACTCTTACTCAAGGACCTCAGCTGTCAGAATACCAGGAAGTTAACTTACTTTAATAGCTTGATACCTTTTCACTCTGTCCCTTTTCCTTGATAGCAAGATCCTTGAAAATAGAATCGGAAATAGATTGAAAATATTCTTTATTGCTTAGTGGAGTGCTTGACTCAAAATAACCACCAATGAGTAATGTGGAGTAGAGGCTTCCTCATAACTCATATCATTGTCAGGAACAAAGCTTGTATCTGAAATCAGTTCTGCCTGCCATGTTCTAGCCAATGTTAGATAGCAAACACATAAATCTCTCACCTTGCCAAGACTATTTGTTGTTGTTGTTGATGATGATGATGATGATAATAATTATTATAGCTAAGATTTATTGAAGACCCACTATGTGCTGGACTCTGCTCCGATTTCTTCACATACCAAGATTTCATCCCCACTACAACCCTGAGTGACAGTATAATTATCACCCACTTCCATCTGATAAAGGGATTCTAAGACGTGACTAAGCAGCTTATTCAAGTTCTTATACGAGATGATTTCTTGGAGATTGTCCCTTAGTTTGTTGAGCTCCAGGCACCATGTACTCCTAAGTAGTGCTATAAAAGATATGTTCTTTAAGTGTTTGTTTATTGAACCAGCAACTCCCAGGCTGATCTCAAACTTGGAATCCTCCTGTCTCAGCCTCCCCAGTATGTGCCACGAAAATATGCTCTATTTCCCATTTTAAGGAACTATAGGACATATTTCTGAATCATGCACTTTATCCTGTGATTAATATGGCCTAGACCAGATTACAGGTGGTTTTGGGGGGAGGGGAAGTTAATAAAGAAATTTCTTTGTCTTCCTCTCTGCCCCACATTTTCCCATATTCAGATTTGAAATCACTTAAACTCCCCAGGCAGTACCAGTATATCTCATGTGAAGGGTTTAAGACAGTGGTTTTCAACCTTTCCTAATTCTTCAACCCTTTAATACAGTTCCTCATGTTGTGGTGACCCCCAACCATAAAATTACTTTTGTTGCTACTTCACGATTATAATTTTGCTACTATGCTGAACTATAATGAAAATATTAGGCATGCAGAATGGTCTTAGGTGACTTCATATAGAAGGACCACTTAGCCCTCTGCCCTGCAAAAAGGGTCTCAACCTATCCATTGACACCTACTGGCCTAAGAGGATCTCTACCCCTTTGAGACTTTTAAGCCTGGAGACATGTCTAACTCATGCTTCGCAAACTCAGATTCAAACTCAGTGGACCCAAGCTTTGGAGTCCACAGATGAGTGCTGCTTGACTAAAGACTGCTGCACGTCAGTAAACTGTGATTCTGGCCTCACTGCAAGAAGACCAACCAGCCCTGATGGCAGCACTGAAGCACCAGGTTGGAACTGTGCATAAAAAGGAGGTCAAACTGACTTGGCTGGAAAGCTGTTAATAAGATCCATTTTATGGAGATTCCATTAAAGACAGTTTACAATTTTAGATTAACCAAAAGTGTACCTTAGCCAAGAAAAAAAGCAGACGACAAACAGCTTATTAATATCACTTCTAGAAATTGATCTCAATGCCCAAGGTAAATGGATTGCAAGTATTGATTAACACTTTGTAATGAACACCATTTTGTAAGTTTTAATTAACCACTAGGTAATAGTTAATGGGAAATGATATAATGTAATATTATGTGAGTTTGATAAATGGTGTGGTGAAAGGATTCTGTCCCTTAATCTCATGTGGTAAAATGTAATTGCCAGGAGTGACCACTTTGTTACCGTGTTTTCCTCTTTGGCGATTCTATATTATTAATGTCCCAAAGCACAGGGTGATAGTGCTGTGTGAATTCCCTGGGCTTTAAAATGAGCTCAAGCACAATACAAGAATGATGCATTTGTCACTATTTAGAATTGATTGTTTGTAACCCACCAAGAGGTACAAGACCGAGAGACATTGTGGAAGTGGAGAAAGTCGCCTATGTGCATTTAAAAAATATTAGCAACAGTAAATAATAGTAGTTTTTCATAAATGAGGGAAAATTTATATTTACTGGCAGAGCATTAAATACTGTAGGCACTGCACCAGCTCACAGCATTCAAGCAGGAACAGAGAGAATAAAGCTACAGTCTTCATATACAGAACTATCAGAGGTGTGTGTGTGTTGTAGGAAGAGCCCAGAATTTAAATGAACCATTTATGCCTCTGCTGCCCTAGGGCAAGTACAAGCCACATTAATAATGCAGTGTTTATTTGAAATATTTTATTATAACACACATTTATTACTAAAAAAAAAAAACTAAACGGCAGGGAGAAAAAGGCCAGTTTTGTACAGGTTCAGCATTCTGGACAAGTTATTTTTGAAATAGAATTTTTGGCAAATTATATCACGGCTTTCCATAGTTCACCTGTGACACTGTAAATAATACATATTTGTTTGAGGTGTGGTGTTATACACTGCTATTTCTGTTGTACATAATTTATATACAATGATCTAGAAGCACAGGACAGCAATGTTCTCCATGAAAGTAACTGATTATAACTAGAGAGTGGTCGGGAACTTTGGGACCTTACTATAAGATAAATCTGACAATTCCACAAGTGACTTCACGTTTTCTAGGTTAAACTCAACTTACCTTTTTTTTTTTTTAGAGGAATGAGGCAGTTACTGCTGAAAGTTGTCATGAATAAAAATGGACTCATATGTTAAAACCCACAATAAATAAAAAGAGAAAGGCACTGTGCTCCCCTTTTGGAGAGTGCCCTACACAAGCCATCTCTGCTGCCAGGCACAGAACACTGAAGAAAAGTTTAACCTCGTCAGGGTCTCCCTCCAGTAACGCACAGTGTATCATCTTGGGAGTAAATAGACTTAAATAACTCCTGTCTTACCTGCTTATTGCTTGTATGGATCGGGGCAAGCTATCTAACCTCTCCTGTGTTTCTGTTTCCACATCTGAGCAATGATGTCTGCCTCCAAGAACAAGGGCAGGGATAAAAACACCCGGGCACTTGGTGTTCAGATAATACAACCTTCTTTGCTGGGATAGCAGGTTCTGCCCAGGCAGAGTACAGTAATCATTGCACAGAGTATAGCTCCTGGTTATTTAGCCATTGTCCCAAAAAGATGGTTACGTTAAGATGAAAACGAATCTCTTCTCATCTTTATATTTCCTGCAGTGAGCGAAGGATTTGTATCTGGCAGTTCTGACCTGTATATCAATACAATGTTCCCGATGTGCTTTCCTGTGTGTTGCATGGAGATTGGCATTAGCCTGGCTATGGAGAACATTCTATACCTTTCTCTGGCACATATGATAGATTTATACCCCAAGACAAATAAAAGTTGGTCAATTTCATTTCTTTTCCCTTTTTGTAATCATTATCATTATTTTTAAATTGTTATATTTTGAAATTATAATGTAATTATAATTATATCATTTCCTCTGTCTCTCTTCATGCTCTAAACTCTCCCATACATGTGCTCCTCACTCTCTATAAAATACACGGAACTATTTTCATTAGTGGTTCCATACAAATATGAATATGTATATATCACACACAAATTTGTATATACATATACATATTCCTAAAGATATAAACACAACTTGTTCCTTCTGTACAGTGTACTTGTGTGTATGGTTTGAGGACTGACCATCTGGTAACCAATTGGTGCTCTCTTCCCTAGGGAAGACTAATTCTCTTGCTCTCAGCATTCTTTCCGTTCCTTCTGTAATGAAGAGATATTCCCGGAAATTAGTTAAAATTTTAGTCGCAGAATTCCAAAATGTAATCTTTAAAGTCTACCTGGGAATGCCTGTCCTCAAGTGTCACAAGCCTGTACTGCATGCTGGGGGTATGTTACAGCAGTCACGTGTGACAGCCTCCACTGAGGGCCACTGCAGGATACTCTAACCCTCTCCTGAACTTGTCTTTCACACTTCTGAGCACACTCAGGAATGTAGGGAATAATACAAAATGAAGAGTGATGCTTTTAAAGGTAATGTGAACACATAGCAGGCACTCAATATATGTATTGCTTCTCTGCTTTATTGTATGCTAACACTTGTTTTTGTAAACAAAAAGAAAAAAAACCTGTTAGCCTTTATTGACTACCTTCTGCCAGATGGATTTTGATGAAGACATTTTATAGGTGTCTCATGTAAACGCTCAAGGTCCTTCTGTAAATAAGATATCAGTGATGTCTCTAAAACCTCAGGAAACCACGTTTAAATGAAGGAACCAAGATCACTTCTCTATCAAAAGGTCCACTTCCTGATCTCATCTGTTAAAAGGCTGTTCCACCAAAAGGTCTGTCCCCACTGTACACAACGGGATTTTACCTTCATTGTTGCTAACCTTGGAATTTTATTACTATGACAATTTACACAAGTACTTTCATGGACATTTTATCACCCACCAATACTTTCTTCTGTTATGTTGAAGAGAGTGCGTGAATACCTACCATGTGGTGGCACCTGGTAGATAAAGTATCTGGTGGGTATGGCACCCATTTTACAGAGGTGGAAACCAAGGCCTTGGCTGGGGCTAATACTTTCTCTGAGACTCTTGATAACTCTTGATGGAAGAGACTCATTTCTGATAGCTGTGTTGCCACCTTTTAACCAATGGAGCAGAATACATACAGAGTATCCTTATCACATATAACCATTAAAGCATCTGAGAGTACATAGTCAACACAGATTGGACTCAATGGCTTAAAAAAAGAGGGCCCAAAGTTGTGTGGGTATGGAGGATGGAGTGGACTTGGTGGAAGAGTAGAAGGGTTCACATGGGTGAATATGATACAAAATATATGAAATTTTCTCTTTTCTGCTGTTGTTTTTAAAATCAGTAAATATTTTTATTTTCATATTTAATGTACATTATTTTCCCCCAGCCAGTTTTATACTAGTATATACTACTTGAATTCATTTTATTATTTTCTTGTGTAAACACATTATAAGAAAAATACATTTGCAAGAGTGTTTGATATGAGCTGGATAGTTTTCATGATTATTTTACATTTTTAGTTTTTTATGCAGCATATTTTGATCATGCTTTATTTTTCTGTCAACTACTCCCAGATCAGATCCTCCCCACCTAAATTTATGTTCTCTCCCTCCCTGCCCTCTCTCTCTCAGACTGATGTGGGAGAGCCCATTTACTTGTGGCAATGCCAAGTATAATTTACTATGATATAATCTATTATATCTTATATTCCTACACTATATAAGTACATGCTGACATGCAAAGCACAGGAAAGAGAAAGTACAAATAAATCACTTTTTCCAAAGACCCCCACAACCGGGCGTCTATGAAAATAGAAGATCTAACACTGACAAAGATAATAATACCTTTGATTTTGTTATTTAAATGCTATTTAAACAGCACCACTATTTCATGCTATTTCTTAATGTGAACATTTCTTATAAATTCATTGAATTCAAAATCTGGCTTATATGACTTCCCTGAGGAAAATATTTGCATGTGTAATGGTGGAGGGGCATGCTAGAAATGACAAATGCATGAGTGTGGGTTGCATAAGCAGATTAGAGCAGAGACTGCCCAATCACATGTGGTTGCCTTCTAGTGTGACTGATTTCTCACCTTCAATCTGGTGCACGAAACATAGCTGGTCTTTGAGGAACGTCTACAGAAAATCTTCTAAAGACTTCAAAACAATAGCCCAAGCTTTATGAATGTGTCTAGTTCAAGTTTCCACTGAAATGTTCATAAGTCATCTATATAAAACATGTCTTAATATGCTTAAAAATGCTGAGTTAACAGTAAATGACTTTCCCTGTTTTAATTGTCACTTATTAATTGCACAAAATAGTTGATTTCATTGTGACATTTTATACATGCATCTAATAAGCTTTGATCATCTTCAGTTCCTTATTACCATACTCAGCTTTCCCACCCTACTTCTTGTGCTTCAGACCTCTCCTACTCCAGTCATATATTACCCTAGTCATATATCTTAGTTATTATTTTGCATATACATGTATACATAAATTGTGAATAATTTTGTGTTTCTCGTGTTTTTCTGGCTTTAGGACTAACCACTTTGTATTAGATAACCAATCATGAAGCTCATCCCTGGGAAAGACTATTTCTCCCTCTCTCAGTTGGCAGGTCAACTGATGTTGTTGTTCCTGTCTACCATACTATTAAGGATACAATACTATTAAGATGACATGGGTCCATCTTCCCATTTTTATAAAGAATATACTGTCTCTTAGCAGGTACCCAGGCCCTCCAGCTCTTCCAATATTTCTACCCCGTTCCAGTGAACCTTAAATGTAAGGGTTGGGTTGTAGAACTAGCATCTGTTGGTACGAACACCAACATCAGTTATTCTCTGCATTTTAATCAGGTGTGGATTACTGTAATGGTCTCCATCTGTTGCAAAAAGAAGCTTCTCTGATGAAGGGCAGGAAATATACTTATCTGTGGGCATTAGGATAAGTGTTTAGAATGCAGTTAAAATATACTGGCTTAGGGAGGGGTACTAGTGTGTTCTCCCCGATGATCTATGGTCGCATCTCTCCTGGGTAGTTGACTAGATTTATGGACCAGGCATGATTTCCCTCATATTGAGAGGGCCTTAAGTCCAGTTAGACAGCTGTTGGCTACACCAAGATATAATTGCCACAACAGGATGTTGGTTAGCTTAGTTGGTTAGAGAACAGCACTAGTAACAATCAACTTTGTTTCATGGTGGGCTTCTCATAAGACTTGTTATGCTGCTATATATCATGGAATCCCAAGAAGGTAGCATTTCATAGGCTGTGTTTCATAAAATTAGTAAAATGTGCTGCCTTTTCCTTCTGGCAGATTTCCTATGAAATCTTCCCTTGAATAAATCTTAGAAATGCTCTCTTTGGAAATGAGAGATAAGGCCATTGATGAATGCTTGGACCATAATTATTATGAACATACAGTATATTCTTCAGGTCAGTACACACACTCTGACCACATGTACAGAAACCCAGTAATTCTAGTTTTTGTTTTGCTGTTTGTTAAAATATAATTACTAGAAATTATATAGAAATTTGCGATCGGGACTCCTCACATTTTTTTTTGTTACCATCAAGTCCTCTCAAATCCAAATTGCTCCCAACCCCTTTTCCAAAGTTGAAATGGAAACAGATTCAATATGTTTAATGCTGCCCCATAAATCATTCCAATACCTACTTCAGTGTTACAGACACAGAAGGTCCTCAGATTAAATTTATTTGATGATAATGACTCATGGCCCCTAAATACTTCTCTGGTGCCTTACAAACTAAACTCCAAATCTGGGCCTCTGTGTCCTGATGCACTTGCCTGAATCCAGGTTCATTTGAATTGAAATTATTTCCTAGAAATATTATCAAATCAAAGAGCACATAGAATGCCCTTTTGAAATCATAAGATATAGGGCTGGCTCTTTGTGTGGAAGACATAGCTTTTTTTAAAGTAATCATTCATATTTTATAACATGAACCATTTCCTTGCAGTTTGGAAAATGAGTTATATTGGAAGGGTTGTGGCTTCTAGGTAGTAATAAATATGAATGTTTTATATGGCATTTTCTATTGTTTCAGAACTTAGCAATATACTTAAACTTTTTTCTCACAAATAGGATTTGCAAACTTGTAGTATGGTTATTACTGCATGTCACAATTTTGGAATAAACATTAATTAGATGCAGGCAAGATGGGAAATATGTATAAGATTTTAATGTAACAATGATTTTAGTATAATTTTGATAAGTAAATATTAAATATTCACCTGCATAAAAGATAGAGGCTTGCTCCATGTCTTTAGAATTCCATTTGTACATTTATTTTTCTCTTGTGGAGACACAGATTAGTAACCCTGATTTTCAGTCACACAGCATGAAGGTCATTAGTTCTGCACTATTGTTTCAACATCAGGGCTATATAGTTTTCTCTAAAAATAAATTTTGCATGTGTGTGGAGGTAAAACTAGTGAAGAAATCTAGATGAATGACTTAAGAGTTAATTACTTCCTATTCCAAATTGACTACTGGTTTGAGTTGGTTGAACTTGGAAAGTTTGATAATAAAAATCTCTTAAGGAAATATGGAAATATATGCAGGAAACTATCTTATACCACAATTCAGATCTTCAAGCTGGGGACAGAGCTTAGTGGGTAAAGAGCCCGCAACCTGAATTCAAATCTCTAGCACCTACTTGGCAGTTGAGTGTGCCAACAGTCAAGAACTCCAGCTCTTAGCATGGGGCAGGCAACATAAGCAGATCCTTGGGGATTCCTGTTTGTTAGGTCAAAACAATGATTCCAATGTGCAATGAGAGACTTGGTCTGAAAAAGAAGGTGTCCCAGGGAAATATCTCAATGTATAAGGACACTTGCTACCTAGTCAGCAACCTGAGTTTGATCTCCAAGACCCACAAGGTAGAAAAAATAATTCTTGCAAATAGTTCTTTGACCTCAACATGTACAGGCACATGTGCCCCCCCCAAACAAATGAATGTATGGATAAACAAACAACAAACTAATTTATATAATAACATTTAAAAAATAGAGAATAGTCAAGGAAAACATCTGTTTTCCTCTGGCCTACACACGTACACAGAGGCTTGCAGCTCATAAACACACACACACACACACACACACACACACACACACATACACACACACCACATGCACAGGCACAGGCATACATACAGGCACATGCATACAGAAAGAGAGAGAAAGAAATGGGATGAGAGGAAGAGAGGGAAAGAGAGAAAGATCCAAATCTGTCCTTCACAGACTAATTTTCAGTATATTTCCAGGACCATAATGCTGTGTTCTCTTGAAGAACTGAGTTATTTGTGGCATTGTTGTCGTCCCCTATAATTTCACAGTGAGCTGCCACTGTTTTTGTGGTCATTGAAAATCTTTTAAGTTGGACTTAAAATTCTACATTAAAGCTATTAAAATGAGAGGCAAAGTGGTAATGGTTGTAATTGGTATTTTATCTATAAAGACAGACTGACAAAGAATATACATGACGTGAGATAAAGTACAGAAGGCCAAACCCTGGGTAACATGATGCAAAGAAGATGTCTGAACTCTGGTTAGACTTACTAGGTGAGGGGATCCAAACTCTGGTTAGACTTACTAGGTGAGGGGATCCAAACTCTGGTTAGACTTACTAGGTGAGGGGATCCAAACTCTGGTTAGACTTACTAGGTGAGGGGATCCAAACTCTGGTTTAGACTTACTAGGTGAGGGGATCCAAACTCTGGTTTAGACTTACTAGGTGAGGGGATCCAAACTCTGGTTAGACTTACTAGGTGATGTCAAGAGTTTTGTTTATCTCATTTCCACCTTTACAAAGCAAAGCTTGAACCAGAATGGATAATCCATTTCATTAATAAAATTTCATTAACCTCTTTTTAAGTGTGAGGCACTAAATACAAAAGTTCATAAATACGTTACACTTAAGACAATTTAAATTTCCACTGACTAGTAATCAGCTAATCGTGCATAATGAAGCCAAGAAATATTTTTTTACACAAGTGGTCCAGAATAATTGACCACAAAAGCTCTCCCCAAAGGCACAATGCCATCCAGGCCATGAATTTAAGCGGCACATTAAATCTGTATTCTGTTTGAGCCATCTCTCTGCTAATGCTTTCTTCCTGAAAGCCTTTGATCTTGGCTTCCCTAATACAATCTCGTCTCCTAAGGTTTATTTCATCTCTTCTGATCTTGTAGTTTTCCTCCTTATCAGGTATTTCGTGGGTTTATGTCATCTCCTCGCCTTGCTCTACGTGAAAGCATCCCAGAGCTCCACCTTGCTGTTTAATGCTGAGAAAAGACCCCTGTGCTCTTTGCTGTCCGCATCCCTGACTCCTATCAGTCGCAGACATTGTCTCCTCTGATGCCTGACCTGACTCATGGGTACATCGTCACTCTCCTTTTGAGGATCTCTATGGGATCTTAAAATTTTACCATTCTACACCCAAACAGCTGTAGGAATTGGTTCTTCATCCAATATCCCTCTTCCAGATTCTGAGAAAGGAATCACAAGCACCCAATTGTTCAAAAACTAGCCACTCTTTTCACAAGTTTGATCCTTCAGTTCCCGCTATGAGAATGTTTACACATCTCCCAATCTTTACCTATATCTACTTCTTGCTACGTCCAACTCTTCTTTCATAGACTATAATACCCGGTACCTGCCATTCTATTAGCTGAATGACAACGCTGCCTACTGGTTGAGCAGCCCTCTCAGAAACCCAAAACTGTTTCAGAACCCTAGAAGATTGAGGAATCAGTGTTTGACTTTCTATAGTGAGTTGAAGTCAAAAGACCAATACGTTAAAATCACAGTAGAATAAAACTGTGAGACTTGCAGGAAAGTGGATAAAATTGGAAAACATTGCTTTAAGCTAACTAACTGAAGTACAGAAAAAAAAACAAGGCATATGCTTACAGGGGAATCCTAGGCCCATCTTCAGCCTGTTTATCAAGTAGGAGAAGCTAGAAGCCCAGAAAACTAGGATCTCATGAGAAAAAATTAAACAAAGAAACAAACAAATTGGTAGATTAAGGATGGAGTGGTGCAGACAAGAGGAAATAGAAATGAGGAATGCTGGTAGAGAAAGGGTATTGTGTGACAGGAGAATCAGGCAAAGAAAGAGTGGCGCGGGCATGTAAACCAAGATGAAATGTGCATGGAAACTCCATATTGAAACCTATAGTTTGCAAGTTTGTTTGGCAAACCAGAAATAAGTATATGGAATTATCTTTGACGTTCACATTTTATGTAATGCAACTGCATTTTTGCATTTAGATTTTCGCCCCCACCCCCAAGATAGTTCATGTATGTGTAAATATGGGGGAGGTGATATAATTTCCAAACAGTTCTGTTCACACCCATGTTCAGACGTCAGATTTATTTGGGCTATATTTATCCTCACTTAACACACTGCGGCCAGAGTCCTCTACAAGTTCAAACCTGGTTATTCTCCGTTTATGACTCTTGAATATGCTTTTATTTTTCTTTAAAAAGGACATCTTAAATGACCAGCTAGAATTCTAACGTTCTTACCTTATGTGCTGCAAACCCATCAGCCCTAAATCAGATCCTGAAATAACCCATACTCTCTGCTCTCTGTTTCATAAGAATTCCAACACATAGCTACCTCTGTGTTCCTCCCTTCTCTGAATCCCTTTCTACAGGAAACCGTCTATGTTCTTCTCGGTCCATTTCCCTTTTCTATAATGGAGACAACTCTCCGTCTCAGGCTCAGTGTCCATTTCATACACTCACTCCGGCAACATCTCATTGCTTTCCTCAAAGGTATGGAGTAGGTCGACTGTAGTTGTTGCTGAATAAAACAGATACACTGAAGGAAATAGGCAATAAAATATGTAAATCTGTCATACCTGTGTCAAAGGAATCAGAGTTCGGTGAGAAGAAGGAGAGTTTATGGGGAAACAAACAAACAAGCAAACAAACAAAAGCTCTGTAGGAAATGAGAAAAGTCTTTCAGGAAGGTAGTTTTGAGGTTAAGATCTAAAAATCAAAGACAATGGCTTCCTGGAGAGAGGTGGCATTCCCAGCAGAGGAAAAGCAAGGTTTGGTTACTTGAAGACCCTATTGGCTTCTCTGAGCATCTGTGCTGCTTGTTCTCATGCATGGAGGAGGTGGGGATGTTTCCGGTTTGCATTTCACTGAACTCCACAGCCATTAGCTGTCTGCTACAGAGTTCTGGGGTCCTGAGAGATTGAGAGGTTCTGAGAGGGTGGAAACACATGGGCCCAGGACACCTCATCAAGCAGCTGCATCCTAAAAGAAATTAAATGAAGGCTACCATAAGGGTACCATGTTAATGATTTATCATTTAATAATAATAATAATAATAATAATAATAAATAACAATAATATAATAGTAAGAAAATCATCAAAATTCTTTCTTGAATTATGACCATAGATACTTTTTTGAAAAATTATATATATAAATACTATATTTACATTAATCCACACATGGCTATTCATCCCATGTCCCCCATCCCCCAGGTTCTCTCAAATTCATTGCCGCTTTTTCTTTAACTTTATTGTTGTTATACAAATATAGACACATTTAGTACTGGGTGATCCAATTAGTGATGTGTATGTTTTTAGGACTGGCAACTTGATATTGTATAACTAATTGGGGTTCTTCTCACTGGGAGAGATGGAATCTCTCACCTCTTAGTCGCCATCTTTCATTACATGGAGCTATTCATCTAGAAGTGAGGCCTTAGGAGATTTTTTTCCCCACACATGGGGAAAATGGTGGTTGCCATTGGGCAGGACGTATTTAGGCAATCATATCATTAAAATTCCATGTGTGTAGATTCCCTTTCACATATAGAAGACACAACATCACACAGATGCCCTGGTCCTTTGGTTTTTACAGTCTTTTCAACCCTTCACCTGAAATGTTCCCTGAGCCTTATGTGTAGGGGGACCCGTATATATTTGCCTAAAAAGTATATTTGTTTTATTTTTTAAAAAACACATGTCATAATATGTAATATGTATTTAATGCTAGAAATAACATTAAATATATACTATATGTATTATATATAATATGAATTATGTATTTAGTATTATCTATTTAATGCTATTTGAGTGGAAATTTTTCCAGGAAGATTTTTACATAAAACACCATAAAAAGGGGGGAAAATACTGATAACATGTTAGTATTAAATATCAAAGAAATTTGCAAATAGCAGAAATGCAATGGAAATATAAAACTATAATCTTGTGTATTATTTTGGTTAGGATTTATTACAGACTATCTCAGTACTAAATTATAAACCTTCAAAGGATTAAAATAGAAAATGCATTTACTCTTACATAAAGATCTTTAAAAGCAAGCACATTCAGCAAGCAAACAGAATACAGGTCTTGATAGTGTTTGAAATACACTCATGATTAGATTCTCTGTCATAGGTGGAAATTCAATTAAACTGATAGTTTTTCAAGCTATTTTTTTATTAGAACTGAATCATTCTGATAACAACTCACCTCCCTCCTGAAGGGACCCACGGAAGAGGTGATTTAATTCACTTTAAGACTATATAATTTCATAAAGTATGACAAATTAAAACATTTGATCAAGTATATTATTGGGACTAAATTACGTTAAATAGAGCATATGTTATAGTACTATAAATAATACATAAATCTAAGGCTCTATGTTGAGAATAAAATGGGAGAGTGTCTAGAGAATTTGAATATTCTCTTCTGCATTATTTATGTGGTTAGTTCAATGTAGAGTACAGACAGAATGAAACTCGATGCACAAATCATTGTCTGACTCTCCTGGCTGATTTGACGAAGATGACAGAATTTTACCTGGCAAATTGCTCATAATCCCATTTAATCACTTTCCTTTTGGAAATATAGTTCATTGTTGTAAATAATTTTACTTATTAAAATCCCAGGCAAAGCACTGGGCTCATACCTAGCTGCAGTCTCTTGCCATAGCGTGTTTCAGATGTAGCCCTTCTATGTGATACTTGTGAAATTAACCCATGTCCTGCTTAAATGATATTCCTGCGCTAAAACTCTCTAGGAGGGTAGCTGAACTTTGTGATTGATTCAATACTGACTCAACGATCTCTTTCTCTTTCCCTATAATTATGAGTAAGTGTTCCCATTGTTCATGATGATAAATACTGCACCATGTGCAGAAAGCCTATGGAAATCAGAGTCCTTTAAAATCTGAAGTGTGCACTAGAAAAATAAACTGACTGTTTCCTTACTGTCTTTCTGATTCCAGGCTGATTCCAGGGGCTATCACTCTTGTATGTGGAGGTATGAGGAGTGTTGTCAGTTTTTATTTATTTATTTCATAATTCTTTTTTAAAGTTACTTATTTTCTTTACATCCTGATCACAGATTCCCTTCCCTCCTCTGTCCTCCTAGTTCCTCCTTCTCATACACCCCATTCACCCCAACTCCCCTTCTCAGTAAAGGGGAGACCTCCCATGGATACCAGCCTTGGCACATCAAGTTGCAGTAAGACTAGGCACCTTCATAGAAGCAGGGGCAGGTGGATGATGGGAGAGGGGGGAAAGAAAATAACATTTGAAATGTAAATATATAAAATATCCAATCAAAAAGACTAGGCACACCATCTATTGAGTCTACTGAGGCAGCCCAGTTAGGGGAAAGGGATCCAAAGGCAGGCGATGTAGACAAAATAACCCCCGCTCCTGCTTTAGGAGTTCCACATGAAGGCCCAGCTACACAACTGTTAAATATGTGCAGAGGGCTTAGCTTCAGCCCATGCATGCTCTCTGATTGGCAGTTCAGTCTCTCTGGGCCCCTGTGGACCCAGTTGGTTGATTCTCTGGGGTTTCATGTAGTGTCCTTGACGCCTCTGGGTCCTTTAATCTTTCTTTTCCTCCTCTGTAGGATTCCTCAAGCTCCAGTTAATGTTTGGCTGTGGATCTCTACATCAGTTTCCATCAGTTGCTGGGTGAACGGATGACAGTTCTGCTAGGCTCCTGTCTGCAAGTGTAGCAGAATAGTGTTAACAGGAGTGGGCTCCCTCTCATGACATGGGTCTCAAGCTGGGCCAGTCATTGGTTGGCTCTTCCTTCAAATTCTGCTCCACCTTTTACCCCTGCACATCTTGTAGGCAGGACATATGGTGGGTCTAAGGTTTTGTAGCCAGGTTGATGCCCCAGTCCCTCCATTGTTAGTTTTAACTGGTTAAAGGAGATACTGGTTCAGGCTCCGCATCTCCCATTGCTAGGAGTCCTAGTTAGGGTCACCTTCATAGATTCCAGGGGGTTTCCATTGTCCTAGGTTTCTAACTTGTCCCAAAGTTGCACCCCCAATCCAGGTGTCTCTCTGCACACTCTCTCCCTCTATTCCTCCCTCACCTTTATTCTTCCCTCACCTTTTCCTCCTGCTCCCATCCAACCCCTTCCCCACACAGACCCCTCCCTCCATCCACTCCTGACGTCTATTTCCCCTTCTCATTGAGATTCAAACATACTCCCCCTTGGGCCCTTCTTGTTATTTATATTCTTTGTGTCTGTGGATTCTATCATGGTTATCCTGTACCTTATGGCTAATATCCACTTACATGTGAAAACATACCATGTTTGTCTTTCTGTTCTGGGTTACCTGAGTCAGCAATATCTTTTCTACTTCCATCCATTTGCCTGCAGATTTTCAAGTTATCGTTTTAATGGCTGAGTAATACTCTATTGAAGAATACTCCATTGTGTAAATATACCACATTTTTTTTATTCATTCTTCAGTTGAGGGATGTCTGAGTTGTTTCCATTTTCTGGCTATTAACATAGTTGAGCAAATGTCCTTGAGATACGGTGGAGCATCTTTTGTGTATGTGCCCAAGAGTGGAATAGCTGGGTCTTGAGGTAGATCTACCAATTTTCTGAGAAACTTCCAAATTGATTTCCAAAGTTGTTGTACAAGTTTGCACTCCCACCAGCTATGGAGAAGTTCCACATCCTCCTCAACAGCTTGTGCTGTTGTTTGAGTTTTGATCTTAGTCATTCTGATGGATGTCTAAGATAGAATCTCAGAGTCATTTTGATTCACATTCTTCTGAAGACTAAAGATGTTGAACATTTCTTTAAATGCCTTTTGGCCACTAAAGATTGATCTGTCAAGATCTATTTAGATCTGTACCCCATTTTTAAACCAGGTAAGTTGATTTGTTGATGTCTAGTTTCTTCAGTTCTTTAAATGTTGGACCTGTCAGATGTGGAGTTGATGAAAATCTTTTCCCATTTTGTAGGTTGCCATTTTGTTCTTTTGACCACATCCTTTGCCTCACAGAAGCTTTTCAGTGTCATGAGGTTCCATGCATTAATTGTTGATCTTAGTGCTTGAGACATTGGTGTTCTACTCAGGAAGTTGTCTCTTATGCCAATGCATTCAAAGCTATTCCCCGTGTTTCTCTTCTGCCAGATTTATTGTATCGGATCTTAGTTTGAGGTCTTTGATCCACTTGGATGTGAGTATTACACAGAGTGATAGACATAGAGCTATTTGTGTTCTGCTACACGCAGACATCCAGTTAGACCATCACCATTTTGTTGACGATGCTTTCTTTTCTTTCCATCATAGTTTTGGCTTCTTATAACTTCTAATTTTTTGAGATTGTTATTAAGAATACTATTACATGAACCTCGCTTTCCTTTCTTCCTTCTAACCCCTCATACATATTATATATAAATATATAAACACACCCTTCTCAATGTTTATGTTACTTGAATATATATATGTGTGTGTGTGTGTGTGTGTGTGTGTGTGTGTGTGTGTGTGTGTGTGTGTGTGTCTGTGTGTCTGTGTCTGTGTCTGTGTCTGTGTTTTCAGGGCTGACCATTTAATATTAGATAAACTATTGCAATGCTATTCTCTGGGAGAGACTATTTTCCCTGCTCTGGTTTCCTGTATTTCTTTGTGTGATGGTTAGACATTTTAAGCAAGCCCTAACCCCTCATCCCTTGTCTGCTTGAGCATGTATATCATTGCCATCTTTGTTTAGGTCATATTTAAACAGCCTTGTTTATTTGACTTTATTGGGTAGAGTTTCTCTTAAATTTCCAGGAGATACAATTTCACAGTAAGCTCCCAGTTCCAGCTCTTACAATATTTTTTGCCCCTCTCATACTTAATAAGCCTGAGCCTTAGGTATGAGTCATTCTGTAGATGTATCAGTTGGTTGTGAGCTCTAGAAGTCTGAATTTTGATCACTTCTGTAATTCTGTTTCTATAATAAAAGGAGAAGTTTCCTTCATGAGCAGCATGAACTTTCTTTTGCTCTAAGTAGAAAGACAAACATTTAGAATGGAATCAGGGATTCGGCTAGGCTAGTAAAGTAGAAGTTATGGGTTTACCTCTATGATCTTATATTTCATTGACTGCAGGTAGTTGGCGAGGTTTCTTGTACCAGTTAACTGGGTCTCCAGTTAGGTGGACATTATTAGTTCCATTAGGGAGCTATTGGTCACTGCCAAGGACTATATGCCATTACTTTGTCCTTAGCATTATCGTGGCATGCTGGTTCTTGCAGTAGTTCATAGTTGCCATAGGTAGATGAAGCTGTCAGTTACTTCCTTCTTTTGGAAGCTTGCAAGATGCTTTTTACTACCATGAAAACTAATAGTCTGGTAGAAGGTTTTCAGGTCAGAGCCAGCTCAATTCCGCTGTGCTCTATACCCAAAGTACATTGTGTCTTCAACAATACGGGCTTAACTTCTACTCCCTTAGAAGAAAGCATTTTCATTTATCCTCTCCATTTATAAGAGAATGAGCTAAAACTTGACAGGATAAGAGTATTTCTTGTTTGATGATATCAACTCATGTGCAAAATCACCATACCAGACAAAACAATAGAGAAAATGGAGATAAGGGACAGATGCATATGAAAGTCAGGTCAGAAAGTCTGTCTCCATAGATGGCCAGGATTATGACTTAAAAGTAAACAAAGTCCGCAACTACAAGTAATCGCAATTATCAGTCAATTGTTTGGAGGAGTCTTGGGTTTATACTATGGTTTCGTAACCAGAAAGATCTAACATTGAACTGGATATTTTTTAGTAAATAAGTAAATAAACAAATAAACAAATCCTTCAGTACTCACCTACTTACAACAGGTATTAAGAACACCAGTGTTTTGCTCCTTTCATTCATTCTGAAAGCATTTGTCATGAAAATTACTCAGCTTTGAAAGCCTGGAGATTTCAGTTGGCCGTCATTGAATGAATGAATGAATGAATAAATGCTGGTTTTGCTTTCTGACTATGCACAATAGGCAGTATTACCCCCTTATGTAATGTCCTTTCTACATAGGACACTTCAAAATGAACTAAGCTAGGCGTGCTCGTTTTATCCTACAGTTTCCCACTGTTCGAACAAAGCATTGCCTCCACTTCAGAATGATAAATGTCTGAGAAATTTCTGTCATGATTAGATATCAGGAAAATGCTTTCAACTAGTTAATGCAGGGATGGGTATGGGACCCCATTCCAGGCAAGTGTCAGCCACTGAGGTACATCTTCAGCCCTAATTGTTCAGTCTCTATGAGAAAAAAATCTACATGGAATTTTGTTTTAAGTAACTCTAGATATTTAGGTATTTGCTTTCTTTTGTTTTTGTTTGTTTTTCTTTTTATAGTTAAAATAAAAATTATAAAGCAGGTCATTTCTCTACATATTTTAAAAATATTTCCACTAAGTTATTTAAAATATGGGCAGATTGTGAGTAAATACTACATCTGTGTTAATCAGAGTTTGCACAATTATCTACACATGTGAAATGTAACTTGGGAAATCATGCTGATGCACTGTATCTCACAGAACCTCATAGGAAAAATCGCATTTGTACAACATTCACAAAGGACTCCAACCCCTTCCTAAGAAAACCACTCAATATTGATCAAGCTCGAAGGCTGCTAGGCATGAATCGGCCAATGGACACAAGTACCAAAGGCTTCAGAAGCAAAGCACAAGTTAACCCAACTGTAATGATTAACGAAAGTCCTTGTGAATATTCTACCACGTGACAAGGTTGGTCCTGTCTTCCAACTCAAGAGTCTTGCTAACCTGCTGGATCCTATACTCTGAATTTCCCTTTGCAGTAGTGACCTCATGTTTGTTGATAGCCAATTTTCCTCCAACATGGTTTCTCATATTCTCTTCCCTTAAGTTCATGAATATGAGCAGATTACCAGTCAAAATCAATAATCTAATTCAGAAAATGTTTGTGCACACTGACTTGGGTTATTACTAAGACAGTGGCTCCTGTGACCTTTCGGTGTCATAGACGCGCCTTTTTTGTGACAATACTGGGTATATTGAATTTTCTAACTTAAAGTAACTTGACTGAGGTCTCAGGGTAACTTAGGGAGAACTTTTAGCTTAAAATATGTAAATACTGAACAGAATGTGTTACCCCAATCTTTTATATATTTGTATTTTTGATACCCTTGTCAGCAGTATTTTATTTGGAACATATGTCTTGAGGCAGACAGGACAGACTTCCTCATAAAAACTTTAAGAACTGGCCAACCATGCCTGGGTAACACAAGATTTGGTTTGCCCAAATCCAAGTAGAGTTAAAGACGGCTAAATCTGTAGGTGAGAAACCGTGCTTCTGGATTTAGCTTTTCTCTTCACTTTCTGTGTAAGGTCTGATGACACACTTCCTGAGCTCCAGTCAGGCAAAGGATTGTCCTAGGGAGGAGAGATTCCTTGGTAACAGAGGTATCACTGGGAAAACATTACTCAGAGTCTCTGGAAGGACAAAGTGCTGAGTAAGGAAAGGGGTAACTGGGGTTGGTGTAGCCTTGCCCTGGTCAACAGCATGCTTGCAAATATAACCCCTGCACCAAGGCTGCCTGCCCTGTCCTGAGGTTATTCTTCACTGCATCCGGACATTGGCAAAGGTGACTAGGGAGAAGGTAGTTCTGAAAGTGACATATCAGAGCCTTAGAAGCTGGGACATAAGGCTGATGGAGATGGATCTGCAGTTCTGGGTAAAAGTTTCTATCATCATACCTGGGAATAGTCTAAAGTTGTGAGAAAAGTGCAGAAAGAGAGATATAGGAGAAGTTTTGGACAAATCCATTGACTACGCATGACAAATATTTAAGGAAAATGGGTTTGCTTTTGTTTTTAATAAAGCGACGAAATTACAACTTTGCTAAATTCTGTGTGGTGTTGCCAGGGATGGAGCGGGAGGATGTCAGATGCAGTGGTCAGAAAGAGAGATGTACAGCCTAGGAAAGTCTTACTCAACACCCAGGAGGTGGATTTGAAATGAATGATAATACTGAATTAGGAATGTAAACACAAAGCAGCAGAAAGATAAAAATAATTAAATCTGAGTGAAGGAAGAGGTCTTGGAAAGGTTCCAAGAGAGTAGACTTTTTTCTGGTAGAAGGTAGATATAAAATTAGTAGAAGAAAGGCAATTACTTAGGCAAACAAGAAGTTAAGTTAGTTAAGCCAAGCAGTGAACTGCGATGGGTAGAGGACAATAAAGAGAATTCAGTGACACTGACACTGAATGTTGTAAATGGGGAGACAGGAAGAGGATGAGGAGCTAATTAAAATATCCTGAGTATGTACAGACCCTAAGTACCATACACAGTACCTTGACTTATCTTCGTACAAAAGCTGTGAAACAGCTTCTAAAGATAAGGAAACAGAAAGGACAATTCCCTTTGCTCACTAGGGCAGCAGATTCAAATCAAGTCATCTGATTCCAAACTACATCTGTCTAATCAGTGTTCTACCCATACACCCAGACTACAATAGCCCTCAAATATCTTTCTTTAGAGCCTACATTCTGCATCAGGATCTTGGGACAAGCGTTAAAGGATTCCCGGACCCACTATCAGCTTTTTCTTACTCTCCATTTGGTTGAGCCCAAGAATTTGTTTTCCTGCCTGTTTCCCGGCCAATGCTGCTCCTGGTCATCAGTCTATAACTATATGATCCTGAACTGCTCAGAAATGCTTCTTTCATATGTATTTATAAGAATGAAATAGGTTAAACCCTTAAAGTAATTAGCATAAGGTCTAGCATGGGCCCAAGATTCACAGATCTTGGCTATCCTGTAGTCAGCCTTTCACTGTAAGAAAACAATTTAAAGGAGAGGCTTCTTTTGACTCACTCTAAGTTTCAAGTAGTGTTAATGGCAGACTGAGGCAGAGAGGGAGAGGAAGATTAGCTTGCGGGATTTATTCTTATACGGCAAATCCCCCAGTTTGACCACGATGACCTGGTTCCTCTGATTAGTCATGTGATATGCTTGGCCTAGGGACTTTCACTAGTAGGAGGTGTGCCCTATAGATGGAGTAGGTGTGTCACTGTGGGCATGGGTTTTGATACCCCCACCCTAGCTGACTGGAAGCTAGTCTTCCACTAGCAGCCTTCAGATGAAGATGTAGAACTCTCAGCTCTGCCTGCACCAGGCCTGCCTGGATGCTGCCACACACCCACCTTGATGATAATGGACGGAATCATTGAACGTGTAAAGCCAGCCCCAACTAAATATTGTCCTTATAGGAGTTGCTTTGGTCATAGTGTCTGTTCAGAGCACTAAAACCCTAACTAAGACAAGGCGCCATCACAAAATACTGCATCTAGCTCTGAGAACTCATTAGTGGGTTAATCTATTAATAAGTTTCATGACACCAAATTACAACGAACTCTCAATAACACCAGAGGCTAATAATCCACAAACCTTATAAGGAGTATGGTTTGGAGGTCAGAATAGATGGCTGGTTCTTCAAATCCCAACCATAACAGGTAGTATTATTGGGAGGAAAGGAACTGCAATAAATCTGGGCAGTTTTTGTTCCTGTCCAAGTGAACTGTACTCCTCCTAGAGTTCCTGTTTGACTTTATATGTGTTTGCACTTCAGAGTGACTATTGCATGGCTGCTTGTCTTTCACCCACTCCTGTTTCTACTGTGTGTGATCCAAAGTTGTGTGGGAGATTGGCACGGTGGCAGGATTTGAAGCCAAAGCCACACTTGTCACCAACAATTGGCACATAGTTTGGACTTAAACTCATCACTACTCCTGTCTCCTCTAGGAACATCTTGTTTTTCAACTCTTCCTGCTCTCATCCCCTCAAGAACATTAAGAAAATAAGTCCTAAATGTTTTAATGTAACTTTTTCACATCATATATTCATTTAAATTAACTCCAGAGAACCTACCTGTGCACAGATGTGAGAAGTGTGCGTTTAACTAAAATGACTGTGAAGATGTGACACACATGACAGGTGTTGACTACAACCACCAAAGACATTGAAATGGACACTTTGCACAGAATGCTAGATGGTGCCACAGTTCATTTAACACAGACACCAGGCATTCCTCTGTAAAGACGGCCATGATAGATTTTCTTATTTTTATTACACACATACATACACACCAATCTCTCTCTCTCTCTCTCTCTCTCTCTCTCTCTTTCTCTCTCTCTCCATCTCTCTCCCTCTCTCTGTCTCTCACTGTCTCTCTCTCTCCCTCTCTCTCTCTCTGTCTCTCCCTCTCTCTCACTGTCTCTCTCTGTCTCTCTGTCTCTCTCTCTGTCTCTCTTTCTCTCTCTCTCTCTCTTTCTTGTGTCATGAACCATATATATATATATATATATATATATATATATATATCAAATTAGGTTCTTATCTTCTACTATGTAGTTCCTAGGAGTTAAGCCCCAGTCTGTAGTCTTAGCTGCAAACACTTTTACCCAATAAGCCATTGTGCCAGCCCATTAGTGATGGATGTTTTAAGACTAAGAAACAGAAGAAAAACGTCAAGAATGGAATTCCCTTTCCTCTTTGGAGAAAGAATAACAAGGCCTTTCTATTTTATTTTCATCTTTTTAACTTTAAAGATACCCATTGAAAATGATTTTAGACAATAAAGAAGTATATATATTTCAATATGTTCCTCCAGTTGTCAGTGTTTAATACAAATTATTACATTTCTTTAGCAGTAGAAAAATCTATTCATTTAATCAGGATGTTCTGGTCATCCTGGACAGACATTAGGTAGCCACAGATTATTGATTTTTAGTGAAACTTTAGACTCAAATGGGCATTGCTGAAAATCATCTCCATAGGACCACGCCTTGCCTTCTCAATTTATTCAATCATAAATGCCTTCGTGTGTTGCCTCTACATCTCAGCCTTGTTACAGTTGCAATGTTTAATCCCATGCCCAACTTTAGGCAACTAAGTAATGTTTTACAATTTCCTCAGGCATAGTTTGAAATACCTCAGACAGTTTAAGAATTTGCATGCACACCATTGTGTAGGGCATCCATGGGCCGACATTTTACCAAAACCTTAATCCTGAGCAAACAGGAGTTAAACAGCCACCAATGCAGCATACACTGCTGCCCCATCCTGTCCCATCCTCTTTAGGAATAAAATTCGACGTTGTTGTGTTGTTGTAACCCCTGATGTTGGTATAGCTCCTGTTGCTGGGAGAACATCGTGTGATCAATAAATCAAGTTCTTTCCTAAAATGTTTTTAAAAATCTTCAGAGATTACCCATGTCAGAAAAGAGTAAATGTACCTTTCTGGTGGGTGTTTTCTAGTGGGCTTTTGTAAGAAACAAGTTTAATTGCAGCTTTGAAAATGTTGTTCCCAGGGTATTAGTAATACCTGTCTGTATTGTTCTGACATTTAGTAAAGAGAGGGTGTTTTTGTATGGGCAAGAGCTTAGGATGCCAAGTGACAAATCGCCCAACTCGAATCGGAAGGCTTTTTTTCTGAGTCACTGTGCTCTTGGTGGGGCTCTGGCAAGCTAGGTTTACTCATCCGTGTGGGCGAAGCGATAAACAATGACTCAAACATCTGTAGTTTTGAAGTCAGCAGCTGCATACAGCAAAAATGGTTCAAATTCCAGCAATGTATCCCTCAGACACCCTGACAGGATACATACCAGAGAACAAGAGTTTTCTGTTCCACATTTTAAGATCACTCTAAAGTTCTTAGTCGAATATTTTCTTCGTAGAAATCCCTTATTGGAGAAGGGAGCGTTAGAAATCATCTTAGTTCATGATTTAAGCAGTGCCGCTTGACTGTCGTCGAGCTAGAAATATTTTTCTTCTTTTCCCTCAGTGAGTAGCACTAAAACCATTTTCCCTCAGACAGAACTTTATATTTCAGGCAGTTTTTTTTAAACATAATTTAAAGGGCAAGAGTTCCCTATAGGCTTCTTTATTTTGTCGATAAACATTTATTGAGCCCAATTATGTGGAAAGCACTATAGTAGATGTTACAGAAGTTTACAAATAGGAGAAACAAGGATGGCTCCTGGTAATAAAAGATTTACAACTTCGTTACAAGGTAACCATATACCTGCCCTTGGAAAGCTTAAGGGAAAGGATGGTTCGGCAGAATTAATGCAGCCATATTCTTGGGATAACCCTTTTATTTCACGGGTTGTCACCTCCAATGATATTACTTGGTAAATCCCACATTAACCTTTCTTTAAGAACAGTGTACCTTTCTAAAATTAAAAATAAAATGCACAAACTTCAGGCGGATACTTTTTGCTCTAATATATTGCCCACAAATATTCATTTCTGAAAAAAAATGTCCCTCTACATAGAAAAAAAATCAGATTTCTTTTGGTTGAACATCATTTTCCTCTACATTGTCCCATTCATTAAGTGAATGGTTGTTTCCTTTATTAAAAAAAGTGATCTGTTCCCTACTGTCTAAGAGATTATATTCTCCTCTGGGTCTCCTAACTCCAAGAGAGATAAGCTTAGAGTCTACATACGGAATGAGTTTTAGAAATATGCCCTGTCACACGAAATTAGCAATTGTATGGGCTTCTGAAATAAAATTCCATTAAGCCATTTCATAGCCATGTAATGGAGGAAGTATACCAATTTAAGCAAGGATGACCATTAGCCATATTAGTACAAAGACATTAGGGCAGCTGTTTCTGGAAATGACTATTATTTAGTGGTTATTTGGTGCCTTTTTGCATTGTAGTGAAACTATTTAATCCCACACTCTAATGACTAATCTGTGAGGCATATAGTGATTTCCATTTGATCAAAATTAGCTTCGCCAAAAGGATAACACCAACTTTTTTCCAGAACTAAAAAGCAGTCCTTTCTCTTTGCTCTCCTCACACAGCTGCACAGTCTTACTTAAATGCAGCCTTCTTAGAATGATTTTCAATAGTAGTTTGTATATAAAGTTTTAGGAAACCTCCATCAGACTTTTTTTTCTGTCTGTCCACAGTGAAGGTTGCCCACACTGAACAGTGGATACCCCTGACCACATGCTTTAACAGTCAGAGTAAATGCGTCAGCCTAAAGATATGTGGAATTCGGCCTCATCCCTCTGAATACAGCTGAGGGCTAGTCCTGAGTTATTTCATGTCAGAAACCCCTTTGTAGCCTTTGTCTCTGCAACAAAAAGCGGACTGTTTCTGTTGAAGCCCTTAGTACCCATGTCTGTTGGAACCAAGGCATTTCTAAGCAGAAAGATGCAACCTTCCTTGCAACATTAGACAAATTTTTGCCAGATCTGTGTTTGCTCATATCCACTCTGGTTAACTTAAAGAATTATTGGCATACTATGAATGCACAAATGTCTTTCACTCTGTGTCAGAAGCATCCAAGATATGAGTGACACCAGTAAGCATGTTTTGAGTGCATGCTGTATATGGCTGTCTGTGGTAGTGTTGTGATTGACTCGCAGATGCATGAACTCGCAGAAATTCTAATAACAGAAAATCTATCTACCACACTCTGTTCTTAAAGGGTGGGAAATATTTAATGGAAAGATTAGAAACTATACAAAAGATAGTGTTGTCAGCCTAATCATCACCTTAATATACAGCCCATGAATTGTCCTAATCTTGTAGCCGGAGTAAAGAATGCCACCATTATTAGTCAAACTATAAGCAGGATGATGAATTTATTCACTCAGGTAGTTTCTTCGACCACGTCTAAGCCTTTCTGTAACTTTCTTTTCAGGTTCTGTTTATTTCAGAAAGTATATCAAACTTTGACATTGATAATAACTAGGAGAGAATAATAAAAGATGGGTAACTTTAATGCAAGCAATGTCTTCAGACTCAACAAAGACAAGTTTTTCTCATGATAGAAATCAATTCCTGTGCTGTAGTCTGTGGTTAAAAAATGTTTTTTGATCTTGTTCAGAGTTGGCCCTTAGGGTTTTGGGAGTAGGTGTCATTGTGTGTGACGTCTCCTACTGTGAAAATCAACTTGCATTTGAATGTGCATCTTGACCCATAAATGTCACTGTGGTCCACTGAGCATCTGACTTCCACATTTCCTGTTGTAAAATGGACAATGGGAAACAATATTTTTTTTCTTGCTGGGAGAGCTGGTGACAAGAATATGTGCCTATGTCCCCATGAGTGTGTGCAGTGCAGACAAGAGAAACTGCCTCAGTCAGGATTTAAGTGCATGTCTGTGGCTATTGTACACACAAGAAAACAAAGTTTCCGGACAGCTTTTGGGGAAACAAAACAAAACGGATTATCCTTTCTGTTTCCATCTCGGTTCCTTCGTCCACAGGACCGCATTTATCTTGGGAACCCTGGGTCTAGCTAGCTGAACAATTGGCCTCAAAGAGATGTGAAATTTTCTCTTCCTGTTCAGTTTTCTGCTTTCTATTGCCCTCTATTCACCGCACATAAGCTTTATGTTGTTAAATTCTATATCCACCGCCCAGTTTGAGGATAGCGTTCCTGCACTAACAGGTGGATGGGAACACATCAAAGCCGCACATGACACACTGCTACCCACAATCCTTACTGCTTGTGTGAGATACACGAGACCATTCGCAGAATCCTCATTTCAGGCTAATTTATTGTGAAGAATTTCGGGATTGCAGATGACTTCGTAGATAGAATGAAATTCACTAGAAAATTAGAAGTTACAACCAATTTTTTAAACCACCAAATTGATTTGTAACACTTATCTATTTAAATCCACTTGATTATTATTATCATTAAGTTCGAAATTTGGAAGCATTTGAATCTACTGGAAATTCTATATTAATTACTTGACTTGGTGTTGCTTTAACAAAAGCAACTGAAAGAAAAACGGACTATTTTTAGCTTATAGTTCCAGGGTATCATCCACCAAGTCAAGAAGGTCCGGAAGGCAGAACATAGAGGCAGTTTGTATCCGAAATCAGGAAGTAAAGAACAGTGGATGCTTATCTCACTTTTTCTCTTTTATTTAGTCCAGGACCCATGGAACAGACTTATTTACAGTTGAAGCAAATCTTATCACCCCCCGCCCAAGTAACCCCTCACAGGACTTCTGAAAGGCTTTTCTCCTAGAAGGGTAGGGACCCTAACCAGTTGACAATCAGGAGTAACCTTACTCTCCTTCAACTAGTGAAGTCATCTCTGTCTACACTATTTCCGTACAGGGTTGTGGATTAATACCAGACAAAGGAAGCAAAGTAATACTTACTGAGCATGAGTCTATTATATATAGGGTAGATGCTTCCTTATGTCTACGTTTTTGTTTGTGTTTTTTTTTTTTGTTTTGCTTTGTTGTTTTGTTTTTGACAATATTGGTAACTCTGGGGAAGAATCATCAGGGAAACAGATGGAGAGTCGGATTGGTGAGTTTAAGGGAAACATACTTAAGGCATGATCCTCCAGTGCAATGCTTGAGAAGTGACTCCTCTTAGGGACATTGTTTCCATCCCTTTACTGACATGGGGCAAACTATGAAAAGGAGGAGTAAATTGCACTTCAGTGGGGAAGCTGTGTTTCACAATGAAGGTGTGATAGCTAACATGTACCTTTCTTCTTATCAGTGGTTATCCTTACAGTGGTTATCCTTAAGAAAGGTTAAGGGACATTACCTATAACACTAAGGTAGCATGACTGCTTCTTCAGTGAATGCATGCATTTAGATCTGTGAAAGAATATGTTGGTATAAGATACTCTATCAGGAGTTGGTAGGGGGATGGAGCAGTGATTAGGGAAAAGTAGTTTTGATTCTTTTAGGAAGATTGTCTCATGCATATTGGATTTGGCAATGTGAAAATGTGATTCCCAGGCACCCAACGCAGCAAGACAGTCTGGTTGATGGGCTTATTAAAGAAGCTGGAAACATCTGCTTAACTTGTTCAGAAAACTAAAATTCATGGACTGATGTGTTAGTTATTTATAGTGAAAGCAACAGACAGACAGACACACACACATACACAAGCTTGTGGCTACATACACACACATACACACATACCTATATTCATATATATATATATATATATATATATATATATATATATATATATATACCAAAACACATTTACAGATCCTTCCCCACATATACACATACACACATATACACATATTGATAAACAGATACATACTTTTGCACATATACACACATATATGCAAACATACACACATGCACACACCCACATACACACCTACATTCATATACACACATTAACAGGCAAATCCATACTTACACACATGTGTGCAATACGTATGTATACACCCCTCTACACACATATACTCATATACATATATTAACATACAGGTACATACTTATGTATACATAAACACATATATGTACACATATACACATGCACCCACATACACACATATACTCATATACATACACATACACACACTAATATACATACTCTTATACAGAAACATGCATGCATACATACATGCACAGAAACATGTACCCACACCCCCTCATCAATGCACATGCATACACATATATACCCTCCACATCTGCACATACACTTGCATTTAGATATACATACATACACACCCAAACATGCACATAAATACATATCTACACATACTCATATACTCACCTGTACTCCTATACATACACACATGTATAAACACCACAAGATTACTTGGCATTTTTTACCTGAATACTTAAAATTAAAATGCTCTGTGGCCCACCTCATTCATGCCAGGATTATTTGCTTTGTACAAGAATTTGTAAATATGCATTGTCATAATCAAAACTATAGTCAGTACATCTTGTCAAAGTGGAGACAACCTGTCTCTGAAAGGAAAGTGTGAACCCATAACTAAGGTATGCAAGGGTATTTGTAATGGGAACATAAACCTTTAAATAAATAATTATCCTTTCTGAGCATATTTAAAAAACATATGTATAAAAAATCATACTGAAGAAATTTATACTCAATGAAATTGTGGTATTCACTCATCTGAAAAGCTTTGCTCATTCAAAATCAGAGAGATTAATCACTAAAAGGAGATAAAAAAAATTTTCCCTGAAAAAGAAGGGAAATAATTTAGCAGTAAATCACAGAGCTGGGCCAGCATGAATCACAGAAAAAGGTACCAACTCTTATGATTTAGGTGACATATAAAAAATAGCCCTTCGTGGATTGACAGTTATTGGTATAAATGATAAAATTATTCAGCACTGGTGTGTTCTCTTCTCGCCATTTGTCATTTTGCATCTGATTACTTCTAAGAATTTAATTAAAGGGGCAACAGGATCATGTAGACCTTTGGTGAGCCTAACAGTCAGATAGCTTTTCAAACTCTTTTAAAGAAAAATGCGTGGCTCATCTGTCCTTTCATTCTGTTTTTATGAAACATTCCGAACGTTTTTGTGCAGATTACCTTTTGGAATTGCTATGAAAACAAAATAACCACAAACAGTCAGTCGAACAAGCATGCAGCAACAGGCACTTGAAAATCAGTTGTTTCTGCCTATTGGGAAAAAAATTGTTGATTTAAACCTACTTAGAGACTGTGGATAAAATGGCTGCTAACCTGTTCTATTCAAAGCTGCTAACAAGTTGTATTCTGAACTAATATAGAAGGTCACTTTACTTTTTGCCCCCTGGCTCACCACCTGAATAATAAAGTTGTGAATTTTCACAGACTCATGCAATGTGTATGTGTATGTATATGTGCATGTACATGTGTATATGTGCATATGTGTGTGTGTGTGTGCGTGTGTGTGTAGAATTATATATGTATGTGTGCTTGAGTATATGTGTCTGTTTATATGTATGTGTTTATATGTGTTTTGGTATGTAAATGTAAATGCGTGCGTGTGTGTATTTGTGTACATATGTGTGTTCAGACACATACACCTTATACTTCAGAGCTATCTTCTTTTCAATAGCTCAGCTATAAATCAAAAGCTAGTGTTAACTAGATAAGGTGAATGATGACTTTTATGACTGAGCAAAAAACAGTGTTAATGCTTTGCATGAATCACACTTTAAGTTGCCTATAAATTGGAGGATTTTGTCCCCATGTTCTGTATGTACATTGCAGGGGTAAGTTGGCTTTATACAAATATTCCCTGAAACAGTCTTCGCTGTTGAAATTTTTATACTAAGGCTCAACTACTGCCATGACCATTAGACAATGTACTCAACCAATAAATTCTTAAAAATACACCTGTGCGTGTATTTTTATTTGCAATTAAGAACAGTTAATACTACAGAACCAATTCACAATCACTTTCAAGTTTCGCTCCCAAACAACTCCAGTGTGTTAAGTGACTACATTAAGGCTTTTCTGTGTTTTCCCCCCATCTCCCTGAGCAGAAATTAAATCTGTTTTAATTTATTTTATTTGCTAACACTGTGGATATAATTATTGCTGCTGTGCCTTTTTAATTGTTTTCAACTAGGTGCTTGCCTTTAAGTTGCAATAGACTTTGAATTCCACATTGTCAGAATTCCCCAGTAGAGTCTGACAAAGCGTCATAAATCCAGGTATTTAGGTTTATTGAATTTTGAAATGAGGTGATTAGTTGGTGCATGGAAGAATGAATTGATGCAAAGCAAAATGAATTTTATGATTTACTCCGGTTTACAGGCTCCCGTGGAACCATTAGGTGTGAATTGTAAGATGTATTAAGAGGTAAGATATGCCACATTTATAATCAACTTGGCAAATTTTGCTCGGGTAAAGATATTCAAGCATTCTGCAGAGAAGTCAGTGCCGAAGAAGTGAATTGGCATCTACAATTAATTCCCCCTGTGCTGTCTTACACGCTCTCTCATAAGTCTGAGAGGATAATGCATACAGTGTCAGGGGTTCTGTGATCATCATGAAATGTGTATGTGTCGTGCTTAGGGCTTTAGGCTGTAGTCTAATGTTCAAGGTCATTACCAGGTTGACATTTGGGTAAGATCCATGTAACTAAGCATTGGACTTAAAAACGCAAGTTCCTCTCACATGCCCTGTTTCTATTGGAGTCTGTAAGTGTACAGATCTTACTCGTCAAGTCCATCCCATGCAACCCATGTATTTCATATGACATAGCACTAATCATAGCCATGAACCATAGTTAATGCAGACATGAATATGAAAACCATCTGTCTTAGGGTTTCTATCATTGTGATAAAACATAGGTATCAAAAAGCAAAATGGAATGGGACCGGACAGTGCTTTTTTGCTTACACTTGCAACATCACAGTCCAACAGTGAGGGAAATAAAGGCAGAAATTCAAGGAGGGACTCTGAGGTAGGAACTGATACAGAGGCCATGGAGGGACACTGCTGTTGGCTTCCTCCTCACAGTTTGCTCAGTCTGCTTTCCTATATTTCCAAATCTACCTGCCCAGGGGTGTGGCACTACACACGGTGGGATGGGGCCCTCCCACATCAATCATTAATCAAGGCAGCACTCCCCACACGTGTCTCCAGGTCAGTGTTATGGAGACATTTCTTCTCAGGCGAGAGTCCATCTCCCAACAGATATGTCTGGTCTTGTGTCAAATGCACCATCCTATCAGAGTAACTGCAGTGGTTCTCAACAGGCCAAGCATCCTGTTTACAGAATGAGCACGTGGCCACTGATTGGGTAAGGCTTCTCAGGCAACTCTGCTCCTACTGAGATTTCACCAGGCGCAATTCAACTATGGTTTTGCTCAACTTGTTTTACAAAACCCCCACAGTCAAGCCAGCTTAACTGTGCTGAGGAGTGAGGCAAAGGCAGGGCTAAGTTATAAACGTGGAACTTGGGTGCAATGGATTCTAGACAACAGTTGGAGATCTCCTGAGATACAAGAGAGAACCAGAGGAATAGCCAGGAAGATGACTCAGCCCTGTTGGCAGTCACATCTATGCAGGGTTGATGAACACACACACACACACACACACACGCACGCACTCACGCACGCACGCACGCATATATGCGCACACACTTACCTCAGATATTTTAATAATCAACCCTGGGTGATCATGTGTTAGTCATCCTTCCTTCAAAACTATTCTGTTATTTAGATTTGAATATATATAAATATATATACATATATATTCATATATATACACATACATATGTTCATATATATGTATTCTAAGAGTGAAATGGAAACTCTAAGAACACCATTGCAGATATATAAGGATGTAAATCCTAAAACCCAAAATACATCAGTGTGATTCATCTTAAAGACTTCCCAGGACTTCAGAGGTGACCTCTCAGGTTTATTTGTGTCTAATCAGATTCATCACTGTGACATTCTCTTGTGCATGCTAATTACCACTGGCAATCTATTTCTTAGACACTCATGGGGGTCGATGGCCCAGAGAACCTAATGTGCTCTCATCTACCTATCTTAAACAATCCAGGAAGCCTGAAGTTCAGTGGGCTTTTGTTTTTGGAAATTAGGTGGAGACCTGAAATATTTTTCATTTAGAGATAGGAAAAGGACCTCTGGGCTCTCCATTTTAGAAGCCAGAAACTTGGGAAGTTGAGTCCTGCAGTGGGAGGTTCAGACCAAATTACACTGAAGGCTGAGATTGCATCATTGCTGCCTAACTCAGTATCATTGTGCTCCTCTGGAAACCACAGCTTAGGCAGAAGACTGGGGAGTTTCCTTGTTTTTACTTGGAGCAGAGAAAATCAAAATTGCCTCCAGTGTGATGGGTACCACAAGATATTTGATTGGCTACTGAGATGAAATTGGATGCACTTGGAAGGGACACTGTGATTTATTTATTTGTAGTGTTCTCAGAATCCGATGACACTTCAGGTGATCAGATAGGTTAAGGACAAAAAGCCTTATTTAGAGAAACATCTTAGCCCCAGCGAACTTTTACCCAGTTACCCGGAAATCAGAATAATCACAGTCTCTATTCCAAGAGATCATTCAGGGTATTCCGTGAGATTGTCCTGCTGGGTCAAGAGCACCAGTGACTTCTACCCACTTCACGGTGAGGCTTCAGCAAGAGCAGGGATCCTCCATAAGGGAAAGTTTTCTTGGTTTTGCAGAGACCCAGAATAGGTTAGTTTCTGACTTACCTACATCATAGTTCCTACATCAGCATAGCCTGGATTTTGGCTGTAGGTTTGATTTCTCTCACTGTTATTATCAAAGGTGCAATCAAACCTATTAATGTTTAAAGCCTGCTCTCAGATCCATGACTCTGCAGGACAGTGCAAACTTCTAAGCTCTCCTCTTCCAGCTCTAAGGACTCAGAGGAAAACAAGTGGCTGCAGACTTCATTATTTTGCTTGTTCGTCCTCATCTTAAAGAGTTACCAAGCTGGCTGAGGAGAGGCACAAGAGGCCATAACCAAACTGCTGTTATCATGGATATAGGATGAAGGCTTAAAGCCACTCAGGGGCATTCCCATTACCTGCCACAGAGTGGAAGGGGCCACAGGATGCCCTGGAAGGAAGTACACAAGGGCTTTGCTTTTATACCAATCATTTGTTCAAACCAACCTCCTCTGTTTCTGGGTTCTTTTATCTCTTTGGGAGGAAAAGAAGAAGAAAACATGTTTACTGCTGCCTGTTTTGTTATTTATTTAAGACTCTGCCAACCCAGAAGAAAGAAAATCATCCCTCAACTTTAGTATTATTCTAATTGCCTCTCTGTCACCTTAACTTCAAAGTCCTGCTACTTCAAAGTTGGTGTTTACTCTTCTGCACTCTGCCATTCAACCCGCAATTAAGGTCTTCATGGATTTATTTCATTTTAATTCTGTCGTAGAGGCTATGCTGCACTTCAGTGGGTGTGGAAAATGCAAAACTGGTGAAGTGGCCGTTCCCTATCAGTGTGTTAAGACAAGTGAGGAGTTAGTTTTTTACATCTTAGGAATGCTCTTTGCCTATCCAATACTTCTCCGGCTGTGTACTATCTGTACACTTAACTGATCAACTGTTATGGAGATGTCTGAAGAAAGTAAGGGGCTCAGTTGGCTTCTGTGTCCCTGGAACACTAGCACGTTGTCTGTCATGAAGATAATTCAGTCAATATACCACACTCTCAGGAAGGAGACATGCGGAGGTGATCTGCGAGCATTTTAGAACTATGCCTTAGACGGATACATGCGGCTTTGTGAAGTATTTTGTCACTGGCTGCATGCTTACACGGCGTATTTCCAATATTTGGGGGTCCCATTTATGAACAAGCAAAATAATGAAATCTGTAGCCATTTGTTTGATTCCTCACATTTCCTTCCCCGCCCCGCCCCCTCTGGTGTGTTGTCTCTGACTCCCGACCATATGCTGAGGATGAATTATGTCACCCTCAGAACTGTGAAGGAGTTGGATCTTCTTGGCAACATTTGCTTACTCACATCTTCTCTGGGGCAGAAGACAATTATTTTGGCTTGAAATTTTTCCAGATTTTGGAGCTAGAACAAACCAAGGTCATGTTCTGTTAAGAGACCACCTACTTTAGCAAGGTGGATACATTTGCAGATTTTGAGGGAGATGTCTGGTCTAATATATAATGAGGATTTTAGCCATAAGCAATTCACACCTTGCTCAGAGGAATGGCCTGCATATCAGGAAAAGTCATGTTGCTTATTTTGTTTTAGAACAAAGACCATGCTTACCGTGATGGTGCTATTTCAGGTTTTTGTTGTTGTTGTTGTTTTGTTTTGTTTTGTGTTAATTATTTTTAATCTTTTTTTTTACAGTCCAGACATTATCCCTATCCTGGTCTGCACACCCAACAGTTCCTCATGCCATCTTCCTCTCCCATCTCCAAGAGGATGTACCTCCCAAACTGTCACCTCACCCTACCAGACCTCTCCCATCTCTGAGGCCACAAGACTCTCGAGGGTTAGGTTAGGTGCCTCTTCTCTTATTGAGGCCAAACCAGGTATTGGATCTGCTGTAAATGTGTCAGGGGCCTTGGACCAGCTGGTGTATGCTGTCTGGATGTGACTCGGTGTCTGAGAGGTCTCAGGGTCCAGGTTAGTTGAGACTGCCGGTCTTGTTTCTTGTATGTTTTGTTTTGTTTCATCTTATGACAGAGTCTCATTATATAGCCCAGGCCAGCCTAAAACATATCTTTCTTCAGGCTCTCCATTGCCGAGGTTATAAGCATGAGCCCTAATAAAAAGCTACATCCCCCACCCCCACATTAATGGTTAATGTACAGGGTTAAAGCCACATTGGCATCCAAATGCGAGCACACGTTTTGCTGATGGGATGTTATTCAGAGTAATGGGAAGTAAAACCAGACACAAACTCTCCTGTAAATCTGGACATGTGCTTCCTTTTCCAGAGACTCTTTCAGTGTTTTACATTAACACAAATGGACACTTGTAAGAATGGAGGGCTTATTTCTCGGGTATCAGTGTCTACTGAGAATGAACAGAATGAGGCAGTTTAGCCTGTATAGTAGGAACCTTTAATGATAAAGGATTTCATATTCCAGCAATGATACACTGCAGAGAGCGGCTAACCCCATTCTCCATGGCTGCCCCCTTGCTTTCTCTCTATCATCAATACTCCCTTTATCATCTGACATTTATCCACCAATGTATTGAACAAAGAGGAAATTGTCTCCAGAAGGCCACAGTAATATGCTGTGCACATGAAAAATGAATAAGAAATGCCCCTTAATCTCATCAATAAACATATTAACATGAAATATTTTGTCCACTCTAATAACACCATAGATTTATGTGCATGTAATCATGGATCACAGTAGCTCACGGAACACTTTTATTGGGTGCTTTCGTATGCTGCTAATAAATACTTGATTCAGTAGCATTTTCAAGCCATGGACCAAATTTGATTTATTACTATATTGTTGACGCCTAGTACTGGGCCTGGCTTATAACTGTATATGTGTTGCTAGTGGCTAATCAAAGTGAAATATTTCGAGTTTTATTTAATGGATAACAGGATCAAGATTCAAGGAGTACAATCCAGGGTGAAGCACACTCGACAGGTTAGGGGATGATGGGAAAGCAACTCTTACATAAACAGGAAGGAAAATGAAGGGCAATGGTCAACCAGGTCATCTGTACTTCAAAGTGTCACTCTAAATTCTCGAACAATCGTTTTGCTTCCTTCATGGCTTCTCTCTCTGCCTCCTTGACTCCCTCTGCTCACGAGGAGTACTGGAATACTGATAGATATCATTCTGATACTGCAGAACCTTGAAAAAACAGAACCAGAGCCTGGAGGATCATGAAACAGTACTCTGTTAGAGACAGGCTTAGTTATGCCCCAAAGTTGACTGTTGAAATTCTCTCCTCACCATTCAGAGAATGAAAGGAAAAGGATTGGCTCAGAACCCCCCAAGACCAAGTCCTCAGCATAAAGAAACCCACCTTAGGTGAAGTGCTTGGTTCTGATAGGGCTTATTAATTAGGTGAGCCAAAAGAGTCTTTTGAGTGCAGGGTTTCAATAATTTGATGGCCAGAGTTTGGTAGTCAGCCTCAGGAGGAGGATGTGGAAAAACAAGGGAGTAGACATTGGGGGCTAGCGTTAGAAATCTTATGGTTTTAACAAGAGAAAGAGAAGAGGCCTGCCAGAGCCTTGCTCACCCACTTGATCAGACCGGCTAGGACTGGAGAGCAGGTCAGACTGTCTCCCCGAGTACATGGCCAACTTCCTTTGGTGCTAGAAGACTGGCCTCTTCCTTTGATGCGATAAGAAGACTTATCAAGTTCTTTCCTATTGCCGTGCTCCATAGTTATAGCACAGATTCCCTCTCGGTTGTGTTAATATTATGTGAAATGAGCAGAATAGTCTCATTTGCCAGCAGACTGTGTTCATTTCTAAGAGCAACGAACAAGCAATTAGCTCAGACTGAATGCCTACTCTCTGCAAAGCTCTCAGGAACATTTTCTGAGCCCCGCTGTAAGGAGCAAGTTTGCTCACGCCTGTATTCTCAGCACTCAGCAGGCTGAGGCAACAAATTATTACGAGTCCTGGGCCAGTCAGAACAACAAAACAAGACCACAAGCGGAAGGCAAAAATAAACAACAATAAAAGCAAAACAACAAAACAAATAATCAAACAAAAGAAGAGGCAGGCACTTGTTGTCTGCTGTCCAGTAAATCCCTCCAGATCACTATACTCCATCCTGGAGAGAAGCTGTTTAAGACTCCGGAAGGAAACAGCGCTTAAGCCTTGTGACGTCATTACGTCACTGACCTCAGACGTCCGTCAAACTGATGTCATGACGTTGTTGAAACTGACTAGATGCCATAGGATTCTTCTCCCCTATGCTTATGTAAAGCAATAAGGACTGGAGGGGAGGACTCAGACAAACCATGCTTCCCAGGAGAGAAGCTTCAATGATCTGAAAGCTGCAAACCATTCAGTGAACTCCAGGGTTTCAGCAGCCATCGTGCATGCTGGGGCGGGATTTCAGTAAGGCAGCTGATTCTTTTTCAATCTAAATAAATAAAAGCAAAGAAAAGCTCGTAATAAACAAAGTACCACCACTTATTTTGTGAAGAAAAACCCGAAGATTCAGACAGATAGGACTTAGCCCAGGACAAAAACTACCAAGGACTGGTGAGCATGGCACTCAAGGATTCTTGATAATCTTCATTGTCGGTTCCAGGTCTAAAGATATTTCTAGTTCTATATTTTAAGGCCAAGAAACTTTTCCATACATAAATTTTCTATAAGCCATACATTAGGAACTTTATTTTGGAAATATCACCCTGGCACACTTCAAATACAGAAATACATTCCAGAATGGCAGCTCTCTTATTCGGTGATCCCAGAGCCTTAATAAAATTCTGTTTCACATGCTGGAAGGCTATACGAAATGGCAAGGAAAATCCAGTCCTGAGACGGAAAGTAATAGGCCAAACTTCTGTTCTTGGCTCTGCCGAAAGCTAGTGGCAAGTCATTGGCACATAACCTCCCTTCCCCGTGCCTTAATTCCTACCCCGCTCCTAATCAACGTGATTGTGAAGGTGCCGGCCCATTCTAGATGCCATTCAAGTATCTCAAGTATGTGAATGATTACTTGTAATTCACAGAGTGCACAAATGTATTTTGCTTTGGAAACCAAAACCATCAAAGACAGTAAACGTCTTTCCTGATAGAACTCACAGGTTCACACAGAAGCAGAATCCTAGGAGGGGCAGGGGTGACTTTCGTTTGTCGTAGCGTTTTTTGTTTGGTTTTATTTGAGAAACAGAGTTCAGTGGAATCTGTTTTGCTGGAGACCGTACTGAAGAAATAAATTTGCCTTTAAGTAGGAGAGCATAAAGAAGATT
The DNA here is from genome assembly GCF_011064425.1 of Rattus rattus. Classification (NCBI taxonomy): domain Eukaryota; kingdom Metazoa; phylum Chordata; class Mammalia; order Rodentia; family Muridae; genus Rattus; species Rattus rattus. Next base: position 38,777,276 of record NC_046166.1, read on the forward strand.
CTTCATACGAAGTTTATGGCATGTTAAGGGCTGAATCAAGCATGTTAGCAGATCTACCCTGGTGCCTGCGCTCTTCTTCCATCAGGAGTCAGGCTGCTAGGCAACAGAGAAGGCTTCAACCCTGCTACAGAGCGGATGGGATGTAGAGATTAGTGGTAGAGCCCTTCCCTAGTATCTCTGATACCCTGGGTTTGATCCAACACAGCAGCAAAACTCTAGAATCAGATATCATCATCTATATGGGTCTAAAGCATCATTAGAAAATTTTTGGAAACTAATTCCCTGAAGATTTTGTCACCGATGAAAAAAACCATTCACTTTATTTTCGGGGTCTTTGGGCAGCTTTACCCATAATCTATTTGTTTCCAGAGTCTCATTTTAAAGAGTCGATGACTTGAATGGATCTGAGATAAACCTAAAATCATCTAGACATGACTTTTTTCGTTTCATGATAGAATGAGTCTTTGTGGGAAGTACTTTAATTTGAATAAGTGCAGAAGGGATAGTGACACGTCCTGTCAGAGAACCAGACTTACTGCTTTAACCCCCACAGCTAATAGATGGCTGTGAACTAATGCCATCTTAAATACAGATAGGCATGAATAACCAAGCCATCTGAAGGCCTTACACTCTTCTCAAAAGAGAAGGAAAAGGATCATTGACAAAGGAATGTGGTCGAGTCCTGGTGAGAGGTCTGTCTATTTGTTGTGTTTGGTTGTTTTAATGTTCATGGAAAAAAATCCACCAACCATCCCCCCCAACCCCCAATAAAAAATGGAAAAAATACTCCTGAAAAATTGATAAGTGAACCACTGCTGTGGCTGTCTCATCGCTCATATTCAGAATCAGCGAGGGTTTCCAATAATGTCGACATTGACCACATGAAACAATGTCGCTAGATTGTGCAGTTCGCATGTGGGGAAATAAAATGCTCATGAAAATTGCTTCTTTGAAATGAATGTCAGCATTTCTAAGTCTGATTCTTATTTTTATTTCAGAGTCATTTTTCCACTGAGAGAAAGCATTCCAAGTAGAGGTTCTCACACACACGCGCACACACACACACGCACACACACACGCACACACACACACACACGCACACACACACACACACACACGCAGGCACAAGCACACGCACACATTGCTTTTTGGTATTGCATGTCTCTTAAATTCAATCAAATTAAAGAGAATCAATTCTTTCCAAGTGAAATTTTAAATCCTGACCCTAAAATCATCAGGAGGCTCAGCAATGTATAACATGAGAGAACAAATAAAGACATTTTAGCATATGATCTCATTAAACAGACTTGGGCTGTGGTATTTCCCCCTGGTTCAGGCAACTCACCTGGGTTTTGTGTTACTTGGTTTGCCAGTTGCCTCTGAGAGCCTGAGAAGCCTAGGGATTTAATTTGACAGGGGCTCTCTGTGACCAGGAAAGGATACTACAGAGTCCTGTTTGAGTATCAGTACTACATAACCAGGTGCAGCAAAATTTTGGTGCGAACTATACAAAAGGAGCATAGAGGAAATTTACTCTCAAGTGTCTGGATAAGCTGAGACTGGATAAACTTGTGTATTTGAGTATGGAGTTTGATGTCAGACTACCAGCAATTACACTATACACATTTCCGTGGAAGGCATATAATCCTTTGTTTTTTAATTTCACCTTTAAGTCTGAGGTGAAAGCAGTATTAGTCTGTTCAAATGGCTTCCTGGGGTTCATTAGTGGAGGAAGCATCCTCAAGTCATCTTGGAGCCCTTGTTACAACTAATCTCCAGGCGCTGGGCATTCTGGTTGACCTTGTTAAAGGTAAGGGAGGTCAAACTTGGGTTCAACAGAGCCACTGTCTCACCAAGGAGAGTGGCACAACAAAGTAATCAGCGTGTGTCACTTTTCATTAATCACAACACTTTCCTTGTCACGAAATACCAGCAGATAATTGTTCCTAAATGCAATTCTCGACACTCCCGTGCAGTGGTTGAGGAAGCAGAAATAGGCAAACTGATAAGAACATTGTTTCCCTTGCAGGCAGCAAGAGCTTGCTATTCAGAGTCATGTCATGCATAAACATTGATTTAGCCATGAGCTGACACTTATAAAGCTTTTGCTGTTTCCAGAAAGCCCTGTGGCCAGGCTAAGCCATAGCCAAAGGCAAGCGCTTTTACCTGCCTGGCAAGGTTACATTCTATTTAAATTTCCTGGTCTAAATAAATCAGCCTCCCTAACATTAGGCCACTGCAGGAATGCCATAGGTGGGACCCAAGCTCGCTAAATGAAATGTTTGCCTTTATCGCCAAAGACTCCTGGAGGGCAGCTTGTTGATTTTGAATAAATATTTCATTAAGTCCAAGCTGCTGCACGTTAATTTGGAAGTGAAGGGTTCATTTAAATCAATGGAGGTGTCCAGCTTTCTGTAATAAATAGGCACATTTGTGCACAGTGAAGGAAATATTCCCTTTCCTCTCGGAGGCTCCCTAATTTTTAAAGCCCTCTAAAATGATCGTTCCTCTAAATATGCTGGGGATGTATGACAGCTTACAGCAGTTGTGTGGTTTCATAGATGGCCCTTTCCCTGGCTCGAAATTAGTGTAGGATCTATTCCCAGGCAGTAGGTAGTAGGTTCTTTACTGTCTGAGCAGATTAGGAGCCCTGGCTACAAAGCACAAAGCTCTTTCAGCAGTACGGAAACTACGATCATGCAAATGTTTCAAGGTGCAGCACAAAGCGAATCAATAGCAGAGCAGTTTTCTCCCCATGCTAGGGAATTAGGAACCCAGCGCTAAGTTAGCATGATGAATCGGAGGAAGCTTCTCTGGAAGAAAGCAGGGGCAGCACTGAGTCTGGCCTTCAGCCTCCTCTTTCTCGCTGCCTGTCATTCACTCCATTCTGGACCGCTGTGGCCACTAAAAGCTGGGGTCGGTCTGCATGTGCATAGCTGACCTGTCATTATTAAGGTCCACAGATCACACAGCTGACGTCCCCACTAACAGGAATATAAAACCCGAGGTGGTCTTTGAGGGCCGTAAAGGTAAACATATTGTCTTCTTCAAACAAAGTACAAAGGACGAAGTTTTGAAGTTGACTCTCTGGAAGCTTACCCTTTGGATAGTCTGCTCATTCAACACAAGCGAGGTGCTTGCTATAGACACATTTGCCAATGGATAAAGAGGACTTGATCAGATCTATGCAGATTTATTTGTGATCATAATCGAGTTTACTACGTAAAATTGATTTTTGCCAACAGCCGATTGAGCCCAAGAGATTTCACAGAGAATTTGCACTTAAAATTTTAACCAACAGGAATATGGAACCTAACGTATAATATCACACACTGCTGGGTTGGGGATTTAGCTCAGTGGTAGAGTGCTTGCCTAGCAAGCGTGAGGCCCTGGGTTCGGTCCCCAGCTCCGAAAAACAAAAAAAAATTAAAAAAAAAAAAAAAACCTTTAAAGATCACATGCTGCTAAAATGATTTACAGGATTCCCATTAGATATGCAAGTGTAATGTTCTACTTTTGTGGATCTCAGATATCATCATGCATTCACCTTTACATTACAGTAAGTTCTGTGATTGTTAACCTTTATCATATTTAATCTTTCAACGTGATTTTAGAGCATTTAGCATCTAATGAAACTAACACTACATGATTAAAAGTGTAATTCCTTGCTAACTGGAATGAAAAAGCGTGTCTGAGTTTATTAAGCAATAACCACGTCCTAAAGATTTGACCCATCGGAACTTACTTAGTAAGTGCAACTGAATGCACTGAATGTCAGTTCGGTCTTTTTACGGAGGGGAAAGGGTAGGGATTCAGTGTTGTGATGAGAATCGCCCGGCAAGCATTGGAGCTGCATGCATGGCAAGGCAAATGAGCAGTTGACTCCCTCTGTCACGAAAGAACAGCTCCCACACCTTCCAAGTGGACGTGCCACATCCCAGGCAGGTCTCCCTTGACTTTAGCTATGGTCGTCACACACACTTTAGAAATATCACCATCTTTTTCAGTGGACTGTACACATCTCCTGTTGGAGACCTTCTGTACTCTGCTAAGTGCTTGGGGGATTTGAATAACTTACCCTCAGGCTTTCTTTCCTTCCGAATAAAATATTATTTATAACATGCGCAAAGGAAGATGACAGAGTTTGAACATCAATGCATGCAATGGACTTAAGAGAAGAAATAGATAAGACTTCGATAACTGAATGATAGAGTCCGTCCTTGTGTGTAATATTGTTGCATTAAAACGCGGTCCCTCTTTACCACGGTTCGTCTTCTGTCTCAGAAACCCTATTAGGCTCTTACTGTCTCCTGCTCTGTAAAGTGGAGCACAGCGCAGCAGCGAAGGGGCTCCTTTGAGGTTGCTTCCTCTTTCAAACCGCTGAGTTGGCGAACTTTGCTTTTCCTGAGTTGAGCAGGTGGAAGTAATGTCTATCTGCCGAGCTAAGCTAATTTTCCTTTTCCTCTTGGCATCCAGGGTTTCCCTTCCTTCCTCCTTAATGGATGGAAGTTCTTAGGGGAGGTCTTTTTTTTTTTTCCTTCTTCTTCCTGGTGTAAGTATACAGAAAAGCAGTGTAATGTTTTCTTCAACCTTATTAAATTGCATTTCACCCTTGAAAAATGACCCGGCGGTTCAGTGACTGCTTGAGTGTGAAATATGACAGAATATGTGGATGTGCCGAAGACCTTGTCTCACGCGGACAGTCCAGAATTGGAATGGCACACAGGGGCCCAAAGCACTACCAGACCGCAGGAAGGTGGGTGAATGGGGTCATTCGGTACCATAGGGACTTCAATTCAACCACAAAGAAAGCTATAATTCCCATTCTTCTGCTTGTTTATGAGGCTGTAGAGTTGTCACTCAGACCAGACCCTTTTATCTATCACTTCCCTCCTCACTCGGTAACCTAGCCCAAAGAAGAAAATGCAGCACGCATCCCTAGAGGGAGGCTCCCCTTCAGTGTTCAGGTTAAGTGATGGAAAAAACTGTTTTGCATATTAATTTGCATTTCACCCCCTACAAGAATCCCACCCCATCCCATTCTTCCCTGGTGATAGATTTCAACTCCCCTCCCCACCCACCCCTACCCCTACCCGTCATTTCTGTAAGATGATTTGTTGTTGTTCTTGTTGTTGAGTTACAGATGTTTAAGTTTGCTCTCTGGTAGGCATAAAAACTGCCACACAGGAGCTGAAATCATAATGTGGAGAATTACAGAAGAATTTTCCCATTTTGATAGCTGTTGTTTTTAAGATCGCATGCCTCATAATATTAACTGTGGGTCTGACCTGAGTTGCTTCTATGATGTGAAATGTGTTGCACACTCTAGTGGAATTTTAAGAATACAGCACAGACACCCATGCTTGCCTTCTATGGGTGAAGGACTGAGGGCCGGGTAGAGAATACTGATTAAAGTGAACGCAGTGTCTGTTTGTATTGCTCTATTTTATTTTGACCAGGACCAAAAGCAGCTTGGGAAGAACAGAGTTAATTTGGCTTCCACTTCCCTCAGAGACCATAAAGCAGTGGTTCTCAAACTTCCTAAAGCTGTGACCCTTTCATGCAGTTCCTCATGGTGTGATGATCCCCAACCACAAAGTTATTTCATTGCTACTCCATAACTATCATTTTACTACTAAAATTTTGTAAGGAATCACAATGTAGGTATCGGCTGTGCAGAATGTCTAATAGTTAATCCCCAAGTCGGTCATGACCCACAGGTTGAGAACCACTGCCACAGAGGCATACTATTAAAGGTTTGTTCCCCAAGGCTTGATCAATCTGTTCTCTTAAACAACTCAGGAACACTTGTTCAGACATAACACCACAGTCAACTGGGTCCTCTCATATCAATCAGTAATCAAGAAAATGCCCCAACACAGGTCAATCATAGTATAACGTCTCCCAGAGGACTTCTTCCAGTTTGAGAAAGGTTGTTTTAAAAATCTTCAAAAAGCAGCACACAGTCATAGAGTAGAATTATGGACAAATCTATGGACATACAAAATTATATTAGAAGGCCATTCTATTAATAGGACATGTTATCTAAGTTGGTATTCTTCTCTATTGAAGCGCACTACATATTAAAGTCTTTTTAAATGATTGTATCCATACTTTTAATTAAATGTGATAAATTAGTATAAAAACCAAAACCTGTTTCAGGGGGAGAAGACCCTAACCTGTTGAACCTCTCTGTTCAAAGAGAACAGTGCATTTTCTCAGGTACGGTGTCGTCATAAAGAGTCCTTGCATTTTAGCTCTTGAAAGAGAGAGAACTAATTAAACCCAGGCTTTTGACTTGATTTACCTCATCGGGAGCCACTTCGAGGGTCTGAAATGTTCATCCCCTCAGCAGTCTTCCACACATGTAGCCACTTTATCTGGTTAGTGGCCACTTTATCACTAGATCCGGTCTCAAGTGCCACCAGACCTAGTGATCAGTGATGTTGCTGTCTCCTTTGTTCAAGACGTCGATGAGGAAGCTCCCTGGGTTTTTACGCCTTGCTCTCTACATTGAGAATTAGATAGACAGCAGTGTTCTCCTGCAGATATCCATGAAACTGTTTGACAAGGAGCTGAGATAAAACCAAAGATGTTTCTTCTCTCTGCCTTTATGACGTAGCTTATTTCGTTGGGGTTTTGTTGTTCTGTTTTATTCCGCCTGGTGTCTGTTTTACGTGGTTTTAAAAATAGTCTTGGGCTCAGGCCTTGACAGGTTCTCTACCACTGAGCTACACTCCCAAACCAAATTACTCAGGGAAGTAATGGTGTGGAGTGCAATTTAAAAAGAAATAGAGACACAATAATAAATAAAACAAAGAGCTACTGGGCAGGCTTTGTTTTGTGATACTATCTAATGATGATCTTTCTGCCAGACCCACTTGTTTTATAAGAGATTGGAAGAAGCTGACGTCTCTGAAACAAACAGGAATTCTTAAGACGAACAAAGCAAAATGATATCATTTTGGGAGATGAAGCAACACTCATGGTTAGAGGAAGCAGCCGTGAGTGTTAGTAGCCAAGGGCTCATACTAAACTCACTGTTACTTTTCTGTTGCTATGATAAAACAGAATGACTGAGGCAACTTATAGAAGGAAGGACTTATTGGGGACTTAACTTCCAAAGGGATAGGGGTCCATGACCATCACTTGTCCTTGAAAGGTTCTGGTATCAGTAATATTGGCTGCATGAAAAGAATCCGGCACCATTTCTTCCTTTTTAGGAAATAGTTCCAATAGCACTCATCTTTAGTTATTTAGTGTTTCAATGTAGTGCAACTCTGTACTTATCCAACCTGAGCATTTCCTTGTTGATTAACTATGACAGGGTCAAACAGTCCATCTCAGTGCCCGTTACAGACGAGTTCAGTTGTCTACATTCTCTTGGTTTAATTTGGTAGACCACATGTGTCTAAGAACCTCATCCGTTTCTTAAAGATTGTACATCATTTTGCAATCTAGATGTTCAATGTGTTTCCTAATTAACCCTCAGCGTTTTACTTGTGTCTGTTTTAATGTTTTCTCTCTTCCCCATTTCATTACTTTGGGTCCTCTTTCTTTTGGATAGTTTGTCAAAGGATTTGTCAATTGTGTTAACTTTTCTTTTAAAAGAAACTATCATTTCATTTATTTCTGTATTGTTTTGTTTTGTTATTTTAGTTTCTGCTCTGTTTATTTCCACCCTAAACTTTGAGGTCTGCCGATTTTGTCTTTGACTTGTATTTGCTTCATAGTCTCTCATGACGTATCATAAACATATTCCTTAGTGGCCCCTACGATTTTTACTGTAAGCACTCATAGTTACAAATACTTCTCACAAAACTGCCATGGCTGTATCCCAAAGACTTGTATAAGTTGTATTTTCACTTGATTTTATGGTGATTTAATTTCTTTCACACATTTTCAGTGACTAACTCATCATTTAGCTACTGCTAATGTTTGTTCAAAGCTGTATGCATTAGTATAGTTTCTGTAGCTTGTCATACGATTACTTTATAGTTTTATTCCTGTAAGATCTTATCGGTATATTTTTTTAATTTTTATAGTGTAAAATGTAATTTCTTTTAAGGGAAATTATAAGTACTGAGAACAATGGTCATTCTTCAGTGGTTGGATGGAAAGTTCTATAGATTTTTGTCAATTACATTTGCTCAATTGCTTACATTAACTTTGTATGTTCTTTCTTGAATATTTTATCTGGATGACTTCTCTATTGATATGGCTTGGGGTATTGAAGCCACCCAAACATTTGTATTCACATGTATTTCTCTTTGTACCCAGTAGTATCTGCTTTATAAAATTGAGGGCCATAATATTTGGCACACATTTGTTTACCATTGTTTTATCTTTTAAGGGAGTGTTTCTCTTAGTAACACATACAAATGATGTCTATTCTTACGCACAGAGGTGTGTCTCTTAGTTGAGTCCAGAAACACTCAAGGTGAAAGTCGGGATCAATCAGCATACTTTCTTCACTTCTAGAGCCTCTCCTGAGACACGTTACTCTCCTGATGCTGTCGCCTTGATACATGGGTACTCCTTCCAGCCTTTAATATTCTCTGTTTCCAGCTTTGGCAACTTGTCCATACTGTGCTGTGGGGAGCTACTTCTCTAGACATAGCTTGTATGGTTATCTATTTTCCCCTATGTTTGAGACACTTTTTGTTACAGTTTCGTTAGTTTCAATCTCATTTCCTTCTTTGACCAAATGTGTTCTTAAATCTGATCTCTGGACTATGGCTCAGATTTTAGGATATAGTCATTATACTTTTTTTTAATTTTTGTTTATCAATGATTGGATATTGTAATTCCTTTACATTGTCTTCTATTTCTAACATACCTTCTTCTATTTGATCTGGTCTACTGTTAATGCTTTCAACATAGATTTCTTAGGAGATTTATTAATTATTTCTTTTCCAATGTTTCTACTGTTTTCTTTTCAAGATGTTAGCTTCATCACTAAGTCCTTAACTGAGCTGCTCTTGCTCAGTTACGCTGTTGACTTTCTGTCCTACATTCTGAATTTACTTCCATACTCCATCTTCCAGTTGCTTGTTTGAATTTCTTTGGAGAGCAGATTTAGAATTCTTAGGAATTTCAACCCTCTCGGTAGCTTTGGCTGTGGAAATTAAGAAGTAATTCTCTCTTAGAGGTATAATGGTGTCCTCCTTTTACATGTTCCTTGTGTCTCTGAGCTGCAATCTGCACATATATTGGTTAGGATATCTCGCGTGCTCTCATGTGGGTTGTCTCAGTGAGCACTACACACTTATGGATTTAGTCCTCAGCGCTACTACAGAAGGAGAAACACGTTTAAAGCTTCTGATAAATCTGAAACCAAAGAGCCAAGGCTGGATCCATGTGTTGCTAGCCCCTTTTGGTTTGTTGTCCTTTGAACACCCCTATCATCTACTTTGTGATTTCTCGTGTTCTTCCGATGTTTTTTCTCTTTGATGTCTGGTCCCTTTTTTTTAATCCTGACTCCTTTTCTTGAATATGTCATAAAGAAACAGTTTGTAACCCACCGCAATCCATACACTTTATCTTTATCTTACTAAGTAAATCCCTGTGACTATTGTATATTTGCAGTCAATCTCAATTCCACACATCTCTATATTAACTACATAGTAGTCCTTTGTGGCTCTCAATACAGCATCAATTAACACAAATCTACTTACAATAAATTTCTTGAGTTTTAATCTTACTCTCTCTTACTACACATATGATGATTTTTTCTTTTACCATTTTCTTTACCTCTATGTAGTTTCATTTTACTGTCTATAAAAAAAGTCATAAACAGAGCATAGAATGCAAAGAACCATGTGGGAACAGTGTTAATATGCATAAGCTATTTAGAACAGGCACAAAATTAACTCTCATGAGTTTAATAAAAATTGTACACATTTAACTTAGCATTTATAAAAAGATAACCCAAAATGTCTCCATGTAGAAAATGGAAGAATATAATTAGATCAGTAGTCATCATAGTACACGTGGAGTCTTCCTTCCTTGTCTCATTACATATATATCTCTCTCTCACACACAAAAAATTCATATGACATTTCTTTCTGTTTGGGATTATTAGAACACATTCTTTGGTGGATAAAAGGAAACACTGTCTTTTAGCCACTGCTGGTACCGAGTCTACCAGCTTTGATTTGATTTTGATCCCCTACCATATTTGCTGTTTATAAGATGTATGGATTTGAATCTTGAAGTTGCCTGCTGACTTCCAAATAAGCAGGAACTTATGCAAGCAAAATCATTCATCTAATTATTTCCTGGTTGGCACTCTGAGAAAAAACATGCATTAGAAGCTCGTGAATGATCAAGTAGCTGGATATAGGTGCACAAATATCGGCAGGTCCCCATGCAGTAGGTCTAGCCTTATTTCTTTGCACATGACAAACTTTTTCATGTCAGATTTAAAATTGCGGGAGATAGTCACGGGCTGGGAAACAACCCGGTGAAGACTTTTAAATTTTTCCTTTCATCCTATACACAACAGAAATTCTTTTATTTTTCAACCTGATGGAGCTCCTCTCTATTTTCATGTGATGGTAATAGGCACGGCAAGTAAACCAGATAATAGACTCTTAAAGTTTCTGTGTGCAGATTGAAAGAGCACATTATAGTACCTGCCTTTCCTGAGGCCTCACAGCTCAACCAACACAGTATATAAATACAACACCAGCAGAAGTTATAACAATGGTTCCTGTCAGCCTGTCTGAGATAGTTAGAGAAGAGCAGTGGGGAATAGCACAGTAACCCAGAAATGTCCAGATTCTTCTGGCCCCTTTTATTGTGATAAATCTCCTATGAACTTGCAAAGAGGTATTGTTTGCATCCAGTGTGTCTATGTCTAAAATGTGGCTGTGTGTATCTATTCGTCCTCACTGAGCTATGTGGAGCAAAACCTGATTCAATTATATGTGGGGGGGAAAATGAAACACTTCGCAGGAGGGAAGTGGAGATCATATATTTGAGCAAGATGAATTAACTACTTTCTATACTTCGTCTGTATAAGTTTTGAATAGTGCAAGATTATGTGTTTGGAAATCCGAGTGCTGTTCCCTTGTTGTACCAGAAGAATAACTCTCATGGATGCTGCCGTATTGTAAGATACATCAGATAACTTGCAGCTAGCTGGGAAAATTGAGGCTATGCATTGTACGTAAAATTGTGTTGTTACTTAATAAAAGAACTAAAGGAGATAATTGCTATAAATGCAGATGTAACATTACATTCAATTAAGTATTTCTAAGCATATGTTTGAAAATAATAGATGTATAAAATGGAGGAACTGAAGCTCAGAATGACAGGGTGTCATTCTTCCAAGAAGTAACATTCAAAGACTTTTCTGTAGTTGGAATTTGATATTCGTTTCTTCCTAGTATGGAGCCGCTACCTTTCTATCATAAATCGTGCATTCCCATTTCCAAAATGTGTAGGTTCTTCACACCCAAAGCTCGCCACATTCTTACAAGTCACCTGACGTTCCTTTTGCATCCCCCCTAACCCATTAGGTTTCTCTAAACTCATACAACTCACAACGAAGCCTCTTTCTAGTTACAAGTCTAGCGTGGCCTGTCATCACACATACACTAGAGGATAAATCCAGGCGTATGGCTCAGAATGAACCCAATACCTACCAATGGTTTAAATGAAAACTGAGGATTTTGATGGTGTCTGATGTCAGACAGTTGTTCCAGTATTTTGGGGATAAATAGGAGCAGCTGTTCACCTGTGGTCTTAGATGCCTTCCCTTTACGGATTAAATGAGAGTGTGCCTTGCAGCTACAGGTAGCGTCCCACCTACCCCAATCCCCACCCCCAGAAATGTAAGAACAGGACATGACTTTTCATTTGTTGTGTTGCCATGAAACCCTTTTCCCTGGTGAAGTATAAAGACCATAAGACCCGTGGTATTTCCTTTGTTACTTCACCTGTATGAAATCGCTATGACTCGGACTTCAGGATTCTCCTTGGAAAACACACATGCTGAGAACGGGAGACCACGTGTTTGGCCCAAAGTGCGGCCATCTTTCTCAACTCTTCAGTCTCAACATTTCCCAAATTCAAGCCATGCTGAGAAAGAGCAGGACAAGGGCATGTAAGATCCAGACGGCAGGCAGCAATGCTGGGAAATGGGAGCTGCTAAACTGGACACAGCTTGAACACTCATGAACTCACCTCACCCACCGTTCCCAACAGATGACCTACACCAGGTCAAACCAGCCCAAATTCCAGCATAAACAGAGAAGATATTCCCTAGGTCTTTACTTAGAGTGACTGATAACTTCTGCAGCTGGGAAGATCATTCTTTTCTTTTTTTCCATGTGTGCACACTGAGTTTTCCCGTGCTCCATTCTGTAGTTTCACACCCATACAAGTGTGGAGAACATTAACTGAGCTTAATGGATTATCAGAAATGGGGCATGAGGAAGCATGAAGTCAGAAGGGAAAGAGCTGTTTTGGGGAAGGTGGGAGAGGCATTAGACAGGAAAAATAGGGGTATCTTTTTTCATCCCATCCACGGTGTCTTTGTTCTTCCCCCAAAATCTTGGTCCCCTTGTTCATAATGAGAGTTTGCACATACAGATCCTGCTCTGTTGTACACATGTATTTCTTAAAAATTAAGAAAAGCAAAGACAAGCTAAAAACACACCTCCAAATGACAAATAAATAGTAAGTCAAAGTCACACTGGAGACTTTTAGCTCTGTATTCATTCACCTGCTATAACGAAGGTTCCAAAACATGCAGCTTGTAAGCAGAACTTTCCCAGGGGTCTGGATGCTTAAAAGTCAAAGACCAGGGCACTAGCCTATTTGCTGTCTTGTAAGAACTTTCTCCTGTGTTGTGCCAGGTTCCTGTCCTTACATGGTGCACAGAGGGAAAAAAGAGATCCTTTAAAAAGAAATTTGAAAAGAGGAAATTAATCCCATGCATGATGTACTAATTCTTCCCCCAAAGAATTTGTCTCCTAGTACATAGTTAGGATTTGCACATAACAAGTAGGCTAATGAACATTTAGACCCAGAAGACATTGGATATTTCTAGCCATGAGAAAACAACTTTTGCAAGGCTGAGAGTGTTGTTCAGTGAGAAGCATGTAGCTAGCATTCATTCCTAAGTTCCCAAGACCCTGGGTTTGATAACGAGTCATGGGAAGAGGAATCAGTCTGTTGTCTTAGGCAATAATCTAAAAGTCAATCCAATTTGCTCAGGATTTCAATGGTGCCTGGTCATGCATCAAAGTGAAATTCAAATTCAGGTAAGTAACAGCTCAATAAATTCCTCCGAGTCTCCTTTGATTCACTCTGACTCCCCCACATTGTGATTCATATCTGGTATTCATTCTCATAGATATGTGTTAGGTGTCTACTCAATGGATATATCATTGCTTCATATTCATATAGTTCTTGTGCTGTGTGACATTCTTAAAAGACCTCTATATCAGCTTGAAGGGGCTTGAGACCCCATATGAACAACAATGCCAACCAACCAGATCTTCCAAGGACTAAGCCACTACCCAAAGACTATACATGGACTGGCCCTGGACTCTGACCTCATAGGTAGCAATGAACAGCCTAGTAAGAGCACCAGTGGAAGGGGAAGCCCTTGGTCCTGCTAAGACTGAACCCCAGTGAACGTGATTGTTGGGGGGAGAGTGGTAATGGGGGGAGGATGAGGAGGGGAACACCCGTAGAGAAAGGGGGGAAGGGTTAGGGAGATGTTGGCCCGGAAACAGGGAAAGGGAATAACAATTGAAATGTAAATAAGAAATACCCAAGTTAATAAAGATGAAAAAAAAAAACCTCTATATCTTAATATGCTGAATAAATATGTTTGGAGAACAGCTCTTCATGAAGGTTTTCAGTATACCTATATAAATTTTTATTATGTAGATTAAAATAAAATATTTAAGATTTACTATAATTATATTTCTTTTTTTTTTTCTGGAGCTGAGGACTGAACCCAGAGCCTTGCGCATGCTAGGCAAGCACTCTACCACTGAGCTAAATCCCCAACCCCTCTATCATTATATTTCTTATTAACTATTTTATTCTAACTTTTATCTTCTTCTTAGAGTGAGTACTTGTAAGAATAAAAAAACAGCACTAATAACAAATAACACCTTATGTACCACAATTTTGATACTATCATAAAAATTGACATATACAACAATGAGTTGACCCTCCTTGCTAGGACAATTAGATTTTTCATTAACATTCTAAATTTAAGCTGTATTGTTTTTCAAAAACATTTCTACTTGCTATCATTTTGATTTATATACTCTTGAATCATATTATTTGATATATATCACACTATGTTTGAATTTTGGGAGGTTTTATGCTATGATTTTATCCCTTTTTCCCTCATTCATTGATCAAAAAATTTATTTAAGGAATTGATATTCAGAAATTATAATTGATCTTAAATTTAAAATTATATTATTATTTCTGTCATATTCTATTGTAATATATGTTGGTTAACATATGTTCCTTTAAAACTATCTGATTGACTTCTAAGCTGACAACACCCCTTTGACTGATCTCAGCAGGAGAGAATCTTTGTGCTCTGAGAGCATATTTGGATTTTTTTAAATAGCCAATACCTTTCAACTTCAAATCTGTTAACTAGCTACCATATCTCACAGGGCAATGTTATTTTTGAGCATAAATGAAGCTGGACCCCAATAAAATATTATCCTTGTGTTACTCATAAAGTAAAAATAATTGAATATATGTATTGAACAATACTCATTGTGTGAAGCTTCTAGTGAGATTAGCTTGAGGTGAGTTTGATAAATCGGGAGGAGAAGATGTTAATATAGAGCCTGATGCAAGCACAGATGACAAGAACTTAATCCATGTCAGAGGCAAGGGGAAGGGCTGGGGTCTTCTCTGCTGATGTACTTGTTCATAACTGAATGCTAGCTTGATTAAACAGAACAACTAACCAACTAGCCAAAACATGGAGAACAGATAAAAACAAAAAAACAAAAACCCTGAGCTGCACATTATCAGGGTGCACAAAGCAATGATTAGGTCAGGCTCCAGCGGGCAATCAGCCCCCATTTTACATGACCGCGCATTGATACTGACTATGATCGTGAAGTCAGCCCTGTGTCATTTACTTTCCTCCTTCCTGTAAACGAATGCCTAATAATAGGTAACTTGAGGACATTGGCTTGTGGTTCAAGGATATATACCACATTATGGAGGCAAGGCAGGACAACAGGAATGTGAGGTGTGATCACATTGTATCCACAATCAGGAAGCAGAGAGAGAGAGAGAAATGCTGGTGCTCAGCTTGCTTGATCCTTAGGGTCTCCTTCCTTTTTCCTCAGTTTAGAACGGCAGGCTCATGCAATGGTGCCATAAATGTTTAGAGCAGGTCTTTCAGCTTCAATTAACTTAATCTATAAACTCCTTTATAGACATGTCCAGAGTTTTATCTCCGTGGTGATTTGTCAAGTTGATAGCCAAAATCAATTATCGCACTTCTTAAATTATCTCTCAAACTCCTGGCTGGAGAGATGGTTCATGAAATTACTTGTGCAAGCATAAAGATCTGGTCTCAAAATCCATGTAAAAAGGCATATGTGATGGTGGACACTTCAGTCCCAGAGGTTTGGAATCAGAGATAAGTACATTCCATGGGATGTGGGTGCTAGATACTCAAGACTTCAGGCCAGTGAGACACCCTATCTCTAATGAAAAATGTAAGACCAACAATTGGCATCTGGTCCACACTCAGGCACAAACATGGACATATGCATACACATGCAAAATAAATGCATTAAATAAGCATATCTTATATCTCTGTATTCTAATCTTCTTGTTTCCCGTGGCTGGCATGAAGCTGTCTCCCCAGAATCATCCTTTAATAGCTCTCTGTGAACTACTGACACCTCTACTGCTGTATTAGCTTTCCTGCTTCACAGAATTTTTAGTTTTCCTTATTCCATTGTTTAGAATACATTCTGCAATAGCATAAGCAGTATGTTGAAGTTTCTGTTTGTCTACAAACTCTGAAACACCAGTGAGATATATGTGTGTGTGTGTGTGTGTGTGTGTGTATACATATATATATGTATATGTTTATATTTGAGGGTTTATGTCTATCTATAAGGCTAAGAACATTTTCGTTTGTAATATTTCTGGGGTATTTTCTTGATGGGTATTTGGGATGTTTTCTCTGTGGGCTTCCCATAGTCCAGACTATTTCTATCTGGGCATTTTGATAAGAGAGCACTGTTCATGATAGACCTTGGAGAGTAGAGAAATATTCTCTCTCCAAAGAATTGTTAAGACGCATTTCCTCGGAGTCATCCCAGGGAAGTAAGAACAGAGGCTACTGCTTCCTCTCTGGATATGCTTGTGAACTCTTTCTCCCAGCCATGCTGGGCTGGTGTGGCAGGCCTTATGCAAGTAACCACAGTTAATATGAGTTTGGTAGCCATCCCATGTCCAGAAGATAACATTTCATAGCACTCCTGCACTCACTGTTTTTTAAAAAAAATTATAATTAGGGTTTTTATTGGTTATTTTATTTATTTACATTTCAAATGTTATCCCCTTCCCAGTTCCCCCTCCACAAACCCCCTATCCCCTCTCCTCCTCCTGCTTCTATGAGGGGGCTCCCCACCCACCTACTCACTCTTGCCTCCCCACCCTGCCATTCCCCTATGTTCAGGCATCAAGCCTCCACAGGACCAAGAAACTGCTTCCCACCGATGCCACATAAGGCAGTCCTCTGCTACTTGTACAGCTGGTCCCTCAAACTCGCTCTTAGAAGAAAAGAATTAACAGATGTGCTTGCATAAAAAACCAGAGCGAGTAATTTGAAATTCCTCTCCAATGGGACCCATAGAAAACGTGTAGCCTCAATAGTGGTGCCTTCTAGAACACAGTAAACCAACACAAGATGCTCTTCCAGCTCCTAATTTTTCACACTAACACACTATTTGCTTCTTTAATTCTTCCTGTCAGTGTGGGTGTATAAATCTACAACAGGGTAACCTGTCAGATTTCCAGTAAGATAGCAAGGCCTTCATGATTCCATACCGACTATGAATTAGCTCTTCTGTGTTTCCCTGTTTTCTATTTCTAGGCACCTTGACCTCTGACCCCTGTACGAGTTCACTATTGTTGGATTTCTACTTTGGTATTTATTTCAGATTATAAAAGTTTTGCTTTGCGAGAGGCAAAGATTAAAACAGAGACTGAAGGGACACCCATTCAGAGCCTGCCCCACATGTGGCCCATATATATACAGCCACCCAATTAGACAAGATGGATGAAGCAAAGAAGTGCAGAAGTGTAGATCGCTCCTGAGAGACACAGCCAGAATACAGCAAATACAGAGGCGGAATGCCAGCAGCAAACCACTGAACTGAGAATAGGACCCCGTTGAAGGAATCAGAGAAAGAACTGAAGAGCTTGAAGGGGCTCGAGACCCCATATGTACAACAATGCCAAGCAACCAGAGCTTCCAGGGGACTAAGCCACTACCTAAAGACTATACATGGACTGACCCTGGACTCCTGACCTCATAGGTAGCAATGAATATCCTAGTAAGAGCACCAGTGGAAGGGAAGCCCTGGGTCCCTAAGACTGAATCCCAGTGAACTAGACTGTTGGGGGAGGGCGGCAATGGGGGGAGGGTGGGGAGGGAACACCCATAAGGAAGAGGAGGGGGGAGGGGGATGTTTGCCTGGAAACCGGGAAAGGGAATAATTCTCGAAATGTATATAAGAAATATTCAAGTTAATAAAAAAAAAGTTTTGCTTTGCAATATTCTATTGAGATTTTTCATTTCTGTATAATTTTATGTCCCTGACGCTCTCTGTTTTCAAAATATACTTTATGGTTTATAACACACTGCTTTTGTTCAATGGATGAAACACTTTATCTCTTGGAGGAAATTAATGCATTTTAAAGCTTTGTTTTCCCCTGAACCCTGTCTATTTAATTTCAAGCATTTGTTTATTTGTTTGTTTTGATCTCTTTCTTTCTACTAAAAGCTTCTTTGGATGTCTAATCTTCATCAGTTAATTGTTAATTGTTCATACTTGAAAGTTGGAAACAAAAATACAAAATGCAAATGCTTCTCATTAGCTAGTACATGTTGACTTTAAATGTGGCCCTAGGGAGATCTAGCTCCTTCGCTGATATTTAGTACCTGCACTTTGGATGGTTCTGCTTCTTCAATTTGACTTATTTACTTAGTAAAAGGTTGTCTCACTTTGTTAGAACTGTGTGTCTGTGCATCTCTCTCTCTCTCTCTCTCTCTCTCTCTCTCTCTCTCTCTCTCTCTCTCTCTCTCTCTTTGTGTGTGTGTGTGTGTGTGTGTGTGTGTAAGAGAGAGAGACAAAGGAAGATAGAGACAGAGACAGAGACAGAGAAGAGAGCAATCTGTCTGTTTAACATGACTTTCTTGAGCCTCAAAGGAGGTCAATTTTTCCAGTGTTAGAAACAATACTATTTTCTAAATATTTGTTCTTTGAGAATTTCATAACCTGTAAGCAATGAGACACAACCATATTGCTCCTTGCCTCTCCACGCCTAAATGGACATGAGTGTGGGACCATCCCTGGAGTGTAGGCAACCTGCCAGTGACCACACTACCAGAGAATGATCCCCCCCACAACTCCCCATCTAACAGCTGTCAGTAGCCCCTCAGTTAGGGATAGGGCCTTGTGAACTTCTCTCCTATGAACGCTGGACTATGGCTGACTTTGTCTTGTGCAGGTTTTCTGAAAGTAGCCACAGTTGATGAGTTTATGAGCTCAGCTCCATGTTACCTCCAGAAGAAAACATTTCATAGCACTCCACACATCCTCTGTCTCCCCTACATCCTCTCTTCAGTCTTTTCTATTATCTCTTACAACAAGATTAGGGGACACAGAGGATGGATGAAGATGTCCCATTTGAGGCTCAGCAGTCCCAGTCAGTTATTCTCAGCACCGTGATCACATATGAGTCTCTGCTTTGACTGATGCCCATTGAGAGACGAGGCTTCATGAAGTGTGGTTGAAAGCAGACCGTGTCTCTCGTGCCGTTAGAAATATTCAGAAGGCAACGAGAAAGCACCTCTACCTAACAAAATCAGAAGAGAAGGTTCCATCATGTGGACTACGAACTCTCTAGCCACAAGCTTTGACCAGGTTTGATGTTCCCAACATAAATTCCCTCCTCTGAAACAAGCCTCAAATCCACGAAGGAAGCCATAACAGCCATGCCCCGTTATACCAGTGGCCATATTTCACCATGTTGATATTATAGCATGGAGGGTCTTGTGCTGGGGAAGGTGCCTGATGCTTTTTCTCCTCCACCAGGTAGCATAGCACCTTCTGGAACTATGAGTTTTCTCAATTGACAAATATTTTTTAACAAATTTGAGAAATGAAATATGAAATTCACATTGTGTCTTCTCTGTATGATTCTCAAACTTGTAGGCATTCATATATATATATATATATATATATATAATTATGTGTATCTACACACACACACACACACACACACACACACACACACACACACACACACACAAAACTGTGATATTTGATTGAAAATGTCCCAAGCATCAGAATTTCTATTCCAGAATTCAGAGTTCAGAAAATGGGTTGTATTTCAGGTCTAACTCAGCTCTCTGGCCCATTTGGGAATTTCCTGTGCCTATTTATGTTCTCATATGTATATGTATATGATGTGTGTGTGTGTGTATACGTGCACATGTACATGCATGTGAACATGTATATGTATATGTATTTTTACCTGAGAAAATTATATTCCAAAGAAAGAAAAGTTTGGGAAATAGTAATAATTAACATTCCAACAGTGAACCGTATATTTAGCTAAACATATTTGTGTTTAGTTCTGTAAGGCATGCACATTTGTGAGGATCTTTACATTCTAGCAGGAGGTCAGCTAACAAAAATGAGTGAACACACAGATTTGACAGCTAGCCCTCATGTTGACAATGAATCAACTACTGCAACTGAACTTGAAGGGAGGCACTTGGTTTATGTAAAATGTAGTAAATTAGAGACACTGAGTGAAAAATCATAAGGAATTTGTAATCACATATAGGTTTTCCCTACCAAATCATAGCAGTCTTATGGTCTTCAAGTGATGAACAATATTATATAAACTAAAGTTTGTATGTTGTTGTGTTTTAAATTTTTACCTATGCATAAAAAGATAAAATATTCTTAAGAAGAAAAATTAATTATTTTCTTCTATACCTATCTATGACATAAATGATTGCAAGAAAAATTTTATTAGTTTATATAGCTTCTAGATGACATTAAATATTTTATAGCTAAGACACATTATTATATTGACATTTTCTTAAGCACAGTGCTTTAATTATTTAATAAATGCAAACTTATTAACTATCAAAATCAACATACATTTATGATATTCTAAGCACCTGTAAAACACCAACAATTCCACACAATAAACCCCATATAAATCCTTCATGAGGACCATTATATTTTAATAGAGGATATCAAAGGTCCAGATGGAGTTTTCAGAAATGCAGGAAAGCTCTCTCTACATAGTTATAATTTTGAGAACAAAGCAAAACAAAAAAAAAAATCATGTCTACCTCAAAACATACTTATATAATTTCTGAAGAGGTGATACTTGGTCCGGGCCTCAACAAATCCTAAGAGTCCAGAGAAGCCATGTAAATAGTGGAAGAGGATTGAAGCAACACCACCTAATGCTTCTCATAGCATCCCTGGAAAGTACTGTCACAATGTTTGCTCTGCTCTTTCTCCCACCCTGCCTGTGAAAGCAGGAGCAGAAGCCCAGCCAACATGAAGGGACTCCAGAACATGAAAGCCCTTCAGAGGGATCTGAAACCGCTACCAGGTTGTTTTGTTTGTTTTGCCTTTCAGAGAGGCTTTTGTAGCTACACCATGAGCAGATGTATTAGGGAGAAGGTTAAGTTGCATTACAAAGGAAGCCCTTGAACAATCTGTTAAATAATTCAGGATGCCTTCCTCTTGATGCGACAGTGTAGCTGGTCTAGGCTAGCAGGGTGCTTCTTCTCCACTGGGTCATTCAGAGAACCAATGTCCCTCCCTAGCTCTGGCACTCCATGAATATTATTATTGCCCTCTTGGTCAGAGCAAAGCCACTACTGTATCCATCTGCCTTGCAATGGCAAGAGTGGAGAAACCGAAGGTCATTGACAGATAACTGCTAACGTTATTTAAGATCCAATCAATTGCATGGTCACCCTTCCTCCAGGAAAGAATACAAAATTCTTGCCTAGATAGGTGCATGTCTGCAAGAACACACTGAAGTGGGATGGGGGGAATCTCCCACTCTGACACAGTAGACTTTGCATGTCTGTAAGGTATAATTTCTCTGGAGTTATAGAAAATTTGTTTTCCTGCCTTTATTACTTAATGTAGTCTAACTCTTGCAACCAATATCAAGAATTCCATAGTGTGATTACACACAATAAAATTTAAAGAAGTATCTAGAAAGGCTTGTACATGTATTAATGGAACTCTCAAAATTAAGTTGTGTGGCTGAAGCTAGGCAGACCCCAAAGAAAAAAATGTGATTCACACTGTTTATGTGTTTAAGTCGATAAGATCTGTGACCCTCATATGTATTTGACAGCCTTTCAACAGCGGTTTGCAGTATGTAGAACTGGGAATTTCAGTAGATAACATAAAGATTATAAAAATCCTATTCGAGATTATGAGTTGTAGACCGCCCAGATAAAACCATGTATTTGATACACGTTATGATTATTTAAATCATTTTTGTGGAACTGATTTATGGCACACCTACAACTTACAGTCTGCTGATCTTTTAAAAGATAAAATCTATTCGGTGAAGAAACCAGAAAGAGAACACTGTAAAAAGTGCCCTCATAAAAGCAGGGTAAATGAACATTTTTGAAGCTCTGTATTAGTTAATGAAATAGGAAAAATGTACTGTTTTTAGGAACCCCTGACGAATTTTGATAGTAGTGAAGGATTCCTGGTAAGGTGTGAGTAAACATTTTAGTTTCTTTAACTAAGCAAGTGTATTTTATAAAGTTCCATTCTTTTAAATAAGTATTCATTCAATGATTGCACAAGGTAATGAGTGCTCATAACTTAAGATGTTAGATTAATACGGCCTTTTAAACAGGAGCCTTTTATGTATCCCAACGTTGGATGGTTAAAACAAACATCCAATCCTTCTGCTGGGTGCACATATTTGAAATAAAATAAAGACATAATAATAGCCTAGTTCTTTATGCTATATATCAACAAAGTACTAAAGGGAAAAATGTACATTTTATGACTAAGTTTTACAATGAAAATGGCTGTTGCCGTGGTCCTACCACCTTCGGCACCAGAGCTCTATAACTCAGAGGAGTATGGAAGATTAATGAAATATGATCAGGCTGTATTTTATTTATACATCAACCTCAAACTCCCATAAAAACCTCAAAGGCAGAAGGAATCTAAAATTAAATGGGAAGGGAAGAAAGAGTATGAATCCAAGGAAGAAAATCTCTACATATATTTTAATTGTCGGGCACAAAATTAGTTGTCAAGTCTTTCCTTAGTTAGTACTCCAGTTTGCCTTAATTACAATCTGAAGCAGCAAATCTAGCACTGATGGTGACTGAAGGACTTGGCTGGGTAGATGTTGGCAGGTAGTGGGGTTAGAACAGCAGATAAGACTTGGACTTGGAAAGGAGTATACCAACAGACCATGACAGCTACGGTCTCTGAAGAAAACCAGTGTGCTGCAGTCACCCAGTGCAAAGAGCACGCTCTGTCTGGTGTGTGGAGACATCTTAATAACTTAATTCAGATTACCTTTATTTTATTTCCCATGCTGTTCCTGTTACTGTTCCAGGAGCATGGAACCTCATGTTTTTAAGACAGCAAACACAAAAGGAAAACCTGCCATGGAGCTTACATGGCCAAGTAACACTGAGTTTGAAATTCTGTTTATCCCAAATATTCTCTTCGTAAATCAGATAGGGCTGTAATCAGTAGAGATACCAACCAACTTTACATAATCATCTATTGTGCTTGCTTTCAGAGCAGCGTCCCACTAGAGATTTGCATGATATTTGCATTTCTACCATTGCCTTGTCACCGTGTTCTAATTAATGGGAAGTTGGATAGCAAATCAAGATAAGAGAGTCAGAAAAGAATGGAAGGGCGCTCCAGCTATGATGGTGTGGAAGGGATTATTGAGAGGTGGGGATGAGTGGGGAGAGGGTGGGCGTAGAACAGGGAGATGAATGGGTGATTAATTGGCTCAAAAATAAAACAGAACACCGGCAGCATCTTAAGGAGCACCAAATTACTTTCAACCCATTTGCAGACTATTCTATAGACGTTAATTTATTTCCAGCAGATAATTTTTGTATATTAGAAGAATTAGAAAGTCAGCAAGCCCCATTGTTGGTTTATCCATTATTTATTGAGAAGGAAATGAGGGAAGAGAATGGATACAAATTAGACTTGCCTAACCGTTCTGAGAGTACTCTAAAGGGTTGTGATTTTATATGGCCTGAAATGCCAGTGAAGACTGCAAGTTGCCTTTCTGTCCTCAGACCTTTAGAGTTAAAATAATTGCACAAGAATTTCTTTAAGTTGAAGCTGTTTCCATAGAGCGAAGTAAACTTATTTTTCCTTGGCTTCTGAAGTTAGATATGTAGATAAATAGAAGCAATTGTAAATAGATATAAATATGATTATATCTAGTCATCTGAAAGAGATTTATGGCAAAATTCAACCTTAAAGTGGAGTTACTTTCATAAGCATTTCGATATCCAGTATGGGGGTTGCTTTTGAAAGACTTGGTAAATTTATGTATCTCTATATTCCCAGTTGCTCATTAGATTGTAGATTAGTGTCATTTTTCTATGACCATTTTATTCAGCAGATGATAATTAATTTTATAATTTTAGTTTTATAAGAGACTCAATGCAAGTTCTTATCTCAAGCTAACTCTTTCCCTCTCATATGATTTCTCCTTAAATAAAGCTTAAGTATAAGAAAGGTCTGTTGGCCAACATTAATACTTTCCCCAGATAGTCCTTTACTCTTGTTCACAACACTTCTCGAGTTGTCAGCTTCAGACCAGTCGATACAAGGCTGAGTATCTTATGAATTAGAGTGTTGGAGAAGGAGAAACCTTCAGATTTGGGGTCAAGGAAATTAGAATTTAATATTTTAGGGATTTAGAGCCCCTTACTTAAGAGTAATGTTGAGAACTTGATTCTTATTCACCGCTTCTCAGATCATACTTGAATAATTATTCAAAACTTCTTACCAATGAATTCTGACATTATGTATTTAAAAATGCAAAATCAATTAAATACTAATATGCTGTGACTCAAATCTTTGAAAGAAAACGTCCTTTGTTTGTGGTTTGAAACCTGCCATTCTGTTTCATTATTGTAGAAGTTCCCAGCGGGCACGTTCACCCAGATTTAATTATTAAGCCATAAATGTATCTTTGAAATTTTCTCTTTAAACTGGATGCCTAGGAGTAATTTAGAATTGCTTTTTCACTCATCTTATATGGCAAATCAGACTTCAATAAAATATATATATTCTAATGTTATAGAAAAGTGAGCATCCCTGAACAGAGAATAATATTGGGATGCCATTAAAATGGGTAACTATGGAAACAGACTAGGTAAAAATATCATGAAGTCTTAGACTTAAAGCTCTCTAGATCTAGCTAGTAAATGAAAGCTTAATGAGGGCAGGTTCCTCCTGAGTTTGCACCTTCTCCTACTCTCTGAATACAACATGGTGCTTACTGTTGGGAAAGGCGAACAATAAAATTCACTGAAGCAATGGAAGTGTCGATTGGTCAGGTCTCCTGTGTGCCTTCTCACTACCATGACCACATCTTAGCTACCCTTAATCCTAACAATGAAAAACATTCAATATTTTCTTGTTTGATATTGCATTAGTTGTTCTTCTCATTGCTATGATAAAATGTCCTGACCCCTCAAAAAAGTAAGTCAAAGGAGAAAGGGTTTATTGTGGTCACAGTCCAGAGCACAATACATCCATCATGTCAGGAAGAGCTTGAGGAAGATGGTTACATTGTGTTCAAAGGTAGGTAGTTGAGAAATGAATGTCTCTGATTGCTAGCATTATCTTTTTTTATCCACCCAAGAGTCCAGACCCTGGGAATGGTCCCACCCACATAGCTGGGTCATCCCTACCTCAATTAAACTAATAAAGTAATTCCCCAAAAGTGTGCTCACATGGCTATCTCCCTGGTGATTCTACATCTCATCAAGTTAACAGTTGAGATTAACCACCATAAGGATTAAATTTATATGAATATATGAGTATCTGTGGATATATATAATCAGATATTTGTTGTTCATCTGATATTGATTACAAAATACCTTATCAAAGAGAGTCATATTTTACATCAAAATAGTACTGGTTGAACAAAGTCTTAAGCCATGAAGGGGTTTTGATGAAAAGAATATATGTCTTTGATAAATGAAAATAAAAGAGTCAGAGATGTGTACCATCGCTGATGGGAGAGTGTGGGAAAGCATCCGAGAATAACTAAAAAAAATACCTATTTAAAGTTTCTTATGAAGAGTTTCTCCAAGAACTTCAAAGAAATAGCCCCATAAAGGCAAATCTTTTCAAATGTCATGACATTTACAAGATTGTTTGAAATATTGAATATTTGTTGCATATTAAAACGTTTCTCACCTTCTATCCTTTGAAGGAAGTCATTTAAATGGATAAAGGTGCAATTAACACACAGAGAGAACATATCATGATATGCATACATACAATTACAGGGAGGTGTGAAATGCTTATTACATAAACAGTCGTATTTTTTTAAATAAATATGAATTTTCCTGCTATTCTTTCACTTCATGGTCAAAGTGTACCGATAATGTGGTGGTTGCACTCATGACAACTGCAAATTAGATATTTACACAAGAATGTGTCCTAAAGAGAACCCATGATTTGTGTGCTTTCCTCGTTATTATTAAAAGATAAAGTAATCCCTGGAAAGCAACATGGCACTTGCACCACAATACAAGTAAGTCTCACTTGACAACACTTACACCACCCAATGTCTGTAAAACTTAAGAATTTTTCTCCCTCTAATAATTTAAATGTCATAAAAGTCACAAGAAACCAATTGCTTTTCTTCTGTCGGAATTGGGAAAAGTTTTAAAAAATATGAAACTCACTACGATCCTGACATTAACACCATGCTAAATCATCATTTATTTATTATTCTGTCTTATAAACACATGAAGGCAGAAAACCTCCAGGCCCATGTACAATAAAATATTCCAGCATTAAAACTAAATAATAAAATGTCAAAGATAAAAGACTGATAACCCAGCCAAACATCTTTCCTATAGAGTCTATGAAAAAAAGAAATCTATATAAGTATGCAGACCATAAAGTACTAAATCTACAGAAGTCTGCAACCCTATTGGCCTATGACAGTTCTCAACCTGTGGGTTATGATCCCTTGGCGGGGGTGGGAGGTGTGTGTCAAATGGCCCTTTCTTAGGAGTCACCTAAGACCGTCCTGCACAGCAGATATTCACATTACGATTCATAACATTAGCAAACTTACAGATATGAAGTACCAAGGAAGTAATTTTATGGTTGAGGGGAGAGGTCACCTCAACGTGAGGAATTGTGTTAAACAGTCACAGCATCGGGAGTGTTGAGAACCAGTATCTTAGAGGTGGTAGGTTTAGGCTTCCCTTGCCTTACTGGATTTCAGGTCTGCTTCTGTGTTTGTTGCACAGGATCACATCAATGGAAATAAAGTCTCCAACAAAAATGTCACTATTACCAATCTAACACAAAATCAAGTCATCGTTGCTGTTTTGGGTGTTTAAAAGCTCTTGCAACTTCCAGTTTCTGGTGTCTAAACTGCATGTGGGGTTTTATATTTGTTTGTTTTGTTTTGTTGGTTTTTTTGTTGTTTTGGGGGTTTTCTTTTCTGTTCTTTTGCATTCTTCTACTTGCTGACGTCCAGTTGAACCAGCACCATTTGTTGAAAATGCTATCTTTTTTTCCATTCGGTGGTTTTAGCTCCTTCATCAAAGATCAAGTGGCCATAGGCGTGTGGGTTCATTTCTGGGTCTTCAATTCTATTCCACTGATCTAGCTGCCTGCCTCTGTACCAACACCATACAGTTTTTTATCACTATTGCTCTGTAATGCTGCTTGAAGTCAGAGATGATGATCCCCCCAACTCTTTTATTGTTGAGAATAGCATGTGTTTTTAACCCCAACATTCTAACTTAATTTCTGTCTGGAGTGTTTTTTTTTCCTTTTGCTCACAAGACATTCTAATGATGAATTTCTCTTCCTTCCAATGTAATTACCCTGGAAAACTAAGGAGGTCAGATGGTGATTCTGCTCTTCCCCACTTAATCACTAGTGATAAGGTGGCATAGAACTGGGTCATTTTACCTACAGCTTCATTAGAGCTCGCCTTTGGATATGAGACCCATGAGCATAGAACATGTGGTAAATTAATAAATAGTATCCTGAATAATTCTAGGGAATGAAATAAGGTAAGAGTTCGAAACAAGTGCTTGTCTAACTGATGAAAAGCATCATTTTTTCATTTTCCAAAGTCACACAACTGTGTGTACCTGTATATGCTCAACCACACTGAAAACCATACCAACCTGCTGTGCTCTACTTAGGATCGTCTTTAAGAAATGATGCAGACTCCTATGGTGTATACTAAGTATAGGGCAATGGTGAGCTCTGGTTTTCCCCTGCACGCCCCTCTTCAAACAGGGTCTTCCTTAAAATGTCCCACTACTATAGTGATCAATTTCAGAGTCATCCACAAAACTTCATATGCTTCCATTGCCCCATGTATGATCCAACCTTCATCTCTACTTTAATGGAACATTCCAAAGGCTTGGATAAGACCATTGTCAAGGTGACTAATTCCTGTGATCTCAGTGCTTAGGAGACTGAAGCTGAATGATGAGGAATTGGAGGCCAGCCTGGTTTACATGAGATTCTATCTCAAAACACAAGCAAAACAAAGAAAGAAAACTCAGGAAGACCAGATTATGTATACGTATATAAGACATTGCCATTCAGAAAAGGTTTCTTTTTAACTCTAAAACTTAAAAGTGGGTTCTTATTAAAGAGAAACAAACTCCTATATTTTGGTTATAGTGATATAGATATAAATAGAGATAGATATATAGTATAGTTATAGATTTATAGAGATCTAGAGAGATATATCCTGCTATGACCCATACTCCTTCTGCTGAGACTCTACTCCAGAATATGGAACATGTGAACTGCTGAGGGGTACACAGGAACAGCCATGGCCAGTGTCACTGGAAATAACCTAAGTCCACAAGGCTAACCTTAAGTGTTTTAGGGCAAGAAAGGGGCTGGTACCAGATTTCTTTTAAAAATAAGATAAATATTTGTTAAACTGTTCTTTATTCAATCAGTCACAAAGATAATTTAAATATTGCTTGGGAAAAAATTGTAAGGTCAACAAATCAAACCAAACGACCAAGGGCAATGCCTTTTTTTTTTAAATATTATCATTTGGAAATCCTTCAACACAAGATGTCCAAGAGATAGCTTGGCTTTCTAATATCCTTTGTCTTACACGAAAATAAAACCATGCGTCAGAAGGCACAATCATGCTCTTCCAACGTAGGATGGCATATTATGTAAATTAATCATGCACACAAGGCTGGTATAACCTGCACAATTGCCAACTCGTGTCTGGGGAATGCTACCATCCGAATTGTGTAATAAACATTCTATGCACAGTAAATGGGGCACAATAGCTGGGAGAATGTGTGAGGAGGAAGATGCTGAGAACGGATTATAAAATATCTTTATGAACATTAGCACAGCTGAGAAGTTAGAGGTTTTGGCCTTACTCTTTTGACAAAGTGTCTTTATAGTGTGGCTTCCACTGTATCCTGTCATCCAGACGCACATGGCACAAGCCATTCTGTAAACTCTATAGTTCCTTTTGCCAGGTTCGTGACTATTATTCAGTACATGTGAGATATGCTAGTTAAGTGGCAAATTGACAGTGTACACAGAAACACCTTTCCTAAACACATTCCCTTAAAAATATAAAGTAGAATACACAGGCAGCAATAGGCACCAGCAACATCCAGTCTGGTCCTTTGAGCTTTCTTTGACTTCTGTAACATCCCTCTATTGCACTAGTTCTGTTTGATAGAAAACCTCCATGCTGTCACATAATTATGTTGAGCTCAGTGTGATCAGGTGTATATATCACCATTCCCCAAAGCAGAAAGTCTTTTAGGTTTGCTTTTTACATTTCTGTTTTTTTCTGGTATTTTTTTTTTGGAGTGTTTATGTTTCAGAACTTACATATTATTACTTGAGGCATTTTGCCAGGTTTCTACTGTTACCTCCTTTGGTTTCCACAATTTGCTTGTTCTTAGAAGTCAGTAAACTCCTTTGTTTTTGCTTTCCAGAGAATGCATTGTGATCCCCCCCTTTCATTATGGTGGGGGAAGGGTTAATAGCTATTAGCACGTAGCTTTCCCTTCTAGAATCTGAACGAGCTTTTAAAATTTGTTTTCCCTCCCTGAATTTATAAATATTTTAATCAATAATGTATCTATTATTTCCCAAGTGAGCCCTAAGGAGTATGTTTGATGGCCTTGCACAGCCATTCCAGGAGAACAGACCCTCTCAAGCAGCTGACAACAGTGAGCCCAGCTCTGTTTCCCCTCTCCCGAGTCCCTGCACTTTTAGGTTAGCCAGCAAAGGCACACTCGCTCCATCACTGGACCAATGAAATTGATGTTGTGCAAGGTCCCTCACTCCCTTTTGCTGAACTTGCATTGTACTGTCCATTGCATACTCCATGCAATGCTAGCCTGGAACAAAAGCCAGTCATCAGAGGAAAACAGAGTCTGCCCTCCACATCATAATTGCACTTGATCAGCATCAGCTCTGCATCAATAATGAGGCAGGGGTCCAATAATGATGTTGGCAAGGAAACAACAGAGTCGAAACTTTCGTGGTTTCCATGAAGTGACTGTCCAAGGTAGAAACCCATGCTTTGTATGGATTCTCCCCTTCTTTCTCATAATGTCACGGATGATTGAGAACCGGTGCCCTTTGCATTGTTTGGAATATTCCCTTCCCGTTGTTGCCTCGCATGCCAACCGGAGAACTACACTTGCTTTCATATATGACATACTTGCTTTTAAAAATCTAATTAAAACTTTCCTTTTGGTCCTTAGGTAGAAAGATGGCTCTGCTGAGATGGGCTCTTAATTAATGCACTGAGAGCCTGTGAGTCCCACCTCTCAACAGGAATGATTGACGTCCAAGGATACATAAATTACACTAATTGAGCTCTGCCTCTACATAGATTTTCCTGAGCCAACTCATCAGAGAAGCTAGGTGAGTAGACCAGCATAAAAAGTGACTCGATATGTTCTATGCTTTCCCAGAGGGTGGAGAAGGTCTTTCCAGGCCATTGCACATTTACAAACACAGAAGGGAGCTCTTTTCTTCAGTTTTAAGATGTAGGTTTTGTGTTGCAGGCTTGCTTTTTTTTTTAATTATAAAAATTAACATTTTAACATAACTATTTAAATTTGAATAATCGCATTCGCCTTACATGTTCCATGCAGCAAGACTTGCAAACCAATCGCAGTATGTAAAAAAAAATCACTTGGCATCATTTGTTGATATTAAATTTTGTGGCATAGCAACCAGTGCATATGCTACGAGGAGATTGTTTGAAATCAAATCCAATCTTAGTCCTAGAATTTAGTTTTCAGAATTTACCTACTTGTAAATAACATAACCCCCAGTTTTAGCCACAGATTATACTAAAATGTTTTATTTCATTCTGAAATGGATAGATATATTAAGACTCCTACTTGCCTGAAATCTAATAAATCATTTGGCATAATCTAGTATTTTAATAATCTGAAGTAAAACTCATAGATTAGGTCTATTTGCTTTAGGTGAGGATATATTAAACTATGTTAGACTCTAAGACATTAACTTATTTTTAAATCATATTACCTTTATATCATATTACTGAAATATATTTATTACTCAAAAATATAAATAGGACTTGACCCTTATTGCATAAAAATTTTAAAAGAAAAGAGGGAGATACTATATTAAGGAATAACTAAGCATAAACTGCTATCCTGAAATGAATATTAGTGTGAAAACTAGCAAAATAAGGAAATACGTCAGACATTAGAGACAGCAGTTTAAGTTTAGAGACATCAAAACATGACAAAACCTAAATACCCATTAACACTGGACAAAAACTCCACAGAAAGAGATAGGAGCTGATTCATGGAACTCGGGGAACTGCAGTCAACTAGGCACAAGAATAGAAGGAATTGTTCTAGAATTTGAAGTTTCCACAGTCATTAGAAGACCATGTGCCTCCATTATATCTCTCTTTGTCTGCCCCACAGCACTTTACTGAACCTGGTCTTCCAAGAAAAACCTGGAGCCTCACTTAAAATACCACCATAAAATAACCACCTCTTTATCAAAAATCATAGTTACCTGTGAGAAAAATCAGAAATGGAGTAAAAACTGAGGGCATATCAACAAAAGACATAAAAATTATAAGCCGCCTTTATCATTAGACTGGTTGCTTTTCTGGAAGATGTTTCATAAATTAGTGGCCAAATGTATCCAGATATAATACATCCAACTGCATGAGGCATACATAATATAGCATTGATGTTCAAAAAATTATACTGGCCTAACTGACCAAGAGACCTATGCCCCCAAAGGTTAGCGTTTACTTTCCTATTCTGTAATTGTGTGTCCGTAACATCCATCCACCTCAGATTTTATTCTAGGTAAGGTGTGATGCTTGAAGAGGTTCTCTGTGAAACTATACTGGAAATGACTCAACTTCCCCAAGAGCCTGTGAGCTCAATAGTTATGAAGAGGTGCTTTCACGAAAAGGGCCACGACTCTCACATTCATAGAAATATTTATTACTAGGAAAAAGTGGCCATATGTTCCTAATGTTAGTAGATAATCCTATCTGAATTCATTATTTTTTAAATTTAGCTGACAGAAAACTTGAAGTACATTTCACAACACCATGTTGATAATACCCCTAGATAAAAGTATATAAAATACTTCAAGGGTATTACCCTTTTCTTCCTATGTGCTGGATAATTATAGTGCTGACGTCTGACAGAAGGCTATAAGTCATTACCAAATGAAGCAGTCAGCACTATGATGAGCAGGGCCACCTTGCTCCAAATGAAACCATTAACGTAATAGCCTATCACTCAAGCTAATAAAATCAGCTCTTACTCTCGTCTATCTTGAACATGGGAACCACTGCGTCCAAGTTCCCAGTCACACAAGCATGCATTACCTGTACACACACACACACACACACACACACACACACACACACACACACACACACACACACACACACACACACACACACACAGTGAACATGCACTAACACCCTGTACACACACACACACACACACACACACACACACACACACACACACACACACACACACACACACACACACCACACACACACACACACACACACACACACACACACACACACACACACACACACACACACACACACACACACACACACACACACACACACACACACACACACACACACACACACACACACACACACACACACACACACACACACACACACACACACACACACACACACACACACACACACACACACACACACACACACACACACACACACACACACATACACACCACACACACACACACACACACACACACACACACACAACACACAAAAATGAAACATCAGTGACATTCTGTCATCTTCAAATAGAACATTCCCCCGTGCTTGGTGCTCTGGTAATTTTTAGGTATCCTACAGTTTCATTTAGAGTTCCTGTGCTCCTTCAGATGAGCAGCTGCACATGTTAACATACCATTGCTGTTTGACCTCTGGGTTGAATACTTGGTTGTAAATTTTTTTAAATTGTGTGGTTTTTGTTTTCAAATGTTTGTTAGATTTTAAAGAAAACATATATAGGAAAAAGCAAAAATGCACTTTAATAACCTTTTTGTGTTATTGCCTGCTTTTATCATTTTAACTTGAGAAATGATTTTCACGGTTAGGAAAACAACACAGATATACTCACAAGTTCCTTTTCTCCAATACAGATACTAATTTTAATTACTTAACTTTTACACAGAAATGTATATCATCTTAAACATCTGTTCATCATCTTTTATTTCCAAACAAATATTAGTGAGGATTTTCAATAATAATTGAGCTAAATTATAAAAGAAAATGACTTTCTAGGCATTGTGGGTTACCCCTCTTATAAGAACAAATCAAAACACAGTGTGTGTGTGTGTGTGTGTGAGAGAGAGCATGTGTGTGTGAGCGTGTGCACCGTGCGCGCGTGCGTGCGTGCGTGCGTGAGTGCCTGTGTGTGTGTCCGTGTTCAGGTGGAATATACTGGTAAGCACCACTGAAAAACTGAAACAGAGAACATGGTCACAGGTATTTTATAAATATAAAAATGTTCTTGTTAAGAAAATGACATTTGAGGAAATATTTAAATGAGGTTAAGGGAGGAACCTAGTGACAATCTATGGAAGAGTTCTGTTCCTAGCCGGGGGGGGGGGGCGGAATAGCACATGTAAATCTCTTTAGTATGAGCAGGGAAGTAAGAGAAAATCAGTCCAATTATCACACACTACTGCCATAGTTTCTATTCTCTATAGAAGTGATGTTTCTAAATGACATTTTGAGAAGTGAGTAATTTGAAGACAAATATGATCTGAGGTATATTTTGTTGACATATACACTATGTGTTTTGCTGTGACTTTTGAGCACACATATACCATCATATTTGCTCTTACCTTCCAGGCCGCTGTCCTGCATTCTTGCTTTTATTCTCTTGCTGGTCCCTTTTCTTCTCTTAAAGGACACCCCTGGTTGTTACGCTGAGGCTATAACAGAGAAAGGCAGAAAGGAATGCTTGCTAGGTGATTGATTATCCAAGTGACAGCTGACAGCACTTTGGACTAAGATGGTTGAGAAAGAAATAATAATATATTTTCTATTTTTACATGAAGAAGGTACATAGAGAAGACTCTTAGGAACATGATGTCATAAGCCCGTTTTGACCTATTAAGTGTTCAGTTGGAAACTTGAGGTAAACAAAAAACATCTATGTCCAAAGCCATGTCCAGACTCACGCTGTGGCTTTCTTTCATCAATGCTCCTCTAAAATCAAACTATTTTGATTCTTTTTCCTATTGGTTATTTTATTTATTTACATTTCAAATGTTGTCCCCAGTACTGGTTCCCCTCTACAAACCTCATATCCTATCCCCCTCCCCCCTGCTTTATGAGGGTGCTCCAACACCCACCCACCGACTCCTGCCTCACTGCCCTAGCATTCTCCTACACTGGGACGCCAAGCCCCCACAGGACAAAGGATCTCCCCTCCCACTGATGCCACATAAGGTCATCTTCTGCTACATATGCAGCTGGACCGTGGGTCCCTCCATGTGTACTCTGGTTGGTGGTTTAGTGCCCGATTCTTATACCATGGTGCTTTGTTCTGTTGTACAACAAAATCAGAAATTCCTTGCTGATCTCTTCCCCTCATCCATCTTCCCGAAGGATTGTTCTAGTCTTATTAAAATGGGTAAACATGGTAAGTTTAGTATCACATTGAGTATAGTTTTAAAAGTGTGTGAGTGCCCTTGCACACGTGGACATGCGCATCTGTGAAGTTATAGATGTCCCCTCAGCAGACTCTCTCGATGACTGTGCTGCCGTGCCCAGCTCTTACATGGATGCTGAGGGACCTGAGCTCACGCTTGCCAACACCTTAAATGCTGATCCCTCTTCCCTGTGCCCCTCAAGATTTTTAAGCATGAATTAAATTATTATTAAATTCAAAGATGAATTTAAGGAAGTTCAATAAGTTTGAACGCTATAGTATACTAAAACAGATACAGATAAAATGTCCAACTCATTTCTCAGAGACTGATCACTCTGAGATTTTCCACCATGAGAAAGTTCTGAATTCAAATCCCTACCGATAGAAAAAACAAGCAAACAAAAAGTATTGAAAGCAAAATGCTGGATAAATGCTATCACCTATTTATTCTTTTTTAAAGATTTCCTTTTATCCATTTGCATAGGTGTGCATTTACTTGTGTGCCCTGTGTATGGTGGTGGTGCTGGAGAGTATGCTCATGGAAGCCAGAAAAGGGTATCCTGTGGACCTAAAGTTAATAGGCAGTTGTTTGGGACCTGATGTGGATGCTGGGAGCCTATCTCTGACTCCCTGCAATGGTAGCACTTGCTCTTAAGTCCAGAGTTTTCTCTCTAGCCCCTCACTTACTTATTTATTTGAGATCCTCAGTAGACTTTTCAAGTTTTCACATGTGTGATCTATGCCTTTATTTATTTACATTCATTTTACAAATCCATGCAGGTATGTACTTTTCCTCCTGTTAATTTGGTTGATAATAAAAACGTTAAACTCTCAATTTGCCAACACATATTCTTTGCTTTGAGATATCAGGCTACTATTTTTGTGTCGAAATTACAAATTCCTAACACATATTTCCTCCACAATTTTGCTAGTGGCAGTTTGTACAGTAGCCAGAAGGTAACTAAGGAAACAGATTTTTCATGTTTTCAGAGGTAGATGTACCCGAGATGGAGCATCCTATGTACATGCAAAGAGGAGGCTGTAAAAATAAAATATGTTAGGTTGGATAATCATCTATAACGTTAACAGTCCAATTGCTTGTCATGAAGAGGAAGGTTGTGCTTTAATTAAGCAATAAGACATGACAGGGTGTAAATTATGGAGTAATAATTCTTGTCTAGTATATTGTTAGACAAGAGGCCAAGAGCCAGATGTCATTGCTTATACCATGATAAAATTATTATGCCACAATTTCAATCTAGAACATTGCAAAATAATTCTAAAATATCCTGCGAATAAGCTGGCTAAATTAAAAATATCTATTAAGCATATTTCTTAAACTCTAAATTAGAGAATGCCTACTCTGTATAGGATCCCCGACATTAGCATTTACCTGTGTGAGAGAACAGAACAAGAATATATAGTAAAGGTAACTTAATAATTGATTATTTGGTCCCTAGGGAAAAGACGCATTGATTTTTCAGATCAGAAATGACGATGGTTACTAACTTTGGAAAAAATTAAAATGATTCCCTTTGGACTGTTTTGCTTCATGAAGCAGAATTAACTAACTAATAAATCTAACATAAATCTTGAGGAAAAAATACACATCCCTGAGAAAACTTGACAAGGGGTGGAGAGTCGATTAACAGGACTTTGGGCCCTTCTGGAATTGATGTGATTTGTTAAATCTTATGCTTCCCCTGCTACATGCCATTCTGAAGATCTCCTTTTGTAAAGACATTAAAACAGATCTCTTATCACAGGAAAATACATTGTTTGAAATGGCACCTTTTTTTAATAAGGGAAAAAATCATTTCTGCCCACTCAAAAGAAAAGTGTTTGAGGGAGAGTCTGTGACTATAATAAAAAGGTCTCTCCTTTTCATCTGCAGAGCACTGTGGCAAGCAGTGTTTCAAAAGAAGATTTTCTTTTTAAAGTTATTATATTTTTGAGCCTTTATTACCAATATTGTATACATTTAGGATGGTTGATGTATTAACAAGTTCAGCTTCCTTTGTGGCTGTTGCAAGGTGAATGTCATGCTACACTTCAGAATTTCGGTGCTGTCTCTTTTAAGTTAATGTGCTTAATCATCAAATTTGATCCCTCTTTGTACATACAAGTAATAGAGGTTGCTTAATATAGAGATCAAATAATAATAGATGAGGTAATTTTAAAAGGCTGTAGAAATACACTCATTCCCTCCAATATGCCTGCTAATCTAGCCCAGAATTATTATTTTATTCAACTGGATTAATAGTTGTGTCTTCCACTATCTCTTATATAAATATAATCCCTGCTATGTTCAAAGAAATAGAATCCAAATTATCAGCTATGAAACTCTTAGCAGAGATAGTCAACCCATTCAGTCTAGGACTGTTGAATGCCTGTCATTGTTCATTCTGAGAGCATCCACTCTGGGCTTTGGTTAAGCATCTTCCTTTAGCTCCACAACTAGTTGCCTATCTTTACAAGCATTGTGACAGAAAGGAAGTCCTGCAGTGTGGCACAGAAGCAGTGGATTTATCACGTCCTGAACTAATTGTCGCCCCTACAGAAAAGATCCCACGATCGTGGGATCATAGATAACAGCTGTAAGCAGCCCCCTCCCTCACCGGGGATTTATTCTAGACCAGGCATGCCGTATGTGTATTGGGGGTATTGATGAGCTACCTCCATCCTGATCGCTAAATGGCAAGGGAAGAAAAGCCTGACACATAAGTTAAGGACACAGAAAAGAAGACAAGACAGCCAGTGTCTAAATTGGGAGCATAGACATGAGCCTACTGCCTTCTAGTCAGTACGACTACATGTCATCGTCATCTAGCATCTGAACTGTCACCTATCTCTTCCTAATGTCATTTTATAGATTATTATCTCGGTCTTTGTCAAATTTGCTATTTTGAAAATCTTCCTCGACCCCCACTCCTAATTTCTTTCTTATGTACTCAGTTGTGTTGATAGTGTCTCGGGATGACCATCAAATGGGATTCTCTGCACCAAAACAGTGTATCAGAAAGGACACCATCTGCAACTTCCCACGAGGACATTCATAATAGAAGTTCTTGAAATGCCTTGTTGGATTTAAAGTGAAATGCGAGTGTCAATCAAAAGCAAAATAGGGAAGGTGATGTGTTTTGTCACACATAACAGAGCTGTCATTTCACACTTTTGAGTAAGAGTCACTAACAAGGTGGCTGCAGAGTTGGGTCAGCAGTGCTCTTCCAGAGAGGCCCTGGGTTCAGAGTTCTATAGTAAGAAGTAACTTACATTGTATAGTACGGCCACTTCCAACTCCCATTCCAGGGCATCCAACTCCATCTTCTGGATTCAGCGGGCAGTGCCATGCAGATGGCGAACATACATGCATGCAGGCAAGCAGTCAAATATGTAAAATAAAATAAGCCTTTTAGATTTTAGTGAAAAAGACCCAACAATCATTATTGGCGCAGCCCTACCTTTATTTCCCAACCCTCTGCTTCAGAGACAGCATGGAACTGAAGGCAACATCATGAAAAAGTCAATCCACTGGAAATCACTAACTTGGTTTCTGAAATATAAGAGCAAATCAGTTTTACTTTAATACAGCATCTAATGTGACCAAGGTAGAGAGGGAAGAAAGCGTAGCAGAAAAACAATCAACTAAAAATAGCTTAGTCGCAGAGAAACACATGGCAAGACAGAGTC
Organism: Rattus rattus; assembly: GCF_011064425.1. Taxonomy (NCBI): domain Eukaryota; kingdom Metazoa; phylum Chordata; class Mammalia; order Rodentia; family Muridae; genus Rattus; species Rattus rattus. Next base: position 38,815,734 of record NC_046166.1, read on the forward strand.
CATCTCTTGGAGTGGGTTCAGACCTTGCCCTGAAGCCACGCACAGTGCAGTGGATTAGTGCTCCTAGCTAAAACCTCGTGTCAGATGGAGAGAGATATAATTATAGCTCATCTGCAAAGTATGTATTGGCTTAGTGCATAGCATACTATTTAATGAAACAAGATAATAATATTCAAGTCTTGAAGTACATAGGGGGGAGGGCACGTGGGAGAAGCAGGCACAAAAGCAGGAAAGAACTAAGCTCCATGTGCACAAATTAGCATGGAGACACCTGAAGGCAATCAGATCTACACCTGATACTCAGAGAACTCTAGGTCAGGTGCTCTTGGTGCAGAAAGACTTTTAAAGTGGGGAGGTTGGTCGGGGTCCCATATAATCAACTACTCAGAGAGCATAAAAGAGAAAAATGTCTCCCTCACTAGAGCAAGGGCTGTGCATCCTACCCCACTGCACCCTCGTCTATTGGGTTCCCATCCCTGCTCTCCATCATTCAAAACAGGCAGGCAGCAGGCTGTGCAGATGGAGATGAAGCAGCCAGAGTCCGCATGGAGCGCTGTAGATCTGGCTAGTTGTCTAGTTAACAGCCAGCTATTTTTGGATAATACCCACAGTTGTGTTGCAAAAGTGAAAGGGGGGAAGGAGAGATGCATATGAGCTTAGTATATAAAAACATTTGTACAGGTTGGCATAGGACTCAGACTGTTTCCTGATATTGAGACTGAAGATTACTCAGACTGACTTCCAGTGCAGCAGTCGACAGCATGGACGATGAATTGAAAGGACACTGTGGGTCATCACACCGGTGTAGATCCCCCCGAAGAAATGCTGTGGGCGCTGGTTATTATTTGTGTGCGTCTTGTTTGTTTTCTTGCTTTGAATAAGCAGATGGCAGGGTGGCTTGGAGACTTCCCAGCTTGTCAGACCAACACAGGACAGTACATACAGAGGAGTCTCTGAGTAACTGTGTGTACATCAAAGCGATGGGCTGGGATTTCTCAGCCTGCAGGCAACACTAGAGATTGATCTCCAGTTAATAGAAGTTGGAAGTTCATTTAGGTAGCAAAGCAATCTGAAGAATCAAGCGCATGCATTTGAGAAGTGTGCTCCTTGGGAGGAAAAACCTCTGTTTACTCACTTATTTCATTTGTAGGATTGGAGATCTAAACTATGACCTCACATACAGTAAGCGAGTGGTCTATATAGAGCTGTATGTCCATCCCTCTTTATTTTACATTTTATTTTGCATGGAGTCTCACTAAAATGTCCAAATTGGCTTTGACCTCACTTTATAGTCCAGACAGACCTTGGACTTGTAAAATATTTATCTGACGTAGTCTCCAAAGTTCTTAGGACCATGAATATTTATCTGACATAGTCTCCTAAGTTCTTAGGATCATGGCATCCCAAGCACAACTTAAAAATACTGTTTGTAATAAATAGTATTTATTGGTAGATATTCAAGTTATACTTTAGGGTCTAAATCAGATTACTGATCACAAAAATCCAGTCCGATATGAAGACCAATTATCATCCTGGCATAGAACACAAAAAGAGAGTTGGAAGTGTCTGTCTCAGCAACAGGGAAAAATAATAATGAGCAATTACATCACATTTAATAAGGCTTTCTACTCGCTGGATCTGTGTTCTAGGTCCCAATGACAAAGGAGATAATAAAGCTGTACTCGAGTTGGAACAAGTATAAAGTATATTTTTTAAGGAAAGTACACAATATGTGAATTGGATGTTCCAATAGAGAGAAAGCATTAGGTTGGAAGATGAAGATGTTTCCTAAATGAGAAGCATGGAGGGATATGTCTACCAAAAATAGATGACCCTTCAAAAGGCAAAGGAAAGACACTCCAACAGCAAGGGTGACCACATAGGAAAGGTGATTGGGATGTTGTCCTACTTACATGAATATGATTATCAATCTGGTGTGGATGAGTCATAGTCACTGACAGGAAGGCGAGTAGACATCAGTGGGTTTATATTCTTGGAGATCGTGTTGCTAGATTCACATGGCCACAACCACAGTTCTCACTGCAGAACTGGATATTCTCAAGTGTCCCTGAGGGTCCAAGAGCAATTTATGCATATGATTCCCATTCGATTTTTTTCATAATCACCTTTGATCAATACAACATACAACCTGAGAAAATTATACTAGTGTTGGCTATTCTGTGGGATCAAGGTCCCCTCGGCCCTGCATATTGTTACCTTGTCATGTTTGTTGGTTTTAGAAAATCAACGGTAAAGCACAATGCTGTCTACATCCTGCCAGTGAGTTCTTCCTGGTTTCTTTACTTAACATTCTAGATTTACCAGTAGCTTGGGAGTTCTATTGCTAAAGGGACCATCAGTTAGAAGTAGATCCCTCTTCAGTCATCCACATATCCAAGACACAAGGTTTTGTGTACTGCCTGTATTCTAAGAATAATTAAAGGGGAGGAAAAATGTTTCCTATCTTGTACCTTAAAATTACAAATTGTCACATTCATTGTGACCTTTAGGGACTTTTCAAAAATGTTATAAAGACTCTCTTCTTATACAGTCCTTTTAAACGTTTTTACTAGAAAATTAAAATGAAGAAATTATTTTCTTGGTGTAATATGTTCTGGGAAAATAATTCAGATTCTTGTAATCATAAGTCAACCACATCCTTGATGAACTAAGGAGTTTGAGTCATCTGCTTAGAAACTGGACTGTGCTCACTGTGCTAGGATGGTTTGAATCTAAACAAAAGTTGAAGTGACTATTTGGAAGTCAATTCATTAAATTAAATGTTAGTGTGCCTCATTTGGCCTAAAACAAGCAATTTCGAACTCTAACGTGGATTTCAGGAGATACGACATGCCTTTGGCTATGACCTCAGAACCCAGAATTCCAGCCTTTACCCACAGTGATGTTTTTCTCCTGCCTTTCCCATGCCTGGTGTACAGATGTGAAGACAAGCAGTTACCTGAAAAGACAAATGGCCAATCATGCCGTGGTGGATCTCCCTGGGCTCGATGCTAGCACTGTTTATAGCACTTCCCACGGGTCTTTCTTGGTCTTGGGAAATATCACCCCTGATTGCTGCTCTGGTTGTTAAAAGGAAAACACAGTCTAATCATGGAAGCTAAATTCCTTTCTTGGAGATTTGTGATGACGGAGAAAGCTCTAAATATCGTTAGAGAGCACCTCTATGCCAGAATTGGCCACTGATCAAGAAATGGGCGAGAAATGCAGGTACATGGACATAAAGCTATGGACACTGGGCGACTGGAGGAGACACCAGGTCCTGCATGCATGTATTCCCTAATCAAGAGATAGCGTGCTCTCTTCCTGTGAAACAAAGGAAATGTCACCTCCTCTTCTGCCCAGGAGTACAGATAGCGGAAAAAAAGCAACTGCAGCTTATAGAGGAAGGAAGAGCCGTTTCATTGTGGTTCCATTTATACCAGAATGATTCCAATAAGAATCATTTCATAAATTGTTGAATACATCTTCTGAAGTCTTTTCTCACCGAAACAACAGAGCTTATTATCACATCTCTTTTTAGAAAATGGAACAACCGAAGCTTATGTAGCAGGTATGCTGGCAGGGTGAAATTGTACCCTGTGTGCTTCAAGGTGGCCGGTGAAGGCAACAGTAGTAATAAGAATGATTAAACCCTGTCGGCTGGGGTTAGGATTTTAGAGCCTTTCTGCCTCGTGACAGGCTGTGACAGTCAAGTGGCACTGAAGCAGAACAAACTCCGGTGGCAGTTTGCTGGGAGCTGTGCAACTGTCAAAACTGTTGCACAAAAGCAAATGTTAGGGACAACAACCAGCAGAGTTTGCAGCCTGACTACTGACGGCTAAAGCGTGTTTACAGGAGAAGTCGGGGTGTTCTGATCAGGCACAGGGCCGCCTAGACCCTTCTTTTCAAGCTGGGTGCTTGTCATCGTTCCGCAACCCAGCAAAGTACAACCAGAGATTGATAATGCTCACGTGCGATGCATGTGTAATTTATAAAGTTTTGTCTTTAGAACAATCATATGCAGCCAATAAAATAGAAAGCTTGCCTCCGTGTGAAATCTAGTCCCAATTATGTGGCTTGTAAGAATAGGTTACAGAGCGGATGTAAAGCTGCCATCACGGATAGGGTGAAATACTTCACACCCGGAGCTCCAACAGTGAACTTAGCATTGTCACCCGTTTCCTGAAGAGTTGAAAAAAAATTACTTTGCACCCATGTGGCTTCACAGGTTTTTATTAGAAGCCACAATAGACACTTTTCACTAGCAGTAAATGAGAAACCTCTCCACTCTGTAATAACACGGGGAGAGTGTCTCAAGCTCCGTCATCCTGGGGGAATTCTTCCATGGAGTGTCTGTGGGCTGCGAGCTAGAAGGGGCTGCCCATGGTGTTGCTGATGACGGTGGACTCAATTTGAGCATTGTGTCATATTTGTGCTTGAAGGGAGTCCAAAAGAGAGGGTAGGATTCATGTCTGCATTCTCGCGGGTACAAGGTGCCATAGCTCTTCTGAGGTCACATTATATAGGTGTGATAGACACTAGGAATTGTTCCCAGATCCTAAAACCAATTTCGCTCTCTGAGAAAGCTAATCTGAATGACCTCATCCATGCACTGCTATGAGCTTCAACAAGCTGATGTGCTTAGCACAATGATGTTTAGAGTCCACGAGAAAAGTTCCTACTTATATCCGGTTAGTAAAAACAATGGCTATTCATTTATAAACTACCTCTTCAATGAAAAATGACCAGAACATACTCACAGGCCCCAAATAATTCATATGCCCTGTGATTTAGAAGTTTCATCTTCCTTACCTGCAGCTGAAGAGGCAGATGAAATCATTCAACGTTTACTGCTAGGGTAAAGAACATATTTTTTAAAGGGGTAGTAAATTACCTTGTGCTGGAAGCATCTACTTTCTGGCCTTCATCACTGCCAGCTCCTTCTGTTTACTTTGATCAATGATTTGCAAGCTACTATTATTATTTATGTGTTCTACAATTACAGGCAGTGACACCTCCCCTTCTCCAGCCCTAAGCCACAAATGTGAAGGGAATAAATGCCGTTTATTATGACAGCCTGCCTTTTGTCTGTGGTACAATGACAAACTGCACCCCTGACAGCTCGCTACCAGTTTTTACTACTGCTCCCCCCCCCAACCCACTTCTCAAGTGTCCCGAGGAACACGAGACAATAGACAGAAGCGAGTGGAAAGGCAGCGTGAGATTCAGTCACATTCTTCTGCCTCCCAGTGTGCTCCTTCCTTCGGGGACCTGTATTGGATGGGGGATGGGTGGCTCCGTGATATGTGGAAGATTTAAAGTTTCTGTGCATCTTTGAAGTACAGGGAAACAAGACTTCTTTGCTTATTAAACCAGAAGCTTTAGCACGTCAGCATTAACTTTTTACGTGTATTTGATTTGAAAAATGGCAGTCGCCAGTAAACAGGGAGAGGGGGTTCACAGACATACGTCATTCGGTCAGGGAATATTTTTGTTTCTTAGCCCAAAGGTATTTATCAGAGATGAAGCCAAGTGATTGGAAGGACGGAAGGTGGTTGAGTTTTCCAAAAAGCCTGCACTAATGAACTTTCTAATCTATGCTAAGGCGATGTGCATGCTGGCTAACTGCACTATACGGAGCAGAATAGATTAATAAATAAAAGGGTCATTATGGATTTTATAGACTCAACTTTGAGTTCAGAGTAGGCTGGTAAATACTGGACTGCTTTCCTGTAGTCAGATCAGAAAGGCACGGGTCTCATAATGGTAGAAAAGCCACCACTTAAATCTCACTCCACAGAGAGGTTGTTTTTTTAATTCAATGAAGTTCTCTTTCCTTTTATTATTCCATCCTCTGGAATTTCTCTCTAGAAGGAATATTTTTCTTTCTAGAAGTATTAAAAACAAAACTGGCTGCTTATTACCTTCAAGTGTCTGTTTTAGGAAACACATTAAAAAATCAATACCAACTCCCTGTATTGCTTAACAAATCTTTTATAACTTCCAAAAAATGTTTAAATGATTTATCTTCCTTCTTTGACAGAAATTCCTTTGCTTAAAACTTCAAAATATAGTTTGACATTTAAAATCGGGCGGGGGCTGAGGCAGATTGTGAGTGGAAAGAAGAAAATTGATGAAAATAAGTTGACAAACCCAGTTAAAATGGAAAATTAAGTAATGTGTAATATTCGATAGTCTATTCACTGTAGAGTGGCATCAAATCCAGCACAACACAATACTGTAAATGAATTTTTGGGTTTGGATCCAAAGACTTCCAAACTGAGACAAAAGATAATGTTCAACTGTATGTAAAAAAGACTACTTTTAAAATAAAACTTTAAAATATTTTGAAAATACCACAATAAACCAGAAACGACTGGTCAATGTAAAACCAAAGGAAAGTTCGCTACCAATGACACCTGGAAAGCGTCCATTGACAGAGATGATAATTGAGGGACTTTTCAGCAAATAACAACCTTGTGGACTATTATAATTAAATGGACAGAAATGCGGTTGGAAGAAGCCAAATGACAGTGAAGAGCAGGTCTGCAAAACTCTCATGGAAAGTTTAAAAGAGGGCTGGAAACATGGCTTGGGGCAGGCATGACTCGCTGCTCTAGCAAAGGACTCACGTTCCATTCCCAGCACCCACATGGAGTCTACAACCATCCACGACATCAGTTCAGGGGAGTCTGATGCCCTCTTCTGACCATCAAAAAGCATAAAGCACACATGATACACAAATATGTATGCAAACAAAACAAACATACACATAAAGTGAATGCATCTTTTAAAAAATAAAAGTGACTACAGCAAGGATCTGAACAACCTGAAATAGGATACCTCTAGTCAATAGATTTGTGTGTATGTATGTACATGTATATACATATATAGGTAATATATGATATACATACATGTATGTATATATAAATGTATGCATTGCATGTGTTCGTAAATGTATACATATGTAGTATATACATATATGTTTGTGGGTGTATATATACATATATATAAACAAATTGCTGGGAAAGACAGTATAAGGAGAAATTGATAGATAATCAATACTTGTCACTTCTATGGTATCCTTGCAGGGTTTAACTGGATGGGATATTCTTCTTACTCATGAGGATACTGAAGCCTGAATGGCTAGGGGTTGGCTCAGGGTTCCCTTACCAACATTACACAGACTGGAATGACTCTGAGGCTAATGGTCTCAAAACTTTTGACCTCCATCTGACCAACAGAAAACATACATCTCTTTCTTACTCCAGGAAAAAAATACAGAACTATTCATAATTTTGACAAAACAACTTTTTACCCAATTCCAGGATATAGATATTTGTGGACTACAGTCTCTGAGTATAATAGAGTAAAACTAAATGGCAGTAAAATAATCTCTCCACCTCAAGAAGAAAAAAAAATTAAATGAAATCCCAACGCATTGTAATTAATTGCTGGGTCAAAGGAGGAGAATCCCCAAATTAAGATTAGACATCATTTAGTGGTTAACTGTGCCATGATTATTTTCCCTAAAATAAGGTGCTTGTGAGTCACTCTTCTATTGTTTTTAAATAGCTAATAAAATGTCTAAGTATTCTCCCTAATTCCCTTTATTTTATTAATCTAGTCACTTAGGTACATCGATGTTGAATTTAATAGACCACAATTGGATAATTCCACACTCTTAACACAGAATTAATTTCATACCTTTGTAAGTATATATTACTTGTACTTTAATGTTTCCTAAGTTAGATCCATTATGATTATGGTGGTTGAATGTATGACCTAAAAACTGTCATTGATATCCTCCAGAAGTCACTTTATGACTTTGAGGGAGGAGGTAGGCATTCTTCATCCCTTCCAAGAAGCTGGATGACTGAAAGTTAGCAATTTCGGTCACCTAGCTGTTCTTTTGTGATGTGCTGCCTGGGTTTCCTGCCCGCCTTCCCTTTTGAGAATCATGTGGGTGGGACTTAGACTGGTGTTTTATTGTCTCCCTAAGCTTTAACCAATGTGATTATACATGTCTTTTTTCCTTCCATGTACGTACACACACACACACACACACTCACACACACACACACACACACACACACACACACGAAGAGAGAGATCTAAATCTATCTGTTATCTACATATAAACACTAAAAGTGATTTATGACAAGATTGTTTTGTAAATTATCATTCATAGTTAATTTAGTTCATGCTTTAATTAAATTACTTTAAATATCACTACATTATCATTTGCTCAGACAAGGCTATGGTTCACTATTTTATTGATCTTTTTATTTTTGTTATCAATTACGCTAAACTGACTGAAAAAAAATCTCATCATTATAAGCCATAGAGTATGTTATCATTGTCGTGGGTATCGATGGAGAAAATAAAATCAAAGTGTGTTCATACAGGGGAGATAAAGCATGTCTCATACCTGCCAAATAAAGTAAATAACAACACTGAGTAGTGACATTTAGGAGTGAAATCCAACAAGCACATGAGTTGTTCTGGAAAGATTAGTTAGGTCATTTCCTGTCTATGCACAAGATAAACACAGGTCATTTGTGGGCCACAGTTTGCTATTAAATAAGGTGGGGAAATAACTTTTATCTTCTGACCCATATCATTAATAATGGATATACCAGGGAAAAATGGCCATTTGGAAGGTTGATTTAAAAATAACATTTATTCTTCTATCACCCACACTCTATGAAATGTATTCATGTAAAATGTATATGTAATTGTAAGACCATATCTAAAGTGAATGCATTTTTAACAACATTATAATCATTTTGTTTTACACCTCACAGTTGACTTTCAGAAAGCCTACGTAAAGTTTACTGTATGTTTTCTGCTCCTTGCTTACTGTTTCCTGTCAAGTATACCTACGCACTAGATCCATACAGTGTGTATCTAGGTTTTGAGGAAGATTGGAGACTAGTTTTAAATATCTAGCACATGTCCTGGCATGCAAGGCTTAAAAGTTAAAAACATGTATCTAACTGTCCAACATATATGTAGCATTTGAGATATAACTTATCTTCCCGCTTAAATAGTATTTCAATAAAATGGTTCTTCAGCTTAATCCTTTCAACAGATAGGAACAGAGACCCACAGACAGACATTATGCAGAGAACAGAATACCTTGGAATGATCAGCCTGAAATAGGATAGTCAGAGCTCATGAAATCCCAAGGAAGAGGAGGCAGAAAAAGTTTAAGAACCAGGAGAAACTGAGGATATCAAGGAAAAAAGGGGGCTCTACATCAACAAGATCAAAGCATGTATGAATTCAAAGAGACTCAGGAAGCATGCACAGAGCCTATATGGGTCTGCACTGGGTCTTTGACATATATTATGGCTTACAGTTAAAGACTATGGGATTCTTGTGTGTGTGTGTGTGTGTGTGTGTGTGTGTGTGTGTGTGTGTGTGTGTGTGTATGAATGGATGGTTCTCTGTATCTTGTGCATTCTTTTGAGGTCCTTTCTTCTCTTTGTTTTGTCCAAATCCGGTGCATTCATTTTTGTTTTATCTTATTATATTTTATTATCATTCCTTTAGAAACATATTTTTTCTTCTAATGGAAGACAGGAAGGGACTGGGTCTGGACCGGAGCTCCGTGGGGAAGAAATGAAAGGAGTGAAGGGAGAGAAAACATAATCAGATTATATTATGTTAGAAAACAACTATTTTCAGTAAAAATGGAAGAATGATTCTTCAGAATAATATATTTTTTTCATTGTCAAGTTGCAGGGGCCAGTTTTCAAGCAAGCCTCACAGGATAAGTTCCCATGAGCAGTTCTTCATGACCAGCACATTGGAAGAACACACAACTCCTTCTCTTCACTATCATACCTCACAGTAAAGCACAGCTCTCACACTAAAAGAAGATTAAGGACTCACCCAAAAATACCTCCTGAAATATCCCAAGGGAGCTGAAAGGCCATATGCATTTAATCTAGGTGCTTAGTATGAACTAAAGTCTATAGGCTGGACAGCTTATACCTTAGTGCCAAGCATGTAACAGCACTATAACATAGACTTACATGATCCCACGAGGAATACAATTATTTGAAGTATACATGTATTAATTTAAATGTCACTTGGAATTTCCCTGATTCCTCACCTCCATACTCCAAGCTGCTTCTGGGAGTATTGATGTTTAATGCATCATCTGCTCAGATAGAAAAGGTCAGTGTGAACAGAGTATGCCATGGTTTGAAGACTCCATTAAAATGGCAGTTGATTTGGGATGACTGTTTTGCCTTAGGCAAGAAAGTCAACTTATGTTTAGGCCCAACTAATGACAGTGCTAAGAATTTAACCTGAGCTGAATTCCAGCTCCCCAACTTTTGGGTGAGAAGCAAGAACTAACAAAAATCTTGTCTTTTCTACAACATCAGAAGTGGTCAGGATACTTCCACAAAAGTATCTGGCTATTTACCTCATCATAAACATCCACAGTCAATGCCCACTCGGCTGCAGTAATGGTAGAAAGGTGCACATGGAAAATGAGCAAAGTTTTGGGCTACTTTGGTATGTATGTATGGAAGTATGTATGTATGTTTGTATGTATGTATGTATGTATGTATGTATGTATGTATGTATGTATGTATGTATTCATCAGAAAACTGCTGGCTGGAGCTGGAGAAATGGCTCATAGATAAAGAACACTCGCTGCTCTTCCAGAGGATCTGAGTTCAGTTCCTATCACTCAATGCTAGATAGGTCAAAATCCACTAGAACCTCAGCTCCAGGGTGATACAATATGTTCTCCCTCCATGGCCACTTACACTCACACAGACACACATACATAATTAAAATAAATAAATGAAACCTCAATACACACACACACAAACACACACACACACACAAAGAAAAATAATAAAAAGTAAATCTAAAACTACTTCTATTCAAATATCAGGGAGCACAACATTTTGAAAGAGTGGCTAAAACCTTTAGGGTTCATGTTTTGCTTATTTCTTAGCAAGCTTATGATTATGAAAGATGAGGTGTTCATAATTGGTACGGAACTATGAATTTTGCTTTAATGACTCAGGCCACATCTGCCCAATTGTCAGCTTTTCTATGGTTCATGAGTTAAGAATTTTCAAAATAGTTTTTATAAGATTAGGGTGGGGGATCAAAACAAAAATCATACTTTGTAACATGTAAAAATTAGACAGTGATCTAATTTACACATATGCAAATCCAGTCTTGATGGAATCTAGCCACATTTATCACGTATGTGTGTGCATTTGCTTTTTGTTTCATCCTCAGAATTTAAAGAACTACTACAGACTCTATTCGCACTACAAATCCTAAAATATTTGCAATTCATAACACAAAAAAGTTGGACAATCCTGTCTTACATGATGAGTGTCTCTTTTAGCACTGAATCAAGCTAATTCCAAACCAGAGTCAAACTTATAAGGAAAAAGAGTCAAGTTACTGTCCATTCTAAGAACTTACTTTGGGAACATCAATTTGAGTTTTCATTAAGTTGTAACTTCCATGAACACAGAGATCATGTGGGCATACATGTTGACAGAACTGCTACAGAACATTTGGATATGACTTTCTGTAGTGTCAGTATTTGGTGTCTACAATGATTTGCCCTACTGAAGAATATAAACGGTAAGTTTCATATGAGTGATTTATTGGTTACATGTAGTCAATGACCCTGACTTGACCCGACTGTATCCTAACATTCTGCTCTTCTTAAAGGAAGATTTTTTTTCAAGTGGAAAATTCAAATTGAGATCTCATTCATCATGTATTTCATCGCCAAAAAGGAAAAATTTCACATTAACACATTTAAACTGACCTGATAGTTCTTTTAAAAGACACAAAGTGAATCAGGGAGAGATTCCTGATAGTGGACAGGCATCATGGAAGGACCAACTCATCTCTAAAAGGCCTTTACATACTTTTGACTTCATGACACAGACAATCCTACTATGGAATTAGATGCAATAGTGGATTAATTATTTATAACAAAATAACAATATATAACAATAACACAATCAAACTATTTTAGGGTGTACATGCTTTAAGTAGTCATCTTTGAAATTTAGAGTTATAGTCTTTTGTCTGGTCATCACACAACTGTTATGTTTGTAAATCAATAATTACTTACCTTTTCAACAGGGTAAGAATTACTTTTTAGCAACCATTCCATATATCCATGTTTATCGAATGGATAATTAACATGAATATGTGACTTTGGCTATCATATGGAAGCTAGTGTGTTGGTACCAGCCTTTAATCTCAAAGCTCTGAAAGGCAAAGGGAGTCGGATCTCTGTCAGTCATTTCAAGGACATCAAAGTCTTCATGGTGAGTTCATAGCTAGTATAACAGATTGCGACCCTGTCTCAAAAACAAAAAGTGATTTTTTTCCAAACTATCTTTGACATTACACACTGTTCATTCTAGCATTCAGGAAACATAGGTAGGCAGATCTCTGTGAGTTCAGATCCAGCTTGGTCTACCTAGAGAGTTCTAGGCTTACCATGTTAAATTAGAGAGACCCTGTCAAGAATAGATAAATTAAAAGATATATAAATATAAATACTATACTATATGATTTAGAGATCAATGCCTACGCTTCATGACTTCTCTCTCTTAATTTTCTGCTTTTGTTGTTTAACATTGATCTTTACAGGTGATACAGACAGATTGTTTTATTTTGAGACAATATCCTGCTATATAGCCCAATCAGACCTCAAAATAGTGATCGCTCTGCCTCACCTCAGTGTACCATCACTCCTGGGAGAGAACTCTTTGTTTGAGTTTGCAGCCTGATGGCTTGGGAAATGTTACCTATTGCATGTGAAGTTAATGTATGTAGAATCACATTGAGCAGGAGCTGTGATATGAGGTCCTCTGGGTATGATAACAGAAAAGTGAGATTATTTCTTACTTCATAAAGCATCGCTTCTTTCTTGTTCATTTGAAAACAAATGAAGCATTCGCAAGATTACCGTATCGATATGAATAATGACCAGAAAAACTTCTCATGAATCCCTGATTCCATGAATGAAGAATAAAAGTGAGAAATCTCAATAGGTTGCTAGATGTAGAATAATATTATTTAAGGGACTTAACAAATGGTGATTCCAGAAGAAGCAGTGACTTTGGGGAAAAACAGCTAGCTACTTTCAAGTCAAATCATCGTAATATATTGTTAAGCCTCCTTCGGCCGTCAGTGAGCGTTGAAAAAAATTCATAAATAATGAAACACAACAGATATATACTTATTTCGCAGAGGATATGAAAGTATGCTCAGTTTAAACTCCCAAACATCACTGCCAACATGAAGTACAGTCGCCATCCTGGGGCGAGGGTTGGGGGGGAGTAGGAAGGAAAACATATGCTATCAATTCTATTATCTGCTGTGATTTAAAGCAGTGCACTGTAGAAGAGGGGTGAATATACTCGCATACATGCCTGCATTTGGATTTTATAAAATGTCAGGTTATGTTGATGCCAAAATAAAGTGGATGTGCGGAGAGTCAAGGAGGGTACTTTTCAGGAAGACTTTATAGGAAAGCAGTTTCCGTTCTGAACAGAGAACAATGATCTACTGGATTTATATCAGAAAGAACCGTGGTTCTGTGATCCTAATGGGAAGATGCAAACTATTATATTGATGCTGGAAAGTTTCTCCCCAGGTTCAGGTTCATTCAGACTCCAAAGTAGTGTCATTCCTGAATGTGAGGAGTACTGTGCACCCTCACTGTGAAGTTTTGGCTCCCTGGGGGATAAGATCAGTGTCTTCCACCGAAGGATTCCTATGAATCTAATTTTTTTATTTATTTTGTTTCAATTAAAATGTAATTATGCAATTTTCACAATCCTTCTCCCTATTCAACCATCCTCCTTAAACCTTCTCCAATTCATATTCTCTTTTTCTTTATACTTTATTATGTATTTGACTAAATATATAAATATGACCTATTGAATCCTTTCAGTGTTGCTGATATGTATATGTTTTAGGGCTCGCCCTTGCTCTTTGTTATTGGTTAGTCAATTAAGGGACTAATCCCAAGAGAAGATTGATTTTCTCTGTCTTAGTAGCCATTAGTTAACTGTGGCATTGGTTAGTCATTAGTTAACTCTTTATCTAGGGAATGGGGCCACATGAGATTTAGGCATGCCAACTAGTGATGTCATTTTCCAGGTCTTGTTTTAGCAACAATATTGGTGAGACTCCATGCATGTATTCTTTCTGAATATCTAGAAGATATAATATCCCAGCAAACTTCCTAGCCCTCTAGTTCTTACAATTCCCCCTCCCTCTGCTTCTTCTATGATATCCCCTTAAATGGTTGTTGGCTAATTGTATAGCGCCAGACATGATTTCCCTCCTTTGAGTGGGAATAAAGTCCAATTAGACAACCGGCGGTTACAGCTGAGATATAAGGTGATATAGAATACAGTTATTTACCCTTTTCAATCATTCCTTTAAAAAATCGTGTTTCACAAGAAGCATTTTGGGTGTTTTTCCAATACCACGTAGAAATATTCTCAATGTAACAATGTGTATGTGCATGTGTGTGTGCATGCGTGTGTGTGTGCACGTGCGTGCATGCATGTGTGTATAACCAGAGAGGTTAGGGATGTTCCTCTCTGCAGCACTGGACTCCAGCACTGACACAAAACATCTTACAGGATATTGGGCAACTCCAACTCTTCAGAATTAGTTCCTCAGTCCACAATTTCAACTCTGTTTTACTGACTCTTAATGACCGTGTATAGAAAGCATCCCTGTCTAAAATGCCCAGACTTTTGAGAATTCCTGATGCTCTAAAGACAAAGTAATAATTACTCAACAACGAGGATGCCTTTATATACTTGATCAAAACATATTTACATATGAATTGCTTGATAAAAAATTAAGTAAAATCAGTAAAGAAAAGATAGGTAAATCCAATGCCAATTCACCATAAAATTTTAGTTTTAGCAAAGGACACTGTGGTTAGGACAAAACAGCAACCAACAGATTGGGAAAAGATCTTTACCAATCCTACAACAGATAGAGGCCTTATATCCAAAATATACAAAGAACTCAAAAAGTTAGACCGCAGGGAGACAAATAACCCTATTAAAAAATGGGGTTCAGAGCTAAACAAAGAATTCACAGCTGAGGAATGCCGAATGGCTGAGAAACACCTAAAGAAATGTTCAACAACTTTAGTCATAAGGGAAATGCAAATCAAAACAACCCTGAGATTTCACCTCACACCAGTGAGAATGGCTAAGATCAAAAACTCAGGTGACAGCAAATGCTGGCGAGGATGCGGAGAAAGAGGAACACTCCTCCATTGTTGGTGGGGTTGCAGACTGGTACAACCATTCTGGAAATCAGTCTGGAGGTTCCTCAGAAAATTGGACATTGAACTGCCTGAGGATCCAGCTATACCTCTCTTGGGCATATACCCAAAAGATGCCCCAACATATAAAAAGACACGTGCTCCACTATGTTCATCGCAGCCTTATTTATAATAGCCAGAAGCTGGAAAGAACCCAGATGCCCTTCAACAGAGGAATGGATACAGAAAATGTGGTACATCTACACAATGGAATATTACTCAGCTATCAAAAACAACGACTTTATGAACTTCGTAGGCAAATGGTTGGAACTGGAAAATATCATCCTGAGTGAGCTAACCCAATCACAGAAAGACATACATGGTATGCACTCATTGATAAGTGGCTATTAGCCCAAATGCTTGAATTACCCTAGATGCCTAGAACAAATGAAACTCAAGACGGATGATCAAAATGTGAATGCTTCACTCCTTCTTTAAAAAAGGGAACAAGAATACCCTTGGCAGGGAAGAGAGAGGCAAAGATTAAAAAACAGAGACTGAAGGGACACCCATTCAGAGCCTGCCCCCACATGTGGCCCATATATATACAGCCACCCAATTAGACAAGATGGATGAAGCAAAGAAGTGCAGAAGTGTAGATCGCTCCTGAGAGACACAGCCAGAATACAGCAAATACAGAGGCGAATGCCAGCAGCAAACCACTGAACTGAGAATAGGACCCTCGCTGAAGGAATCAGAGAAAGAACTGGAAGAGCTTGAAGGGGCTCGAGACCCCATATGTACAACAATGCCAAGCAACCAGAGCTTCCAGGGACTAAGCCACTACCTAAAGACTATACATGGACTGACCCTGGGCTCTGACCTCATAGGTAGCAATGAATATCCTAGTAAGAGCACCAGTGGAAGGGGAAGCCCTTGGTCCTGCTAAGACTGAACCCCCAGTGAACTAGACTGTTGGGGGGAGGGTGGCAATGGGGGAGGGTGGGGAGGGGAACACCTATAAGGAAGGGGAGGGGGAGGAGATGTTTGCCCGGAAACCTGGAAAGGGAATAACACTCGAAATGTATATAAGAAATATTCAAGTTAATAAAAAAAAAATTTTAGTTTTTTTTTTTTTTTTTTCAGAGCTGGGGACCGAACCCAGGGCCTTGCGCTTGCCAGGCAAGCGCTCTACCGCTGAGCTAAATCCCCAACCCCCAAAAATTTTAGTTTTATCACCCATCAGTGTGATATTGTTATAAGCCTACAATTTTTATTACAAAATGATGGGCCTGTTTCCTACCAAACCAACATTCTTCATAAGTATGCTTTTATTGTTAGGTTGGCTATATTCCTATCAAAGAGACAAATATAATTTGATTTATTATAATGTGGTAGCAAGAAGCATAAAATATTTATCAGCCTGAATGTTTTCATAATCTTATAGGCAATTAAATACTACAACTACATAACATAAACTGTCTAATGAACAAGAGACATCTTGCCATCATTCATTTGCTTGATTTCCCTTCCTCTCCTTTTTAAGGCAAGACTGAAATCGTTTTCTCTTATGAACATTTGAAAGCCTTCAGGACAATGACCTTCACTGAAACTTAGTCTGTGTTTTCAAAGATCTTTTTCTCCTATACCAAAGAGTGTTTAACTAGGGTTCTGATATATCAATTTCATTCTAAAATTGAGAAATTTACAGAGTAACCTCCATTTTAAGTTCATTTAAGTCGGCTCGAGTCTTTAGAAGATCTGTGTACACAATCTAACTGAACTTTCATGGAGAATTTCCTAGAGCAAGCATAGAGGCAATAGTCATGTACCTTAGTCTATGCTAATGGCTAGCGACTGTGCAGCCTTGGACACTGGCAAAGGAGTTGCTGCATTTAATACTGAAACTGTGGGATTGTGAGACTCTGGTCTAATCCCATCTCATTCTCTGGCTTGCATGTGATTTGAATCCTTCTTTCTCTATAACTTCGATCATCAGCAACAAAACAAAGATGGCAACTTGGCCCTTGTAGAATTCAATAATATTCCCACAAATACTTAAAGTGTAGGTAGTACTTAGTATAGGTTATTTATAACTATTATTAAAAGATTGCTATAAAATTGATAATTCATAAACAGGTAAAATGCTAACTACCAGATATACTCATATTGGATATAAATACATTGATGATTCAAATCTGTGGACTATACAGTCTCTAATTACCAATTTATTGACCCCCCTTCTCCAACCCATTTTCTTCTCTTTAATTGTTTTATTTTTGAAATTATAGTTTAATTATATTTCTCCGTCCAAATTCTCACATAAACCTCTTCCCAATCACCTTCAAATTCATAGCCTCTTTATTCACTAACTGTTATTGCTTTCATTCACATATATTATATCCATATGTATAATATTTATATATAACTTATAATCATTAATTTATACACATATTACATATATTCCTAGGTATAATCTGTTCCATCTGTGTAATGTAACTCACATGTATGTTTTCAGAGCTGACTGGTAGAGAGACCAATGTTGTCTGTAGGTAATTTAGGTAAAACAAGATTCCACCTGATTAAGAAACTCAGCCATGACCACAGCACTAATAGAGTGTGGGTTTTCAATGCAGCCCCTAGAACCTCAAAGTTCTTATGTGTTTGAATGGTATATTGTAGCAAGGTGATATGTGTCTTTTTTAAAAAATAATGCCAAAACGCATTAAAAATGTTGAGTAGTGGTCTTGTAGGAATGGAGGGTATGTGATCAGCAGGAAGCTGTGTTAGCCAAGAAGAGATTGATATTTTTGCTTTTGAGCCTTTAACATCAGAGCTATCTCTGTGTCTATTTTATCTTATTTATTTCACTATTATGATTATTTTAGTTGTCTGTATTCTAATGAGAGAGGGGGGGATTTGGGGAAATATTGAAAATCTGGCTGGACAGAACTGGGAGAGGGGATGATGTCATAGTCAGAGTATCTTGTATGAAGATCTATTTGCAATTAAAAAAAAGAAGCAGTTGATACATGGAAGGGCAGTGTTAAGTATATCTCTCTTACATGTTATGTTTTGTGTGCTTTAGAATATATTTCTAGGCCAGTGATTCCCAAAGGTAGGAAGAAAATCTTCAGTGAAAATGTACCCTCGGCATGAGACGTTCTCATGTGACGTGGGTTGTCAGAATATCCAGTGACAGTGATGAGATCCTCCATTGTGTAAAAACACAGCTTCACCGCCCTCTCAGAGGTGCCCAGCAGGCACACTGTACTTTGACCCTTTCTTTACGGGGCACCAAATCGCAGTTCCTATGGCCTTGCAGGAGTTCTGAAGAGTAAAGCATCTAAAATGGAGGTGTGGGCCCAGATCAATGTCTTTTTAACAGTGCAGATGCTGGCCCAGTAAATCTGAGAGTCTGCATTTCCAGCAAGCTTCCATTGGTGCCAGACTACAGTTTGGAAAGCAGGGCTTAGATGTACAGCTGGAAGAATCACTTACCTATCTGTTCTCTCCAAGTGTAATGACGTCCCGTACACCTTAGTCGACGCCCACTGGTGTCCAAACCATCGCAGGCTAATGTTCTTATGTCACTTCCCCACGGTATTTAAGGAAGAGAATACAGCCATGCATTAAAATGTAGTGGACAATATGTCACAGGCTCTGAGATTAATGTTTAAAGATCATATTAATTTGGGTACAAATATTGGCACAACGCCTACTCTGTTATACATATTATGCAAGGAAAATAATTTATGAGATGAGTGTACCAAAGAAGACTTTTAAACTAGAAAATGTTTTTAAACTATACAATTTACCTCTTAAGAAATTGGTGCTTTTCTAAATAAGAAATGCTACTTTTCTAAATAAGAAATGATTTTTAATTTGTTAAAACTTCTTAATCTGACATAAAATTTAAAATGCAGAAGCAACTACGTATAGTTCAGCTCCTCAGAAGAGTCTAACACTTGCATCAACATTGGGTTTGGCAATGATTATAAAAATATTCAGCTTTGACTTTGAAGAGGACATAGCATTTTTTAGACACTAAAATTAGTCAAATAGGGCCCTGGAGTTTCTATCTTTGAGAAACCGAATGGAATCACACCCTCTTTGTCCAGCGTATCACAAGACAGGATTGTTTTCCAAAATGGACCTACTTTGTATCCCACTTGCTGTCTGGATTCTCACGTGATGATGTTGCCACGCCGTACAAGATAACATCAGGTCATCTGTTGAGAACATCCGTGATATTTCTTAAAAATATCCGTGAAGGTTTCTTAAAAACCTTCAGATAAGTAGATCGGTCCAACTTCTCGGGTAACATATTTCATTACCCAGAGACACTTAGAGGCAGAGGGCTTCAAAGAAAGTTTTCTACTTCAAGTCTCTTACGTCTATCTCTCTCCTACTCTCATCTGACACCGACAACACCTGCTTCTGAACGCTCACAAAGCTTCTCCACCTCGTTTCCTTTTCCAGGTTAAATTTCGCTCCATGGCCCTCAAAGACTCCTTACCTCAAGAAGCATTTCCTTTTTTCCTGCCAGAACATCAGACACTAAAATTGCTTATGCCCCTTTACTTTGTAGCGTCCTAAATTGGTCTCGGAACCCTTGAGATGTGACCCATGCAGTACAGTGAGCGTGTAAGCTTTTGCGAAGTATGCTCCTATTTCTACATACCAGGATCCTATTAGTCTTGGCTACACTTGATATCAAAGACTGGCTATCATTTAGGACGGGCTGCTCGTGAGTCTACAAAACAGAGAGTTGATCTCTAGCTTCAATTTCCCCAAGCTGTAAATGCCACACACAACCTGCCAAGTTTAAATTGGGTACCGGTTTTGGTGCCGAGTTTCAAGAATGTCGAGATGGAAACTCCTGCCTCTTAAATTAGAAGTGGCACAGAGCACTCCACTTTACCAGGACTGAATTAGTCATCTACACTTAGCTGTGACCGCAAAACGTGCGACTTTCGATCCGGTAGGCTTGTTGTTTTTAAGGTCTGTATGGTTTCTAGCCGGTTTCAGGTTTATCACTGAGGATTTCGCTCATTAATGGCTCCCCATTCAAACTTTCAAAGTACTTTGACTAACCATGACACTGAGATGGAGCACTTAATTTTAAGGGGCAGCTTGGAATCATCCAAATCTCAGCTTGAATCTCCTCTGTAGTGTCTCCAAGGAATAAATGCACATTAAGGCTCTCCCTACATCAACACTAAATCTGCCTACATTCGCCTATAACCACTTCCTTCCTTCCTTCCTTCCTTTCTTCCTTCCTTCCTTCCTTCCTTCCTTCCTTCCTTTCTTCCTTCCTTCCTTCCTTCCTTCCTTTCTTCATTCCTTTCTTTCTTTCTTTCTTTCTTTCTTTCTTTCTTTCTTTTTGAGTTATTTGTGGATACCCACTATATGCTAAAAATTAGGTTTACTTATTTATTATTGTTGATGGTGTCAGGGCTGTTTCTTTGTTGAGGAAGTATCTCACTATGACGGCTGGGCTAGCCTGGAACTCACTGTGTACAGCAAGCTGTCTTTAAACGTGAACATACATGCCTGCCTCTACCTTTGACTTATGGGATTAAAGGCATGCAATTGGTAATTCCTACCCACCCAAGTCCTAGAAAGGAGGGTGGGAGGTCTTGGAGAAATGGTATCCCTGAGCTAGAACAGTAATTCCTCACACCCTGGACATTGAACTTCTACTGTGCAAATCATCTGATTATTCTGGGCATCTCATCAGTTTATATCTCTGATCTTTTTTTTAAGTCAAAGTGTGTCCTTCCTTTATAATCACCCTGTTATTTTGGGGTGTTGGGGTTGTTATTATTGTTCTTTTTGCTGTTCCTTTGTAGTGGAGATTATAGCTTTCATTGCAGTGGATGCCTTCTTTCTATGCAAGAATTGTACAAGCATGCCAATTAGATTTTATCTTGTTGGCTATATCCCAAAATATTAGCTGGTTGGTATAATTTTGCATCCTGGACTTGTCACCAAATTTGATTAACTGCCTCATTTGACTAAACGATATTAGAAGATTTAGTAAACCTATCAACGACTTTCTACCAACTTATAAAACTAGCAAACAAGAAAATAAAGACACAGTCCAAGTATATATGGTGGATTTCTCTCACAGGTGAGTCACAGTGATTATTGATAAATCCTGGCTTAGAGGACACCCAATAGGTCAATTGCAAATTCCTATCTACCGTTTTACTTTCCAACTTGCCTTGTCTCCACGTTGGCACCAAGACTTTCATGCAAGGTCTTTGTCAGCTAACTTGAGTTTGTAACCTTAACGTTTCCATGAGGATTGGGGCTGAAATGTGCTCACAACTATTACTAATTCAGATATCACTGAATATACTTAGTAATGCCCCATACAAATTGTTGAAGTCTATATCATGGAGAAAGGTATGCGGCTTCCTTCAGATTTTGATCATCATGATAATTCTATCATTCTACTAAACCCAGCCCTTATCAGGTCCCCATTTTTTGAAGATTACCCATGGCTAAGACACAATTTTAAAAAAACTATTGAAAAGTTTTTATAGCCCCAAACACAACCATTTTGGAAGTAGAGACTTGACCTATAATTAACCATAGCTAAACTTTTTGCTTCCTTTTGTCCCCTCAGATGGAATTGTCTTGTTTTTCTCAGTTAGACAGAAAATAAGAATGTAAACACAATAAGAATGAATCTGTCCCTACAACTTATATCTCCTATTTGGTATAAATATTCCATTTTATAACACCGTTATACAGCTCATAGTGATTAATGAGGATTTTCACATAAATTATTTTATTTAATACCAACACATTTTTTATTTTTTCTTTTATTGGATATTTTCCTTATGTACATTTCAAATGTTACCCCTTTTCCTGGTTTCTCCTCCAGAAACCCCCTATCTAATCCTCCCTCCTGCTGCTTCTATGCAGGTGCTCCCCCACCACCTGCCCACCCCCTCTCTCCTCCCTGCCCTGGCATCCCCCTACATTGGGGCATCAAACCTTTACACTGATGCCTGACAAGGCCATCCTCTGCTACATATGTGGCTGGAGCCATGGGTCCCTCCATGTGTACTCTTTTGTTGGTGGTTTACCCCTGGGAGTTCTGGGGTGTCTGGTTGGTTGATATTGTTGTTCTTCCTATCAGGTTGCAAACCCCTTTAGCTCCTTCAGTTCTTTCTCTAACTTCTCCATTGGGGACCCCGTTCTCAGTCCAACAGTTGACTGTGAGTACCTGCTTCCGTAATTGTTAGGCTCTGGCAGAGCCTCTCAGGTGAGAGCTATATCAGGCTGCTGTCAGCATGCATTATTGGCGTCCACAATAATGTCTGGGTTTGGTGGCTGTATATGGGATGAATCCCCAGGTGGGGTAGTCTCTGGATGGCCTTTCCTTCAGTCTCTGCCCACATTTCATCTCTGTATTTCCTCCTGTGAGTATTTTGTTCCCCTTTCTGTGAAGGACTGAAGCATCCGTGCTTTGATCTCCCTTCTTTTTTAGCTTCATGTAGTCTGTGAATTGTATCTTGATTATTCCAAGCTTTTGGGCTAATATCTACTTATTAGCGAGGGCATACCATGTGTTTTTTATATACAAACTATTATCCCATTTGCCAATAGAGACTGGGTTTTCTTAAAATTAATTGTCAACAGTTGAAAAATAATGGCATCAACCTAGAGTGTTCTTCACACTTGAAACCACAAACCCAACACACTTTTCTCATCAGTGTAAACTAAATTGCTTATATTAGTATAAGCAGCTTTATTGTAAGAAATGGATAATGTAAGTTTCCTGCAAGAATTCTATATTTGGAAGTGTCCTCTTCGCTCGCCCTGGCTAATTTCAAACAGGAATGTCCTTGCTGCCCTTTCTCTGATAATTAGTTTAACTTGTTCAGGCCCCAGGTCTGATTCTGCCTTGCTTCTCTGGCCTGACCCATTGTCTTCAGGAGGCGGTGGCACCTTTCCCCTTGGGTTTTGTTGTTTTTATGTCAACATTCTCATTTGCCTTGTGTATGAGAAATTGGTCCACGATAGTTTGTCCTCTTCTGCTCAGATGCCCTGAAGAAGAGAGTGTTAGCAATGAGCCAGCGATTGAGAGAAAAATGATTAGGCCGGAAGTACAGGCACCCTTGAGAGTAAGCCTCTGTCTCCTAGCCATGAGGCTCTTCACAGAGTACAGGCTGCCTTGTCGCAACACCTTCCAAACCTTAGCATCTTCTCCCCTAGTCATTCCCTGTGAGAACCACATTTGGGAAATGTAGTCCAAGCTTTGCCAACTTGAGGTGATAGAGGGCCACACTGGGGCACATCTTTAGAATGGAAGGTTCTGTATCTGTATTTAGTCTGCTTCATCTCACTATAACAAAATTTGAAATAATTAACTTACTAAAAGGAGGATTTTACCTTTATTTTACAATTTCCTTAAGAGTTTCATAGACCATATTCACATGGCCTATTCTCCAATTCACTTCCCCAACTCTTCCCTCAATTCACCCCATAGCTCCTTCGTGATTTCATCCCTAACACTTCCGTGTTCACTCCCCAACCCTTCTCCAATCCAGTGCTCTAACAGCTCTTCCAATAGTCACCCTCTCTTCCCTGCCAACTTATGTTTGTGTCATTTATTTTTGATTATTCAAGACAAATTTGTGCTGCTCTAGTATTCTTGGATATGTGGTCTTCCACTAGAGTGTGGTCAGCTTAACCAGAAGCTACACTCTTGGAGAAAATGTTATTTCTCTCTCTCTCTCTCTCTCTCTCTCTCTCTCTCTCTCTCTCTCTCTCTCTCCCCCACCCCCACCCCTGACCAGCTAACAATTGTCAATATCCCCATAACTTAGAGTAGCATTTTATGTCCAACTCTCCTCTCCATGCTGGGGTATCATCTGGCATTAGGCTTGCACAGGCTTTGTTAATGCTGTTGCAACCACTGTGAGTTCATATCTAGTACCCATGAAAATGGAGAGTGAGTCCAGGATACACTTTACAAACAACTAAAAGCCCATTCCTAACATGCCTCTGGATATATCTCCAGCCACAGTAGAAATAACAAACACTATTTCTCTAAAGACCACATCTCATAGTGGCATTTCTCTTAGTGGATGGCAAGCTAGTGCATTCTAGTGTGACATTTACATAGATGCATGATTGCACATTAAGTATGTATATCCCTTTGTGCTTGCTGAGCTCTCCCATCCCTTCCCCCTCCATCACCACTCATAGGTCTTTTTTCCATTTCCACATTCAAGCTTCCACATTCAAAAACAAACAGAGTGAGTCTTTCCATGTTAGGCTTACTGTCTTATTGTGTTTAACATGATGTCCTCCACCAGCATCCCTTTACCTAATAAATTACAGGATACCATTCTTCTTTATGGCTGAGTAATATTCCATTGTTTATATATACCATGTTCTGATGATTCTCGGTTATACAAATTATAACATTTTCAAAAGTCTAATTTCATGTGTTATATTTCAGTATTTTAGTGGTTTTCATATGTTTCTTTTCTGGCAAGGCCACCTGGAACATGAAAGAAAAATGGCCCACAGCACCAATCATTCTTGTAATATTCTTTACTCTAAATGAGGATGTTTTATTTTACCATTTAGTGAATTACTGATCTTAGTCAGAAATGAGTAGCACGTAGTATGGAAGACCTTGTCAGTATCAATTAACAAAGAGGTGTGGGGATGGAGACCTGGCTCAGTGGTTGGGAGCACACACTGTTCCCACAGAGAACCTGACTTTGGTTCTAATTGTCCACATCAGGAAAACCACAAGCAACTGTCTCTCTGGTCACTGGAAATCTAACGCAGTCTGTCTCTGAAGCACCTTTGCTCACACGCACCTTAGCATACAAACATATGCATGCATGCACATTATCTTTTTAAATTAACCATATAATTTTTGTTTCTATCCCTTCAATATGCCACATAAATTTAAAAACAAAAACCCAAATTGATATGCTCTTTGAATTTCTATATTAAATTGTACAGAATCATAATTATTTAATACATTTGTATTCACTTTGCTAGTGCTTTATGTATAGCATCTCTGTCTCCCTGCCCTGTAGGAGATGATAACCAGTTTCAGGTTCTGTTCTTCATGAGCCCCTTCTTTTGTTTGTTAATACTGCAACCTCATCTCGTGAATTGGAAAATGATCACTGATCGACATTTTGTTATTTCTCATTTCCTAAAAGTTCATCGGTCTAAAATCTCATGTAATTTTTCAGTATCTCAGAAATTTGGTGGTGGGGGATGGCAGTTCTTCCCTTTGTTTCTAAGAAAACACTTACGGTTTCTCCTGAGGGCTGAATCATCTCAGGCCACGGGACCACTCATCTGTGATGTTACAAACACATAAGGAGAGCACGCCACAGCCTGCCACCATTTCTGCTTACTCGACTAACACAGCTAGTCAAGCTAAGATCCCATGCTGGGATCTTAGAGGTGGGCACCATGTTGCTTTGTGATGGTCTTAAGAGTTAGCAACTGGGGTTTAGGAACTTAAAGTGTGATTGGAGAGATAACATGGCCTCCTGAAATAACTCGATGAAAGCTCAAATAAATGTATTCATGCTTCTTCATGATAAGGCATATAATGAGGTTGGAAAGTCAGAAAAGATGTGCCCAAGTGCCGGGCAGCAAAAGTTAAGAGGAATTAGGCAGAAAGGCTGAAGCAGAGGGTGAGCTCTGAGCTGAATGTTGAGTAAGAGGATCCATGTGAAGTGGGAGCTTTGAGGTATTATTTTCTTGAAAAAAAAAAAGGAAAAAAAAACCCCAGTAATACATAAATCTGTAGATGGAGGACAATGATCAATCTGTTTCTCTGAAGTGACAGGGTAATAAATGAAATCACAAACGGTAGTATAAATACCGGAAAACCGGTAGCCAAGGTTAGACTCGGTAGGTACCTGAGAATTTCTGTCTCCTAAAGGCCTTGGTTCTCTTGGGTTCAGAAAGCAAAGGTAAGACTACTGTACCAGACCTACAAAACCCAGCCACAGTTTGGCCTTGCATTGGTAAATAGCATCATAATGAATACTTATGAACCATACACACAAACAGACATTTCTTTTGAGTAAGGAGGAATAAACATACAGTGCTGCCCAGTGGAAATGAGAACATAATTGACTGTAGTAAGTACAGCTGAAGTGTTTCCATGTAGAAGCAAAACGTGCTCTACATATACACAGTCATAAGGAATATAAAAATAATGTAAGGTAAAGAAAACAAAATGTCTAGAATGATGGTGTTGTCCTTTAACTCTACTGTTCTTAAGCTTTAAGAAATGAGAACAAAGGAAAACCGCATGTGACTTAGAGTGCAGTGTTTAGGGTCCTGTACTTAAGCTAGTCCATGACAAGTACCAGGGCTGTCTTAGTACTGTGTTTTCTGTTGCTTTAACAGAATATTAAGACTGGGCAATAAGAAGAAAAAGGGATTTATTTTGTCTCAATCTGGAGGGTAGCAAGTACAAAAGCTGGCAGCCATGTTTGATGAGGACTTCATGTTTCTTCACAATATGGCAGAAGTCAGAATGATACATGGATACTTGGAGAAGGGGTAAAGATGATATTTTCTAGTCCCATCCATTTGCCTGTGAATTTCATGAAGTCATTGTTTTTAATAGCTGAATCATACTCCATTGTGTAAAATTACTGATTAATTGGGGAGTGCCCTGCCTATTGCGGGTGGTGCCATCCCTAGGCTGGTGGTCTGAGTTCTATAAGAGAGCAGACTGAGCAAGCCAGGAGAAGCAGACAGGAAGCAGCACACTTCAGCTCCTGCCTTCAGGTTCCTGCTCTGCTTGAGCTCCTGTCCTGACTTTCTTTGATGATGACCAGAGATGTGGACTTATAAGCAAAATGAACCCTTTCCTTCCCAGACTGTTTTTTAGTCATGATGTTTAGTAGCAACAATAGAAACCCTGACTAAGGCAACACCCTTTGAGTATCCCAGAACAAAAGATCAAACTGTATCTGTTACCAAGAGAATTAACCAAGTCTCATGAAAAGGCTATGAATCCTAAAGGCTCCACCTCCCAGTAGGCACTGTCAATTAAATATAAGGAGTTTCACAAGGACAAAAAGAAATGGCAGAGGAGAGGTATTACACCTCTTCCATTTAAGAGAATCCTCTTTAAAGGAACATAAAAATTGACAAAAATTATAATCTTCGTATTTAAACACTTTAACGAATTATCTACATTAACAATGTCTGCTTTGAATAGCCATATGACATTGAAGAATCATTGTAGCTTCTGGCAATGGTGCAGTGTACCAAGGCTATCAGAGGGAAATTGGTTTTGGGCCCTCCACTGAGCAAAATCTTTTTTGTAGTTATTGAGGGACGTCATAATAATTACGGATTATCTCTGTTGTATAGTATGCTCTTTTGTCCCCTAGTACTAACTAGGGAGCTACATCGGTCTAAATCTGAGTCCTTATTACCCTCTTATTTGCTTCTGATCTTTGATGACTATTATTAATAATGTATGTTAACTATTAGTACTGCCTGGGAAACTGAGAACTTAATGAATGGAAGTTCTTTCATGTCCTTCCTCCTTGCCCAGGAAAACACTTGAAGAATACTTGGTAGATTCCCCTGTACTGATCCTAGCACATTACATGGGCCTCCTCATTGACTCTTCACAACTGGATGTGAGAGTGTTATCATTAATACCACAGTTTAGGAACAGGAAAATTGTTCAGAGAAACACAGTTAACTGTGAGAAGCATCAGAATCGATGCTCCGGCACTGTGTTCTAGATGCAGTCCAAGAAATAAATAAATAAATAAATAAATAAATAAATAAATAAATAAATAAATAAACTTTTAGATTAAAAAAATTACAATAGCATACCTCTGAGGCATGAAAGAGAATTAAGAGTTGCTAAATCCAACTCTGGTGGTGACCCTCTAATATGGCACTGAGCTACCCAAGCATATCTGATCTCTGTTAGAAAGGCAAATAAAGAAAATATCCAACAAAAAAATAAAGAAAGTGAGTTGATATAGAACCATTTAAATGCCAGTATATGGGCTTAATGGAAAATACATAATATACAAATGGTTCATAATTGAATACTGATTTTGTTAATTTTGTACAATTGAGTTTTGAAAACAAAATGACTGAGGACAAGACTTAGTCTTGCAAGTGCTTGCTGTTCAACAATGAGGATCAAGATTTAAACCCTCGTTCCCATGGAACGTCTGCTTCAGTGAGAGACCCCAGTTCAGGGGAACGAGACAGAATGAGCTGGAAAAAGACCTCTAATTTTTTTTCTCACCTCTGCAGGCCCAGGCAAGAGCATAAATGCACCCACACAATCACGGGCGTGCAAACGTGCCCCCACGCACACACATGTAACACACACAATAAAATAAAATAAAATAAAATAAAATAAAACTGTACTTTGACAGCAAATACTCCATTTGGTCTTGCTCCTGGTTCTATGCCACAGCTCTTTAAGTTCTTGAAAACTGCTGAATGATCAAAATGTCTTCTTTTTAAACTCAGAATGAGTTCATCTGATAACATTTATGAATTTATGTTAAAATGAGGTCCTGGAGAACTTCCAAATGAAGCCTTGGGTTTCCTACAAGACTGAGTTGTTAAGGGTAAAACTTTTAGCCTTACCAACCATCCTCCAGGCACAGCAGGGGTGGGAGGTTGCAGACTAAGCTCCATGCAGCCCCCTGGGTGGGAGGATTAGGTGAATTTTCAGGATTAGGTGAAACACACAAAGGTCATAAAGTGACATAGGATCTTTGCACTCCATCCCTAGTCCCTGGATCATCTTGCCCTGTCCATTTCTTTCAGCACTATCTGTGGGCTTTAGAATGCTTTTCTTTCATTTTTTATTAGTTATTTTATTCATTTACATTTTAGATGCTATACCCCTTCCAAGTTTCCCCTCCTGAGTGTGGAACCCCAAAGGGGAAGGTAGGGCCAGGACTGTAGGCGCTGAAGGGGTTTGCAACTCCATAGGAAGAACAATATTAACCAACCAGATCCCAGCCCAAAGCTCCCAGGGACTAAACCACCAACCAAAGAGTACACATGGGGGAACCCATGGCTCCTGCTGCATATGTAGCAGAGGATGGCCTTATAGGGCATCAATGGGGTTCAATGACCCCCTGTAGGAGAATGCTAGGGTGGTAAGGCAGGAGTGGGTGAGTGGGAGAGCACCCTCAAGTTTTTATTTTAAATAAGCTATCAAAATGTAGTGTTTCCCTGAGTCCTTGAAATGTCATTCCAAGCAAAGGATAAAATACAGGAGGGGGTTGCAGAAATCCCAAATGGTACCTGGTCCTTGAAAGTCAATATAAGGAACTAGTTCTGAAGGCTGGCATCAGCATTAGGAGAAGTCTTTGTGGAGCATAAGATGTGAACTGTGGACTCAGCACCATCACCAACCAATGATGTCAGAACTACAGGACACCCACCTAGCGCTCACTGGAGTGCTATATTTGCTTTATATTTGGGAAATATCACGCACCTCTAGTTACAGATGAATTCCATAATGAGTTTATGAAAGGCCATGGGTTTTGTTCTGTTGTTTTATTTCCTTTTGAGGTATTATATAAAGTGGCTTTTCTTGTTTCCATTCAAGGAAAACAATTTGTTTCATGACGCTTTAAGTGGCAAGCTGTTTACAAAAGCATTTTCAAGATGGCGCCTTCCATGTTCTTGCTACTTTTTTCAAAGCAAATGATAGCAATTAATGACCTGGCATAGGTTATCAGTTGTCATTAAACATCCTCTTAGGTTAGAGAGTTATGGTCAAGATGAGGAAAGCTGAAAAATGGAACACATATTGTTAAAATATGAAATGAAATCCACAGAGGGATCGATTGCTTATGGACAGAAGCAGGTATGAAATTTCTTACCATGGAAGTAAAGATAAAGGAAAGGACCATCCCTGCCTTTATAGGCATTTGCAATATAGGCACAAGGATGAGATTTTATTAATAAATTATCAACATATTTCAAAACGTATATTAAATATTCAGAGATATCCACAATCAAGAAATGGTCCCATACAAGTCTATACTCTAAACCGAAGTCTATGAGGTGGGAAAACAGACATGGGATACCATCCCAATTTTTTCTAATTAGTGACAAGTTTCCTTTCCCTATTCTCTCCATCCAGAGCTTCTATTTGATGCTGATTTCAAACATGAAGAGCGATAATGTCTGTATGCCCACACCCAAGAGAGTCTACTACTTGGGATGACTATGATAGTGTGGCTGAATGCCAGTTGCTTTTACTAGGACTAGTACAGGACATACTGAGATCTTCAAGAAAAGGAGGTAGCTTCCTCAGGAAGGAAAGGCAATCACATTGAGAAAAACCAACGCCGTCTGCGTACTGAGTGTCATGCTTTGGGGGTGGAGTGTCTTAGTGGATGCTGGAGCTGGATCTTAGTGGAGCAACAGGAAAGACGTAGGACTTTAGAGAAGGGGACTTTGAAGAGATAAGGCCTGGTGGGAGGAAAGTGATGGGATGTTAAAGACTCTAGCTTCATGAATGAATTTATGCTAAATCTCAGTACTGCATCAGGATTCATGTGAGTGGACTAGCTCTTAAAAGAGATCTTTTTAATTTGATGCTACCCCATACACCATCCTTCATCCACAAGGCCTGTCAGTAAGTTGCCTTTGACTTTCTTTTCCATGTTGTGACAAACCCAGGAAATGTCTTGCTAAGCTGTAAGCACCAAGCCGTTTGTACCTTCTCTGCACTCAAACCCTGAGCCAAATGAACATTATGCAGTACCTCAACTCAAGTATTTATTTCTTTATAATAACACAAAACACACTATAACAGTAGACAAGCCACTGTGAATAAAAAGCTTCCTGCATACCTATGTGTATAAAATGAGCTTTCTTGGCCTCTTCACTACAAAATTTTATTGCACTGATAGGCATCTAAAGTTTTATAAATTATCTAAACACTCTTTATCTTTTATACCTAAAGTTTAATGCTTTTGATGCTCTACCCCATGTAAAAACATAAATGAAATTCCTAACAGCAAATAATAATCATATTTTTAAAAATGAGTTATATGATTAAAGTTTGGGGGTTGGGAGGACATTTATAAGTAGACCGTAAACTACCCTACTCGCTGATTCTTGGACATTTGGGCGATCAAATACAAAGCAGAGGAGAGAAGAACGAGCGTAAAAGGAATTACTAATTTTGTCCTGGCCTTCCAGCCTAATTCATTTCACCTGCCCAGCACATTTTAAGAAATGAAAGCAGAAAACAGTTATTCAGCAATCAAGAATGGGTTACCATTTAGAGCTGTGTTGAGTGTGAATGCAATTTTACTCAATTAAGCCTTAAACAACTGAAGCAGGCAAATGTGGTCCATGCACTAGAGACCCTTATTATATCTAATATAAAATAGTTAATTGCTTCCAAATGAAGCCAAATCAGTCGGAGAAATGTCTATTCTGAGTCATACTGGAATAAAAGTAGACAATTGGCACTGTTGGTTTTTTTTTTCTTTTTTTCTTTTTTTTTTCTTTTTGCTTGACTCTGCGGATTCTCAAGAATATTCATTTACTTAATAGGCAAAATTAAGCCATGTGGCCTCCAGGGATGACCAGTCTTTGGACATGTGGACACAAATGCAATTTTCTCTCTAATTTCTTTGATGTATTCAGTAAAGACTACTACTTTTCGACATGTTTTGCCAATTCTCTCTCTAAGTAAAAGATTTTGGTGACTGCATATTAAACATAGTCAGATCGTTGTATCAAACCTTTACATTTATTAATATCATCCCTAATCATTAACATCATAGTGTTATTATTTCTAATGCATCATTATCATTTAAATCATACAACCATCTAATGTGATTTTTTTTCTCTTTAAATTAGTCATTAAGGTTAGACTAACCTTAAGATAAAACTCCTGTTGGGACAAGAACATTGTAAATAGTAGAACATAAGCAATCTTTCCTGATCCAAAGTTTTTTATTTTTAGCTCAAAATAGGAAGTCAGGTTCCATAAAAGTCACCCGATGTCGTGAGAATCCTCTCAACCTGTTCCCCACTTTCTGGGTAGCCTTCATAGTGGATTATGTTTACTAAATCGCAAACACAACATAACAGGACATAAAATAAAATCTTAAATAGGCCTACATCATGGTATTGTACTAGGTCTTGGCAGCATAGATTAATACAGAAAAGTACATATTTCCTAGTGTACAATTATATTTGAATATTTGATTGCTAATGGATTTCTGTATTCATATTAGGGTCAGATAGACAATTGTTTATGAGCCATACGAAATCTCGTACAGCTTCTTCCTAGAATTTTATGCCATCTAGTTATGACATTTGCTATTTTTAATGTCCCCCCCTCACATTTTCTGTGTGTTGTTTCCCTCCCGCAAGAGCAATGCAATGCATTTTGTCAGATTTGCGCTTGTTTTCAAAACTCTCCTTTATCTTACTGGCAAGAGCTTGCAATTAACCCACTTCTCCCTACGAGAGGCATCTTTGTAATAACAGCTCTCCTGGCAGAGCTTTTGTTAGAGAGATTTTAAAATCAAAAGCCCATAAAGGTTGGGGTTTGGCAAATCCCTTCCAAGGTCAACACTTACAAGCAGACCGAGCTTTCTCCCGGGTGGAAACATGGCCCCATCGTTCTTCATAAAAACACAAGCCAGCCAAGCCACGGAACCTAGGTTGAGGGAAGAGGCTGGGATTTTACTCCTTCCAGGGAATTGACAAGAAGAGCTTTTCCTGCACGGTTCACCATGTTGAG
This sequence comes from Rattus rattus, assembly GCF_011064425.1. Lineage (NCBI taxonomy): Eukaryota > Metazoa > Chordata > Mammalia > Rodentia > Muridae > Rattus > Rattus rattus. Next base: position 38,848,844 of record NC_046166.1, read on the forward strand.
GCTTGGTGGTAGGAAGGGTGAGGTCTGTGTAACATGTTCTGTGGCCTCATTCAAGCAGTCAGGGCTGGCCAGTCATCCTGCTGCATGAAAGGGCTTAATCGTCAAAGGGCACGGTAATTCCCGCCATCTGCCTTTTCTTTCTTCTAAGGCAAAAATCTTCACCTGGTGTTTTTGATTCCTGTGTTCTGATTCTAATGGCTGCCATCAGCGTCCCTGTGGGGTGACACTATGTACTCCTTGAGCCCACAGAGCACACTGGAGCTTGTTAAGCGACCATGTCAGCCTGATTTTAGGGCCCATTTTGGAGCTCTCCACAGGCCTATCTGAAAGCATCAGGAGTCTGAGGCTTGCGGGACAAGTGCATTGTCTTTCGAAATGTCTCTTTCTGATAAGCAGATCCAAATATGGTTCATTCACTGTGGCTTTGAAGGCACAGTGGGGAACTCGGCTCGCATGGTGGATACAACAAAATGCTTAATATTATCACTTGGTATAGAGCTAAAGGACTCAATTTCCAATTCCAAGATAAAAAAAAAAGAAAAAGAAAAAACCCTCTGCTCCCCAGCCACGATCAAGAGTTTGAAATTTAAATCAGGAGTCTTGAAAGCTATTCTAACTCTCAAAAGGACTAGCTTTCCCATACATACAAAGAAGGAAACGCTGTGCTTGCATTAGTATCGGAATCGGGGAAGCTCACATCGTCTGAGAAAATGCAATACTCGCCCTGTGCAATTGGAATGCTGTGGAGAGTCTTCAGCGTTTCTCAGTTCATTTGTTTTTATTGTATTTCCCATTATTTAGATTATGATTAGGGCTGGTCCCATAGTCTTTTTTTATTACTTTCTATACCACCTATTGTTTTACTGTTTCCACACTAATAACACCTGGCAACCTCCGAAAACATTTTGATTTATTTTGAGGTAAATACAAAAGAAGCGTGGAAAATGAACTCAACGGCCTGATCAGAGCCTCGCCCTGCTCATCACTGTGCTGTGTGTCTTGCATCGCTCTTTCCTTTTCTCACTCTTTACTTGGGTATAATTGAGAGATGAAATGTGTGTATATTTAATACATTATAATAGTACAATACAATATAATAGTACACCTTGATATCGATTTACACTATACCACGATTACCAACATGGAGCTAACTAACATCCCCGTCACTTCACATAGTTAGGATAATATGCTGACACAACATTCTGTAGCTAATTTCAGAGAGATGACACAGCATTAATATAGTCCTATAATGTGCACGTCATCTCTGCATAGTTCGTCATCCCATGTAACTGAAGCGCATCACCTTTCGCCTGGTGACTTTCCCCTTTCCCTCGCATAGAACCCATGGAAGCCATCAGGAAGTTCTCCTGATGCTGACCGCTTTTAGATTCCACATATCAGTGAGACTATACAGGGTTTGCCTTTCACATTTACCCTTATCCAATGATGGTCAGTTCCTTTATGTTATCAAAAATTACAAGATTTGATTTTTTTTCTTACAAGGCAGGATGAATCTCTGCCTATCTACCTACCTATCATTGGTGGCAGAGCGGAAGTGTAGATAAATCATAACAGATGCATAGATAGATAAATAGATAAAGAGATGATAGGTAGGTATAGATGGATGATATGCATGTACACATGTGCATAGAGAGATAGACTATGGATCTATAGATAAGATATGGTGTTATTTTATGATATAGATATTTTCGTTTGTCACTTATCTGCCAACAGACGCTTTGGACCTTCGTAAAAATTTACATTCAGGATATTTTGGAAGCCTTCATATAAATAGCAAATGTTTGAAGAACATCCTATCTCCTCCAATTTTAGGTAAAATTGTATACAAGAAATTTTGTTAGTGTGAGAATAATTTTCAAGAACTTTAGTAAAGTTTGCACACACTGTGCTTCTCCCAGATACCCCACAAATACATCCAGTTTCGTAACAAAACTCACAGTCTGGTTTTCAAGGTAATTTTGACCACAAATGCTTCACTGTTTAACACCTAAACTGATGACAAAAATAACAGCAATTCTTTACGCATTTGGCTGTTCTCCTGGTTCAGTCGATGCTATACCCTTCTGTTTATTGTCCTTTATTGCTTTGTCTTCCAATATTCAATTTTTTTCTTAATTCAGGTGACTATAAAAAAATCATAGGCCTGGGAGTTTAAATAGCAGAAATGTATTTTCCAGAGTTTTGGGGTAAAACAGACAAAGAACAATGTACTGGTGCTTAGGTTGCTACTGGGTGCCTTCTTCATCATGTGTAGACAGATGGGTTTTGGTCGAGTGTTTCAAAGGAAGGAGAAAGAGAGAGAGAAAGAGAGAGAGAGAGAGAGAGAGAGAGAGAGAGAGAGAGAGAGAGAGAGAGAGAGAGAGAGACTATCTCTTTAAGGTCCCTTCTCACAAGGTCACAAACCTCACTCTTGAGAGCTTCAATGCCTGCTCAGCTCTCAAAGGCTTGGCCTTCAAATGAAAACTCACCTTGGGCATCAGGACTGTGGCAGATGAATAGGGAGATGTGATCATTCCTCCCATAGCAACCTTGAGCTAAAAGAAGAATGGCGTGATGTGCAGGATCTGGTCAACCTCTTGTGGGATAACTAATATTGTGCTTGAGCTGAGAACCCATAACAACGTGGTTGGTGTTAGTTGATCAAGCCAATATTAAAACTCATGGCTACCCCCAGGGACTTGGATACGGCTCAGTGGTAAATCAGGTGCTTTGCATACACAAGGCTTTGTTGTCAGTTAAAAAAAAAACAAGCAAAACAAAACAAAACACTTACTTCAGCCGATGATCCAAAGATGAGACTGATAGACAAATAGACAACCCCTCTTCTTTTTCCAAATCAATGACTCATATCAATTCTCCTTTAATTGCCCCACACCCATTACCCTTTCTTTCTGACTTCTCTTTTCTAGGTGGGACTTTCATTGATTAGGCCACATTGTTACAGGCATCAATCAGTATACCATCCTACCGTCCATTAAATTCATATCCAAATACTTACCAGAGTGTTCTGAATTTAAAAGAACCTTGTCCTTTCCCACTTAAAATCCTTCAGCAGCTGCCCTCTGGTCCTATCTTCCTAATCAGATTCAATTCTCCTTGTTCAGACACTACTACTCACATTGAATACTCTGGAAACCCAAGTGATATTCCTATGACCACAATTAGCTTCCTTAGCTCTTTAATTTCTCATATTTTTAGTGTGTGTGTGTGTGTGTGTGTGTGTGTGTGTGTGTGTGTGTGTGTGTGTGTGTGTGTGTGTGTTTAGGAGCATATGTCCTACAGCAAGTGGGTGAAGGCCATAAGGCAACCTTGACTGTTGGTCCTCAACATTACACCTTTTTTGATAAGGGGTCGCTTGGTTGTTTTTCCCTGCATATCCCAGCCTACAAGGCCAGTGAGCTTCTGGGGATCCTCCTGTCTCTTCAGCCCTTCTCCTCAGAGGGGTGCTGCTGGGATTACACACACTGACTCTCTGCTTCCAGCTTTTATGTAGATTCTGGAGATTGCAACTCAAGTGTCCCTATATGTGTGGTAGTGGTTTTTAATCACTGAGCCATCTCCCAGATCCCTGCTCTTTAATATATTTGGGTCAGTTTTATTTCTTTTGCTGGTTCCCAAATATAAATGTTATAGCTTACAGACATACTTTGTTTGTTCTAAATGTGTTGGGTACTATGCTAGATCTTAAGTATTCAAAGACACAGAAATACTGTCAGAGTTCAAATGCTCCATTCTAGGCATGCAATTATAATAAGCAGTATCAACACAGTGACAGAGACAGCCACAGATAATTTGTTATGATAGGACACGTTATGAAAATCTAACATCTTGAGTGAACAGAAGTCTCCAAGAGAAAGACTGAAACGATTTTATATGATGTATAAATCCTAAATAATAAAATTTTAAAAATGGAAAAAACATGTAAAAACAAGATAGAGAGTGAGGAGAAGCCACAGGAAGAGCATGCACTGTCAGGCAATCATAACACAGTTTAAAGCATGAGTATCGGTCTACAACATGGCAAATTGGGAAAAAAGTTGGAGATGAACGTGTAGAAGAAAACAACGTACCAAAGAGGTTACTTGGCGCTATACGCAAATAGTCTTAGATGAGGGGGAACCGTGGACATGAATAGCATTGACACGACGCGATATGATTTGTGCTATGGCTCCCTTTCGTACCAATGCAGAAGATGGATATAAGTTCAGCCGACAGAGAGAGCATGGAAGCAGAAATAGCCAGACTGAAGGTTGCAGAGCACGCAGAGGAGTCAGGCTGGGAGATAGAGGGGGGATGAGTGGCCTGTGGATAGATATTTATCAAAAGAATGGGCTTAGGCGAAGAAATAAATCGAGTCCGAAATAGTTTGATTGTTGCAGCAAGTCAGAGCATGTCAGTGTTGAGGGCAACAGTGAGGTCTTGATTGGCTTTTAGATTTATTTTGCGTTTTGTTTTATTTTATGTGGTTTGCCTTCACATATGTCTATGAATCTCATGTAGGCCTGGTGTCCACAAAGTCCAGAAGTCAGTATCCGAGCCCCCAGAGTTGGAGTTACAAATAACTTTAGGCCGGCAGATGTGTACTGAGGACCAAGTCTTCTGCAAAAGCAGCAAGTATTCTAAGTGTCTGAGGCATTTCTACAACCCCAGCATCTCTGGTTTTCCTCTTATGGTCACACATTACCCTTCCTCTCCCTCTTCCTTCATTCCTCAAAGATAGCGTGAAAAATCACTAGTTCTGTGACCTAAATGAAGCAGATCCTACAGAAGAATCAGAGGAATGGCATCCAAAAACAATACTGCATGCCAGGTGGAAAGGGCTGCACACTATAGGAAAAGCACAGAGAATATGCGTGATGTCGGAGCTGGAGCAATGCCTCAGCATGGAACACAATTTACTGTTTCCCAGAGGACCTACATTTGATTCCCAGCAGCAGCAGCTTTGGACCTGTAACTCCAGTCCCAAGGGGATCTGATATCCTCTACTGGATCTCACATGTGCATGTGCTCTCCTCTCCTCTCCTCTCCTCTTCTCCCCCCCCCTCTCTTACACACACACACACACACACACACACACAAACACACACACACACACACACACAAACGTGCATGCCCCTTTAAGAGTTAAGAATATATATATGAAAATGTGTGTTGTCCAGTGGAGAGAATTAGTGTTTCAGCTAGGGGGCTAAGGACAAATGAAGGGTGATAGGACAGAAGGATAATAGGACATTGGAGGAAACCCTTGAAACGTATAACAGATCCAGACATGTGGAGATTGGCCTGCAGAACTTCTGGGCAGAAAGAAAAGCACAGATGGCTGTTGTCATGGGCTCTAGGAAAGGAAGTGATCTCTTACATTGCAGTTTGGCCCAAGGAAGAGAGAGGATGGAAGACAGTGAGGGATTGAGCCAAATTACATCACTCGGATTGCTTGATGGCCTGGCCGTGAGATGCAAGATAGAATTTCCAGTGTGCATTCTGGACACACAATAACGTTTATAAAAACGTCAGAAATAGAAGGCATTTTGGAATCTCTAGGGTCCAATGACCTTGGGGACATGCAGTGGTGACTATAGCTAAGACATCTGTCCTCCGTGCAGAGGGTGGCTGTTGCTCAACCACACATTTATTCTTACTAGAGATATGAATCCACATTGAAGTCTCATAAGAGTTTAATGCCACATAAAAGCCAGTTAGGACATTACCTTTTGTCTTCTCACTGAATACTTATGGGAACCTGTGTTCCTTTAGTTCTTTTGGAAGTTGGAGGTAGTTTACTTTTATATAATATCAAAAGGAGAAGAATGATCTCATCCCCAACCTGGGGTCCCTCTTGTGTCCAATAGAGGAAGATAGCAAGCTTATCTTGATGCCAATAATGTTACCCTTACTGCTCAACTGGCCAGTGTTGCTTTCAATACTTTTGGGACAGAAGAAAGGTCCTGCGTTCTAGTCAAAACTCCTGACCCATGACTCAAGTGAGTGTACCTTCTGATTTTGGATGTTGATCCAGTAGTTTAGACTGTCCTGGTTCAGACTAGACTGACTGCTTCAGTTTTGGCAAAATACATCCTGATGTGAATGTATGCTCCAACACACAATGCCTCAGCTTTTGTTTCTGTACTTAGGCACGAACAACAACAACAACAACAACAACAACAACAACAACAACAACAAGGCAGGATAATCTGGGACAGAGAAAAAAATGCAACACACTGGAAATATTTGAGCATATATTTTCAGCTGGTCACATTAGAATTTGCAGTCCTCCTTCACCATTAGTGAATGAATAATAATATGCATAAGTTTGTAAATGTGTTCTCTTACTGACATCAGTTACTTTATGATATGGGCCTTCTATCTGCCATAAACATGAGGAGACCTGATTAATAATTTGAGGGGGAAATGGGTGATTATAAGACCATAATCATGCCTGGGCTTAGCAACTACAGGGAATAAATTTTCAACTCTCCATGTATTTTCTCAGACGATTTCCAAGGCTCACAGAGAAAAGAGAAATGAAAATACAACGTGCCCTTACTGCAACTACATTTTTGTTTGCATTTTCCTGAGTTTCTTAAGGTAACAAATTGCTAAAGCATACGTCGACATGGGAAGCTCGGCATAGAAGCATCACTTAGGAGTCAGAACCTAGGCCTTTTGAGCTGTCTGAGCAAAAAATGTAAATCTCAAAACAAGCCCCTATCTCATGAGTGAGGATACTGGGGCAAGGCATAGCACAGACCACTCATCTGAATCATGCAAGCAAAGATCGAAGCTGAGTTGGAGCCCATGCTTTGGGCTTTACAAAGGCTTTTGTCAGCTGGCTGGGACATTACCATGGTTCTTGGGAAACAACTGTTAAGTGTTCCATTGGAAACTAAAGCATCCAACTGTCTTTTCTTCTCTGGACAGTCTTGATGTCTAAAACTATCCTCTTCAAAAGTCAAAAACCATCTCAGGTTGTTATAACTCTGGTGTCTCAGACTGCATTATATAGTTCTGGCTCCCAAGTAGAATTCTCTCACCCTGTTGACTTTTACCCTCTCTCTTTGTAGATTTAGATTAGCGTGTATTATGCTTGCCTTGTTGGGCCTTTATTATCCATCAACACTGGCGCAGATCCAAAGGCATCAAATTAGAAATATTGACTTTTCCACTGGGCTAATAAAATGATGGCACGTGAGGTAACAATTGTAGTTTTAATTTTACCGCACATACAACAGTGCCTGCCAGGGAGATCCCGGCAAATACAAGGTAATAAAAGCATTTTTTTAAATGTGAAAATCGCAAGCATATGTGCTGCATAAAGAAAGGTCGGCCAGACTCTCTTCTTGATAATAGAAAGCCACTTACGCTTGGTTATCAATAGACAAATATGTTAGTTGAAAGGCTCTCTTTCTCCAATGGCAAATATAATGTCCTTAGGAGCAGTAATTCCTCAGGGGAGATGGGATTACTGCATTACTGATTTCTCAGTTTCTGAGCAGCGGCAATTAGATAACTTGAATCTGATGGCTATAATCCTCAAGGTTGGATCTGATTAATAAAGCGAACAATAGCCCGCTGATTCTAAAATAAAAAGCTAAATAAGTACGTGTTGCCATTTTCAGCAATAAAGTAATAAGTGGTTTGCAGTAAATGTGATTGGCATAAACAATGTCGAAAATAATGTCGAAAACATTCGAGAAGAGAAAAAAAGAGCTCTTGCTGTCAAATTTGCAAAACCAAGACGGTACAGGCACAAATGTATCTAGTTTAAAGCTTCCACAGGAGATTGACAGATGCGCTAACAAATCATTTAAACCACACTTAAATCGTGTACCTAATTCCTCAATGGTGGCTTTATTTAAATCAAAGCATGATCGTTTCTGACAATTACTTTTATCAACTTTTATGAAATATACCGGGAAATATCTGCAGATGTGTATTGCCTAAGTCATGTACAGAATAAGAAGCCGACGCAGCTATGCCAAGTGGTAAAGCAACAGAGAGAATAGAGCACCTTAAGAGGCAGCCAAATGTTGCCTTAGCAGGAAAATGCCTGGGATAATAATAGATGACTACAGAGGAAATTCCAAAGAGGTTATTAAATTATACTACCAGGATATAAATCTCTTGCATGGCATGTTTTGTCTAGGTCCATACATTTTCCAGAGGAATCCCAACACAATGTGCTCTTAGTGCTGTCTATTAGAAGTCACAAACTCATAAGCCCTCAGGAACTAAGTAGATAATTCCAGTGAGTAGAGTGGTCTGTGGAGACAGGCAAATAGGAAAGCATTTGCCAGGATCAGCTGCTGATGGAGGCCATTACCACAGTGCCAGACTCAAGGCCAGGACTGCCAGGGATTCTCTCGCCTCCAGAGGTAAAAGAAATTAGAATCTTCAGTGAGTGCAACTGAATGATTAAAAACAATAACCATGGTGTCACAGTCCTAATTCAGAGGGCAGCCACGTGTCTACCAGCTCTGCATCAATAGTCACATAACCAGACCATATGTATATATATACACACTCTATGTAGACTTCACCACAATTGTCGGTTGAACAAATTATGACCAAAACTACTGGGGAAAGTATTAAATTCTAAGAACCTTAAGTTATCCCTTGTACACTTGAGCTTCTAGAGGAAATGCATTTGAGGTAGAGGGAGCAACTCGTGTTTCCCTGGCTACTCCTTAGCTCTCACTTCGTTTCCCTGTAAAATTGAAATACTAATACCCACTGGAGTTGGAGAGATGACCGAGTCAGTGAAGAGATTCTGTGTGAACGGAAGAACTCGAGCTCAGATCCTTGGCACTTGTATGAAAATCCATGCATGGCAGGCCTCAGCTGTAAGCACAGTCAGAGTGATAGACAGATCTCTGGAGCTTATTAACCAGCCTATCGAGCTAATTGATGACCTCCAGGATTGGTGAGAGATCTTGTCTCAAAAAACTGAGACCAAGAGATATAGAAAAAGAGACCTGATGTCAACTTCATATGCATAACTTCATTCACACATGCACATGCACACAGTGTATGGGCATCCACTAACACCACACACACACACACACACACACACACACACACACACACACACAAACATAGACACAGATGAAAAAAAATACTGTCTGCCTCATGGATTGTTATTATGGTTGGATGAGTGGATGTTCTACTTGAGGTACTCAATAGCTCTTATCTGTTGTTGTTCTTATTGGAAATACAATGTGGATTCTTTCAACTTTAATGGAAGGTAGCATTTCCAGAATATGTCTGCTCTATATAATATCACTGAACAAACAGTTGTTGAAATAAGGCTGCTGTAAAAACAATGCTGTAAAAACAAGTAACTGTTTTAGAGTTGAGATGAAGTAAAGAGGGTTTCCAGTCAGTACCACTTTGGACAACAAGGTAATTATCATGGTAGGCAGGTTTGTTTGGCATGCAGCCATTAGACATGATCTGGTAATGAGCATGTATGGATCTGGTAAGGAATCAGCTAAGTTTTCTTCAAAATCCAAGAATGACAAATGGTAACAGGCTCCCCCGATACCAAGAATCTACACACACGTAGGCAGGAAGATGACAACTGGCTGCATGGATTCCTCAGCCATACCTCACAGAGAGAGCCCCTGGTCACTGTTTCCAAGCTTGATCTTAAACTTTGAGAAACCTTCCAGGTTACTTTCCCAGGTAGATGAAGGTATGTAGTTCATGGGAGAACAAAGAGTTGTGTGCAATATTTTTATTAAGTCTCATAACTTGTACATTCATATAAATCAGAAGACTGCCCACTGAACCACAGTTTGCAGGCTGACCTACAGGATGCCTTGGTAAACCTTGGTTTTACATTCTAAGGAACTGTCCACAAGGAAGCATATGGAGGAGTGACCAGGCAAGGTCTAGAAAGCCCTTTCCAGGAAATGTTGTTGATAAAGTAGTTCTCAGTTTATCATCTCCTTCTGAGATTAAGATAAAAGGGAAGAAGAAGGTTGGCTCCCTCTGATAACTCACTACAAGTAAGGTGTGATTTATGAATCACTATTCTCTTTAGACTCTGTAAGTCATAATAAGACACCCCAAAATGCCTAGATTTTTCTTTTGCATCATTCTATTTCTTAAGTGTAATTTAAGTTGTGCCCTGTTGGCATGAAGACAATTCAGTTTAATTATCAAGGTTAGACACTTTATTTTTGATGCTATGTACATGCTGATTCATCGCCAGGATGTCTGGTTCTTGCTTGGGTGTAAAATTATGACACAAATACTTTTCCATTGATCACAATTTAACAGCCAATCAATATACAGCTTCATCTCCACAATTTCACTGTGCCTTTACAATTGAGAAGAATGGTCATTATAATGGGTTCCATTATAGCTATTGTGCTCCTCTGAGATAAATGTGGAAATCCTACCAAAACTGGCCAAGTTCTATAAATGTCTGTGGCTTACGACATTATGGAAAGAGTAATGCAACCTCACAGGATATAAAGATTTTTCTATAACTGCACTCACTGGATTCCCCTTCTACCATAAAACCTGTGGTATCCATAGAGGACAGTGCGAGAAGAGATTTCTTACGCTCATCATTCATGAATCCAAAAGAATGCAAGTTTAGGTCTGTTATGTACAAAATGGAATGACTTACCTTGTAGTTGTAGGTTTGGGCTTTGAGTGCAAATTCCAGCATATTTTAACTGCCAGACATGGTGGTACACACCTGGAATCCCAGCATGGAGAAGCTGAGGTAAGAATTGAAACTAGCCTGGGCTACAAGTGAGACAAGTCAATGACCACAATTTAAAGTTCTATGAGACTCCACCTTGATCTATTGGACTTCCCACTCTCAGTGAGACCTCTGCATTTTGAAGGTAATCTTTCTTCCTAGTATAATTTCCTATGTACACCAGCATAAGTACGTTAGCCACATACCACCTAAACTCCTTAGGATGCATCTTCAACACGTTTCCAAAGTTTAAGAAGGGCCCTTGGATCCATTCTATGCAGGAATGAAAACAAAATTGCTACATAGCAACAGCAAGTAGGTTTATTTCTTCTGGCATTTTACTCCATATCAGAAGTATTGTGGGGTTTTTTTTCTCCTACCCACAAAGGGACAGTATGGAATACTCATCATTAGAATGGGCACAGCATTAGAATAGAGCTTATTTTGTATTTTTGAAGAATGAGATGATAAAAGTTTTATCGTTACAGACACACGTTAGAAAGAATTGCAATTCTGAACTGTCAAGTTTTCTTTCCTAAAGTTACTTCCTTTTCACATTGGTAGCTGATATTGGCCAATATGCAATATCAGATGTGTAGGACTGAAATACTGTTACAACCACTTGTCTGCACTTCAATGTCCTCTATTCCAAGCCAAACTCCCATCCACAAGCTAACTACATACCTTCAAAGATTAAATTCAAGCTATGTTGACTAACTTAAAAGATATCCACCTGTTTGTCCCTTCCTATTTTACGCTCCCTCCATGCTTTAAATTCAACTTTAGTCTAACAAAAAAGATATGAGGTTCATGAGACATCCCTTCCTCCTTGTACTAAACGTCTCTCCCTCTCCCTCTCCCTTGGGCTCTCCACCCCACCGTCCTTCCCTTTTTCCATTCCCTGAGACAATGACATTGAAGTGATGTGATGCATTTTATTCCAGAAGACCTACCCAATCACTCCTGAATTAAATAATTCAACACACCATTATTGATTAAATTTTGGTTAATTCAGTAGAAAATGTCCAGCCTCATACTTTAAGCTCAACTTCTACAGGAACTAGGCTAATAATTTAAGTTAGTGAGGGATGCAAAGTAGAATGTCTCGAGAGAGGGCTCCTGTTAATGCTTAAGATTTCCATTTTTCTTCTCCTCAGAGGAGGCTATGTATCTGCATTCTCATGTGAAATTAATTGACAAATAATGCAGACTTTTGAACACACCTGTCTTAGGGTTTTCCTGCTATGAACAGACATCATGACCAAGGCAACTCTTACAAGGTCAACATTTAGTTGGGGCTGGCTCACAGGTTCAGAGATTCAGTTTATTATCATCAAGTCAGGAACATGGCAGCATCCAGGCAGGCATGGTACAGGAAGCTGAGAGTTCTACATCTTCATCTGAAGGCTGCTAGAAGAATACTGACATCCAGGCAGCTAAAATGAGAGGCTTATAACCCACATCCACAGTGACACACCTACTCCAACAGGGCCACACCTTCTAATCCTGTCACTCCCTGGGCCGAGCATATACAAACTATAACATTCCACTTCCTGGCCCCCACAGGCTTGTTCAAACATATGAGTCTATAGAGGACATACCTAAACGTAGTATAATGCAAAATACATTTATCCCAATTTCAAAAGTCTATGGCAGTATCAACAATTCTAAAAGCTCAAAGTTCAAAGTCTCTTCTGAGGTTCATCAAATCACTTAACTGTAATTCCCAAGCAAAATAGGAAACCAGCTGGGCAAACTCCAAATTCTGCATCTCCAAGGTTGACGCTAAAGCAGCCGTCAAATCTCCAACTCCTTTTTCATCTTTGCTGATTGCAACAAACTTCTTTCTCCTGGGCTGGTTCCACTCCGTTAGCACCTTTTCTCAGCAGATATCTCATGGCTCTGGCATCTCAAATATTTTGGGGCCTCCAAGGCAACTTCAACATAACAGCTTCTTGTTCCAATGTCTGGGATCCACACATGATCTTCTGGGCTCCTCCAAAGGGTTGGCGTCACTTCTCCAGCTCTTCCCCGTGTCGCACTCTAAGTTCAGGTGGATCCACTCCACTGCCGGCTGTTCTTAGTGATCATCCCATGTTCCAATACACTAGGCTCCACCATTAGCCTCTCATAGGCTCTCTTCATGGTACCAAGCCTCAACTCCTTCAGTCCTGGGCTGTCAACTGCAACTGAGGCTGCACCTTCACCAATGCCCTTCCCTGGCCTCTCAGAGTGCCAAGCCTCAGCTATTCTTCATGACACTTTTATGCCTTTAAAACCAGTACCACCCGGGTGACTCTCACACATTATCAAGTGCAGCTGCAGCATGAGGTACAACCTTGGCTGTCTCTGGAACTCAGCTTCTTTGTGCTCTCAGAAAACACTTCCCAGAAGATTTCTTCTCAGTGGTGCTGGTCTCTTCTTTATCACTGCTAATTTCTTAGCTCCAGCTAACCAGCATCCGTCGTCCCAGTAGTCACCTTTCTCCTCTTGACTATTAAACCAGAAACACATGCCTGAAGCTGCCAAAGTTCTGCTGCCTGCTGGAGCTGGAACAGGGCCGCCTGTCTATTACATTATCACTAGCTTCACTGCCCAATCTTGGTTATCCTGGATCTTGCTCTGTAGACTGACCTTGAACTCAGAGATCTTCCTGTCTGTCTCCTGGGATTAAAGGTGTGTACCACCAAGCCCGGATTCAAGTTTTTCTTCATCTAGAATTTTCTCTGTCCCAGGCTGGTCTTGAACTCCGAGATCTGCTTGGCTTTATCTCCTGGTATTTAAAGGTGTGCATCACCATGCCTGGATCTAAATTTAGCTGGGTAGGATCTTGCCCCCAAATTCCTTAATCTGTTATCTTCAGTTCCATTTCACTTCCTGGTGCCTCTTTAATACTTGAACCATATTTTATATTTTATATTTTTCCTTTCTGAGCTTGCTATGCTAGTTCAAAATGCTCTTCCTGAGACTCAACCAGAGAACAAAGTAACTGCTGGGCTGCTCTGAGACTCCCTTTGTCAGTGCAATTAATCTGAGTCTCTTCACCTTAGCCTCAGGCAGACTCTGCAGACAGGGGCAAAAAGTAGCCACAAAGGGAATAACCAGACACAAATAAGCAAACAGTCTTCAGGGAACAGGGGATAAATTGGCAATGAGAAGAGGTGTGTGGGCATTCAAATTGAGCTACATACAACAAACAGGCACATTCATGACTTCAAAATTTGCTGTTTATTGTGGATTGAAAAGAAGTTACATGAAGAAAGACAGACATACACAGGTGAAAACAAAGGAAGGGAAGGAAGAAATGGTAAGTGCCAGGCTTGGTCCTGTAAGTGAAGTTCAAAATGGGAGCCTGGGACAAAACCTATAGAGAACTTCTGTCTCGGCTCTGCCCATACACTGAGAGTGCCCTCCCTCCCCTGTGATGTCGTACCCAGTCCTCCAGTCTGTATATCTTCACATGGTGTGGTTTACCCTGATCCTACCACCATCATGAAGCATTAAACATCCATCTGCAGTAGCCTCCCAAATATCCTCCTATCTGCCAATATCTGTTCCCTCCCAAAATGTGGATCCTATCCACATCTGTTACAAATAAAAACCATCACCACCCTAAAAACCTTCAATGGCTATTTTTTTCATTGTGATTCAGATAAAAACCATATCCTGCAGGGTATGACAATATTAGAAGCCCATAATCCCATCACTTGGGAAGCAGGTTCAGAAATTCCAAAGCTTCCTGGCTATGTACCAGTTTGAGACCAGCCTAGGCTACTGAGACTCCAAATTTAAAAAAAAAAAAAAAAGATCACCCCAACTCTTTAAACATTTGTACACTTTTTTTCCCTTTTGTCCAGAACCTACCTGCTAATTTTCTACTTCTATCTGTTGACATATCGGACACTGTTCTTGAAGTGCATACCGCATTGGTTGTTGTCCCCCTCCAGTGCAAGCCTTTGCTATACACCATGGTGTTTGAGCCAGTCTGGAAGGTTCTGTTTTATCCCATCACCCCACAAGACCTCCATCCTTCTGCCTTCTTTCAAAAAGTAAAAGCTAAAACTCATTTTCCTGATCTGCAGACTGTGGATTCTTTCAAAATGTTCAGATTTCCATTCACAACATGCCCTGTTTTCTCCACGGTTAATGCTTAAACACTTTATTACCGAACACGTATTTGAGTGTGGTGTATGTGTGTATGTGTGTGTGTGCTTCTTGCTTCTTGATAGTCTAGCTTCCCCCTTTCTTATTAGAAGATGAGTTTTTCACTCTACACTTGTGAGCCATTTGCAGCAGATCCTTGAGGAGAAAGCTCCACTGTGGCAATGCCATTGGGCTTAATTCTGAAGCAATATGGAGTCAGAAGTTTCCATTTTTAAATTCTCTCACATCTGGTTTCCTTTCTCCAATTTTCATCGATGACAATGATGTTGACCTGAAGTTATCCCAATAGAGTTTCTAATCCTGACACTCCGGAGGCCTATCTAGCTCCCATCTTTGCAAAAGAAGCTTAGTCTCCTCTCATTTCTCTCCTAGTAATATAGCAGTGATCCCAGTCACATCAGGATTTCCACTCACAACATGCCCTAAGCACCAAATTCACTCAGACTTTTCTAGTGGAAGAAACACATACCTACAGTTATTTTAGGGAAATGGCCTTTTAGGCCCATGTTCCCTTCTTTGTAAATAAATGAAATGGATTAGCGCACGTAAGGAACTCCCATTGTGCCTGCTCTGTAGTTGGTGATCAACAATCAGAGGTTCTCTGCCTCCCTGAGCCATCATTTTTCCTTCTTGTGGTTGTTACACTTGTTTTCTTGTGTTAAGAAGCAAATCCAGGGTCTACTACAATGCTAGGCAAGTACTCTACCATTGGGCTGCACCTCCAACCCTTGTTTCAGAAATTCTTATGTCTGGTCATGAATCCCACCTTTCAATGAAGCTCCAGAAAGCTATCTTGACAGTAGTCACATTATTCATTCCCCATACAAATGTCATGTTAAAAATTGGGCCATATGTCCATTCTTTCTCCCCAACTCCACCATGCATCACTCCAACTTCCAGCTTTCCCCACAGACAACCTAAAACCCACATGGTCAGAAAGTCTTTGAATTAGGAGATGTGGTTCTATATATTTGGCAAAACCCGTGCTTCCTCATAGACACATTACATTTGTAGTCCATTCATTTTTAGTTAATGTTTTTGAACTGTCTCTTGAAATGTCTCTTGCACAGCGCTGCCAGCCCTCAATATCCATGTCTTAGCAGTAGTTATTCAGTGTTTACACCTGTTCTTTCTCCTTCACGAAGCATGATTCTGCTCAATTGCTTTCTCAGAAGCTTCCATATCTTGGCCCATGTCTCTTTATTCAGAATTCTTTCCTTCTATCTATTTTTATCCCGAATTATATTTATTCGAAAGTCTCTCCTTACAAGGTAGGACAACCCCATCTGTAGGAGAAACTGACTTCTTAATCTTCCCATCACTTAAACTATGTTTAAACAATAGTGTATTTTTAAACATGGGTGAGTTAGTTTTATAAAAATGCTTTAAAATATTTAATGCTATATTAGATAAAACATGTTATTAGTCCCCAGAGAACTTTTACATTTTCCTGTTGAGGATTTCTTTTCAATCAGAAAAAAAAAATGATTAGAAAATAGTGCTAGATATCAAAATGGTATATTCCCACCTGAAAGGGAATTAATGTTAAATGATGTAAAACTGTATGTTATATTTGACTAGGACTTGTAGCGCTACACCCCATGTCTCCAGTCAGTCGGTAGAAGGGTGTTCAGACACCAAAGGAAAGTTATACCCCATCCTGTATTCCTCTAGGGGAGGGGATTACTGGAGACAAGGATGTGTTTGTGGATGTAGGATACAAAGAACAAATTTTTCAGTCCCTAATGTAAACAGGCTCAATCTAGGTATAGTATTTCCCAAGGGAGCGCCCTAAATATTTTAACAAGAAGACGAGTGGCGCAGAGGACAGAAAATCCACCGCTGGCTTCCCGTGCCTAGCCACAGATAAAAAATTGATTACATTTCTGTAAGTCTGAGAGGCTTCCAGGTAACAACTGTTTCCTTATTTATTTATTTTCATTTCTGAACTGCACAAGCCCCCGAAACTCTCAACTGATGTGATGCCACCTACATTTCAGTGAAGGTCCTTTCCAAAATCAATTTGCTTTATCTCTTCTTTCACAGATGTTCATGGGTTTGAGCATATAGGTCATTAAGTTTAAATATTCAGGTGTACATTGCCATCCCCCCTGGAATGAATCTTAAGTGGGTTTCTTTCTGTTGAATAGTTTGATGGCACAACATTCATTTTTTTGTTTTGTTTTAATTGAAAGTCATTTTAAATACAGTATATTTTGAGCATGCTTTCCCATTCCCCCGTTTCCTCCTACATCCTCCCTACCTCCCAACCCACCCAGTTTAATATACTTTTCCTCTTCCTTTCAAAACCCAAAAAAGTAAAACCAGAAAACATGGGACATACACACAAGTCCTTCCTCCCCCCCCCTGCAAAGAATGAAAATCAAAACCAAGCCAAAGACAAATAAAACAAGGCATTTAAAAATTGGCCATTACATCAGTGATTATGGAATAGATACATATTAAATTGAAAAAATATTTCTATAAAAGAAAGTTGGAAGGCACAGAGAAAGATATCTGACTCTCTAGTCTCTCTTTAAAAATAAAACTTCACAGTAATTTGAGATGTCTACCTGTGTATTTTGTACTCCACAGCAAGACACATACATGATATATATATATATATACATATATATATATTCATTTTTTCTGACTAGCTAGATTCTGCCTACATATTCTCTTCAATTATGTGTGAAAACAGGCTACATACCAGCAAGCAAGTGAGCATCTTAGAGACTGAATGTGTGCTGGTATGAAATCCAAAATCACGTGGGCTGCTTCTAAAACACTTCTTTTTCCGCAGACCACAAAATGGAATTCTATTATGATCGCACACTGGATGCTCACAGGGGGGTATATTTGCTTCTCAAGGCTAATGGGTGTTCATCAGCCACAGGATACATCCCATCATCCTCACTAGCAGGTGAAGGATATTTGAGATGAGACGTGTGAATGATTGGACAAAAAAAAAAAAAAAGTTTGCATTAGCATGTGAGCAATTTCTTAGTTTATGAAGGGGAAAAAAACATCCGGACTGAAGGTTTGACATAAACAGAGAACTGCTCGCTCTGAAAGTTACTGTTGATGGGACTGATAAAAACATCTTGACATTCGAGTCTTTTAACTGCCAGTCTATCACATGAGTGGCTCCAGTGATGACTTCGCCTGAAGAAGCTCACAAAGAAGTCACAGAGAGCCATTTTGCCATTTTGAAGAAAGAGGAGCATTTTACAGTAAGACATCTACTTGAATCTTAAAAGGATTACAAAGCAGAAACGTGGGTTAAATGGCACAAATGACATTTTTCTATACAATTATAACGGCTATGGGAATTATTACTGGGTTTAAGTATCGGTTTGAGGGCTGGAGAGATGGCTCAGTGGTTAAGAACACCGACTGCTCTTCCAGAAGTCATGAGTTCAAATCCCAGCAACCACATGGTGGCTCACAACCATCTGTAATAGGATTTGATACCCTCTTCCAGTGTGTCTGAAGACAGCTACAGTGTACTCATATACAAAATAAAGAAATAAATCTCTAAGTATCGGTTTGAATATGTGTCTATTTATGCCTAGAATTGTTGGAACTTTCTTATTCAATCCTGCTACAGATCAGGGTTCCACTTGTACTGTTACATGGAAGAGAAAATTGCTTTTATTAATACATCCAGGTTATAAGGATGTCTATGACACTGACTCCAAGAATCTGTGGCCCCACATAGCAAAGGGCTGTGTAAGACTAAATTAAGAATCCCCAAATTGGATGATCTTTCTTGATTATCCCAATGAGCCCATATAACCCCTAGGGTCCTTACAAGAGAGAAAAGGGAACATCAACAATACAGAAAACTTATATGGTTGCAATTGAAGGTCCTGCTGTGGTCCATGGAAACCAGGAAATTTCCAGAAGAGAAAAGAAACAAACTTCACTCTTACAGCCTCCAGAAGAAACTAGTTTAGCTAACACCCACATTCTACTTCCTTAAAATCCAGCTCAAGGGGAGGCCCCACAATCTAACACCATTACTGAGGCTTTGGGGCGGTCCCAAAAAGGAACCTGTCAAGACTGCCCTCCAAAAGACCCAACAAGCAGCTGAAAGAGTCAGATGCAGATGTGCACCCAAGTAATGAACAGAAGCTGCTGACCCCTCTATTGAATTAGGGAAAAGCTGGAGGAACCTGAGGAGGAGGGCAACCCTGTAGGAGGAGCAGTCTCAATTAACCTGGACCCTGAGATCTCTCAGACACTGGATCACCAACCAGGTAGCATACACCAGCTGAGGTGAGGCCCACAACACATATACAGCAGGGGACTCCCGGGTCTGAGTTCAGTCAGAGAAGATGCACCTAATCCTCAAGGGACTGGAGGCCCCAGGGAGTTTAGAGGTCTGGAGGATGAGTGGAGTGGAGACATCCTTGTAGAGATGAGGTGGAGGAGGTATGGAATGTGGAACAGTCAGAGGGTGGATTAGGAGGGGAATAAAATCTGGAGTGTAAAAAGTAAATAAAAATTAAAAAAAATTATTTTGGACTTCTAACTTCTAAGCATAAATGTTTGTTTTTTCAAGTTACTGAATCAGAGTTAACTTAGTTACAGTATCAGTGGAAGAGTAATACAAAAAGATAAGAAAAGACAAACTACCAGGACAGCATGGCCTTTCTCAGGAATAAAGAAAGAAAAGGAATCCGATCCACGTTACAGGCAACTATAATCCCAACGGCCATCAGTAGGCTAGAGAAGCTCTGTGTTCTAAAGTCAAAGTGATTATCTCACTAACTAGTTGTTTGATTTACCAGGTATTTCTTACATGTTTGTGTTTTCAGTTAACATACACTAATTACATATATGGGTATGATGTAAGACTTCCATACATGTGAACTATGTAATGGTGCCAGTGTAACCATTTTATCTGTAATCTCAGGCAAACATGAGTCCTTTGTTTTAGGAACATTCTGATCCTTACAATGTTGCTATTTTGAAGTGTTCTGTTAATTGTTGCCTAGTTAGTTTTGTTTACTGAGATGTGGAATGTTAAAAGCTATTCTCCCCTATCCAACAGTAGGGTGTCTATGCCCATTAACGATCTTCTCTGTACCCACACCTCTGCTGTACATTCTAGGAGCCTCTAGTCACTACTTCTTTGAGCTCAACTTTGTGTTTAAGCATGTATGAGAAGGTCGATCTGTGTTGCAGTAAATTAAAAAAAAAAAAAAAGGTTTCTTTTACTCTGTACTGGATGCCGCACTGTAGGGCATGGCATCTGTGGGATATTTTCATCTCAGTCAACAAAGTGTCTCACCCGCTGAGCTCCATCCCATATCACACTGCCGATGGCTACTCTCTGAGCCCAGCAACAATCTCTCTACCCACCTAGTTCCCAAGGCAGGTTGCCACCATGGCTCCTAATTCACCATTAGAGTGTTTTAAAAAAAAATTCTCATCAGAAATAGCTGGGAATAGTTAACGGACAACAGTCCAGATTACATTATATAGATAGATGGTTTTCAAAAATGTCAGAAATTCACAAAATATAACATTTAAAGTTATTTATCTTTTGTTGAGACATATCTGTTCCTAACTGTTCCCCATTGGTGAATTTAATAAAGAAATTGAGCATCTCTACCTCCAGGTGAGGTAATACTTTGTGGCAGCTAAGCAGCCACTGGGCAGGAACTGCCTATATCACCTACAGACTAACACTATCCAAAAGGGAACACTTTATGCAGAATAGTTGACTGATAATCTTTGCCAAGCCAGAATTATGAGCCCTTCAAGGTTTCTGCATTTCAAGAGTCTGTCAGTTGATTTTGGGCCAGAAGACTGAAGACTTGGCGCTCACACGGTGCCAAGAGAGGACTGTGCTACAACCTCTCAGTTCTGGAAGCTGTGTTAGGCTTCCTATGTGTATTGATATTTGGTCATTCTCAGATTTCTGATGGGGTTGAAGACTGATTAGTCTCATAGTCTATCAGACTGTTTAACTTTGTCAATACATATTTTATTGGATAGTTATCAGCTAGTGTACAAGCTAGCCAGGATATAACATAGATTTTAAGCCTTTCTTAGGCTGGAATGGATATCTAAATGTTCTGTTTAACTGAGAAAATGTTAGACTGGATGTTAGGTATATTTTATGCTTTTTAAATTACAAAATGATAGTAATAGTGGCAGCTTACATTTGAGAGAAAACTTTTTGTTTTTCTGATCCAATTGATAAAATATAATTGCCCACCTAGCTAAGATACAGTTGGCTCATCTAGATACACAAAATCCTGTACACATCCATCCCTTAAGAATATTCATAACAACCTGTAAATGTGCAGAAAGGAATCTTAACATCTGCCTCCATGTTCTCTCCGCTGTTCTTCCCTCTCCTCTAGTCTCCTCCTCTAAAACTTCTCTCCCGCCCATCCTTCCTTCTTGTCCAATCACAGGCCTCATTCTATCCTGTACCTGCCTTCACCTGCATAATGACGTCAACCTACAGATATGCACCTATGTACATGTAGGGTCCAGAGGTGGACATGAGGTATCCTCAGTCATTTCTCCATGTTATCTCTGAGACAAGATATCTTATGGAATGTGCAGCTTGAAAATTCTGCCAGGCAGAGTCAACAATCCTGAGGAAATCGACTGTCTCCACCTCCTAGGCACTACCATGGCTACTACACCTGGCTGAAAAGAATCCAAGTCTATGTTCATTTGGCAAGCAATCTACTTACTGTGCCAACTCCCCAAACGTAAGATTGACTTGTTAGCTTAAAGGGGAGTTAGAAATTCAGTAGATGTCTTGTGTGCCTGATTTATTTTATATCATAATGTTCTCTAGATCTGGCCATGTTAGTGTAGCAGCACTGGTTGAGCAACTTTCTGTTCTCACATATAGACCACATTTTCTTCTTCCGGGTATCAACTGATGGACACTCAGATTGATTTCGTAACATTGTTATTGATAATGGTGTTGAAATAATGATGGGACTGTAGATGTCTCTTTAACCTGGGGGTTTCCACCTCTTCCTGTACATTCCCGATAGTTCTGGTTAAAGTGAGATGGCACCTCACTGTGGTTCCTATTTGCCTTCCCTTGATAATGAATAGCATTAAGAACATTGGCCTTTTCTCTATATTCTTTTGCTAAAGGTTCAGATCGTTCAGCCAGGTTTAATGAGGATTCCTGTGAGAGTGCAAATGCCACTAGCACTTGAAGCCTTTAGTTCCAGAGAACCATGAATCTCACCCTCTGTTGGTTGAGTTTGGTGAGCAGGCAAATAGTTACCTTGCCTTGAAGAAAGAACCCAGTCATGCTGTACCCACTTCCATACAGGCTCTGGCTGCATGGACCCATAGAAGCACCAGATTCACTGAGGTCCTATGAAGCAGTTGTCAGTGCCCTCCACAGTCTTGATCCCCTTGCCTTTCCATTTTGCTGAGGAGCACCTGAGTGGCTCAGTCATAGAGTCTCAGGGAAGGAGAGCAGCAATTCTGACCATTATTAGTTGGACCTTGCAAACACTTGGGTAGTTCTGACGTTTGACTGATTATACAGAATAGCAGAAATACACATTCATTTTCAATAATACCTTAAATGTAACTAGATTAAATACCCAAAATTTAAAACAATAAATGACAACTTAATAGTTGATAAATTAAACCCCCAAACCACAATACCCACAAGAGCCGTATATGTGCATATATACTGAGAGTGTGGGATAAAAAAAAGATTTATGATGCTATGCAAACAGAAAATGAAGTTAATTAGGCAAAAGTATTTAAATCCAAAACTGTACAAAATCCAGACAATTGTTAATGTTTAATAATAATAATAATAATAAATCAATGAAACAAGTGATAAAATAATGGTGAAATGTATAGATCTTCATACTGGAACAATGAATTGTATAAAGCAAGCACTGTATTTAAAACTGGAGACGGAATCTAATATAACTAGAGCGAATAAATAATATCAGCAGAACAGTTTCACAGATAGATGGATCTTCCTGACACAAACATCACCAAGGAGCCGCAGAGGTAAACTATCCTGTCGACCAATTGGACCTAAGAGTCATTTAGAGTTCATCTCAGTCAGCACTGCAGTGAGGCGCTTCTCATCATCCATCTGTGATAGACTATATATTGAGCCGCAAGGCATGTCTCAACAAACAAAAACCGCTGAATTCATAGCATGCATTTTTTTTCTCTGAGCATAATGGAAGAAACACTAAAAACTGCAAATCAACAGCAATTTTTTTTTTTTATTAACTTGAATATTTCTTATATACATTTGAGTGTTATTCCCTTTCCGGTTTCGAACAAACATCCCCTCCCCTCCCCTTCCTTATGGGTGTTCCCCCCCCTCCCCCATTGCGCCTCCCCAAAAAGTCTAGTTCACTGGGGTTCAGTATTAGCAGGACCCAGGGCTTCCCCTTCCACTGGTGCTCTTACTAGGATATTCATTGCTACCTATGAGGTCAGAGTCCAGGGAACAGCAAGAATTTTAACAACTGGGAAGACGGATGGAGATTACTCAACATTTTCTTGAACAACCAATGGGTCAATAAGGAAATTGAAAACAAAATTAATATTTTTCTTGAAAACCACAACTTCAATGTACCGAAGGTCATGCATTATGGCAAAAGCCGGTCCTAAGGGAGATTAGTAGTAATACCATAAGTATCTTTATGAAAAATAAAATTTTTCAAATGACCTTAAAAAAGCCTGATCAGATGTGTAAACACACACACACACACACACACACACACACACACACACACATATGCATACACACACACACAATCATCAAATGGAAGGGATCATGAAATTGAGGTAGAACAAGGGGGTTATACACAGGAGGGGGTGGCAGGAATAAAGAGAAAAGGGGAAGAGATGTAACTGTATTTTAACTTCTAATATAAAAACATATTTTTTTAAAATGTCTAACACATGACCAATGAGGTAACTAGGTCACCTGAGGCCCTTGCTGCCAAGCTTGGTGGAAGGAGAGAACCATCCCCTGAAAGTTGTTCTCTGATATTCAAATGTGTGTACTTTGGCATTCACATTCTCCAGGAAGTCTGTGTGCAAATGTGCACACACACACACACACACACACACACACACACACACACACACACACAGTGATCAAATAAACACTATAGAAAAGCCCATAGCATTTCTGTGCACCAGTAGTGAAATCCTGCAAAAGAAATGCATGAAACAACTCCATTGATAATAGAAACATAAAATACATAAATAAATGTAATCAAGGAAGTCAGGGATTTCTGAAATAGGAATTAGAATTACAAAATATTGATAAATAGAAATAATCACACAAAAAATTAGGTGTAGAACCCATGTTATGTACTGGGAAAATTAGCATTCTTACACCATTATTTCTTTCTATTCAATGTGACTTACAGATTTAAAACAATTCCTAGCAAAATATTACTGCTAAAAACTAAGATTTTTTTTGCAGATTTACAAATAACATAAAGAGCCAAAGTAATCTTGATGACAAAAGAACAAATTTATAGTATTTACTATTCCTAATTTTAAAATACTGTGCAAAGCAATGGTCATCAAAACAGCATGATTCTAGCATAAAAACAAACAAATAAACCAGGGAGAAAGAATAGAGAACCTATAAATTTAAAATGTATTTAATGCCAAAATCCCCGCAGATTCTCCAAGGAAAACCATTTGAGAAGAGAGAGTCTTAAATCAGTGGTGATGGGAAAACTGAGTATCTGTGTGAAGAAGGGAAAAGGAAAACAAAAACAAAACAAAACAGCCTCCTATCTTTCAACCACATACAAAAATTAAACTCAAGATAAAGTAAAGACCTAAGTGTAAACAAACACATGGTTTATTCGAAGGGATTTGTGATCACAGTTAACAACAGCAAAGGTTGGCCAAACTGAATCACATCAACCTAAAATCTGTGCATCAAAGGAAGCACTTAGCAAGGGGGAAAGCAACATGGCTTTAATTTCCAGACTTCCTGCTCGTCCCCTGCCAAGTGAGGTCCCCACTGGACAGATAGTGAGTACTTTACATTCTTACATTCGGTGCCCTTCTTTACAAGACCATTGTGTAGTTCCCATCTTTGCACCATCTCTGTAACATTCTAGCTCTTTCCTGATCATCAGCCTCAATTAATTCCATGGGACAGCCCATTGTTGTCAAGGGTACATCAGAGAGCGCCTGTAGTAATCTGTATTACTCAACATCATACTCAGTTGTTTGAATTTAGACACGTCTCTGTCTTTTCTTACCCTTTCCCCCCTTTTTTCTTTTTTCTTATTTCTATTCAGCTATTCTCCTTTTCTCATACAATG
This sequence comes from Rattus rattus, assembly GCF_011064425.1. NCBI lineage: Eukaryota > Metazoa > Chordata > Mammalia > Rodentia > Muridae > Rattus > Rattus rattus. The sequence continues at coordinate 38,874,077 of NC_046166.1, forward strand.
CATCCAGACTACAACTTTTTTTTTTAAACTTCTGCTTCTCAGTGTCAGCAACTGTGAAATGGGAATAACTACCTCTATATCAACCTGTTGGATAAGGGGGATTTCTTTTTTTTTTTTTTTTATTTTTATTAACTTGGGTATTTCTTATTTACATTTCCATTGTTATTCCCTTTCCCGGTTTCCAGGCCAACATGCCCCTAACCCTCCCCCTCCCTTTCTATATGGGTGTTCCCCTCCCCATCCTCCTCCCATTACTGCCCTCCCCACAACAATCCCATTCACTGGTTCACTGGGGGTTCAGTCTTGGCAGGACCAAGGGCTTCCCCTTCCACTGGTGCTCTTACTAGGCTATTCATTGCTACCTATGAGGTTGGAGCCCAGGGTCAGTCCATGTATAGTCTTTGGGTAGTGGCTTAGTCCCTGGAAGCTCTGGTTGGTTGGCATTGTTGTTCATATGGGGTCTCAAGCCCCTTCAGCTCTTTCAGTCCTTTCTCTGATTCCTTCAACGAGGGTCCCGTTCTCAGTTCAGTGGTTTGCTGCTGGCATTCGCCTCTGTATTTGCTGTATTCTGGCTGTGTCTCTCAGGAGAGATCTATATCCGGTTCCTGTCAGCCTGCACTTCTTTGCTTCATCCATCTTATCTAGTTTGGTGGCTTTCTAACATCAGCCCAAGGTCTGCAACATCTGGCAGCAGTGAAAAAAGAAGGACTCTGAAACCTTTTCCTCTGTGTTTTCAAAGACCTACATTATTAGACTTCTCCCTCACAACCTCTGTATTTCAAGGAAGGCAGTGTATGTCTATATAGTAATAGGTTACCAATCAACAAATGCTTTCGTAGGTTACTATTTACATATGTAACTGCAGTTTGACATTTAAGAAGGAAAGAGTTTTGCTACCCAACCTCTAGCCACTGCAGAATATAGCATGGTAAAAGGAGTGTACCTATAAAGCTGATAAAATATGAATGGGAAGAAAATTATCAAATATAAAATTAAGGAGGTCACAGAGAAGAGAACCATGATTCCAATTAGGAATGGGTGTTCACTCAGAGACAATGACAATTTTAGTGGGCCTTGAAGAAACTGCATTGATTTTTTTTTCCCATACAAATTTTGCTTGAGGAAGTCTGGAGCTGAAAGGGTTGACAGTCCCTAATCTGAAGAGCCAAGATGCTGTGAAATGGGGATGCTCAGAAAAAATTCAGACACTGGAGAATTTGGGAGTTCAGATTAGGTGTGCTACCTATCTGTAAATCTACTCAAATAGTACACACGATCAGTAACCTAGGCTGTCCAGGGACGAGCAAAAGGTCCCAAATGGTTGTAGGAAGACAGCCAGATTTCCCAGCTTGGTTGACCGCAAAGAAATAACAATATGTAGAGAGACTGCTAAAGGCAAGATGAGTTATGAGGAAAGAGGGGCTGGAAGAAAATGTGTCCAAATTTGGATGAGTTGGTTTTGGGAGCCTGGCAGAAGTACCATATGGGATATGCAGCACGCCGTTAGGAATTTGGAGTAGATTGAATTATTTCAACTCAAAGGATGTGTCTGCCAAACCAAATGTCCTTCCTATAACAATATGAATATGCACCACAGAATATTTTAGAGATAACAACCGTGAAAATTGAAATAATCACTTGACAGGCTATTTTTCTATCCCGAGTGCTGCGTACCTTTCCTTCTAATCCTACTTCTGCATCCTGTGAGCTCACAACACAGTCTCTCAGCTACTCTCGGTATATATACCTGCTTCAGATCCCATTAAAAATGCACCATGGAGCTCTTCTCAATTATGCCCCACGAAGTGATAATTAAAGCTTTATCTTTCTAGAGATGCTTCCAAAATTGTAGAAGTTCTTTCTGAGTAAAGTTTGAAGAGTTCTGAAAGCACTTTTATCAAGAAAATGTGCTCGATGTTAACAGGATTATAGGGAAAAAATGGGTTTTATGGTTCAGAATATCCATACACGGCTTTGCAAAACTTTATTAAACCAGGTAGAATATTCAAATATGAAGATTTAATATATAAGGTAAACACTGTCCTTTGATTTCTTTCCTTTCAATGTATTTGCCTGGAGTTTTTTGTTTATTTGTTCATTCTTTGTTTGTTTGTTCTGTTTTTGCTTTAACTTTAACTTTAAGACTACAGTTAACTAGGAGGCCTTAACCAAAAAGATAAGATGTGAGAATGGGGATAATTTAAATGTGTCCTATGGAATGTAACAGACCTGGTATATAATCTTAGGTTATAAGGATAACAAAGGTAACATGAAAAAAACTTACTTGGTTTTCTACTCATTCTTTTAATTTTAGTAAGACGTTAACTCGAACTTTGGGACATTGTGGTTACTTGAGCACTTACATAGTCAAAGATGAGTATCTATAAGACTAGCTTTTCTCACAGGAGTAAACCCAAAGAAGGAAGGGTTCTTTCTGATGCCCTCTTTTGCATATGTCTCGAAGAGCTTAATGCAGATGCAGTTCTTGAGGATAACAACTAGACAGCAACGTTTGCTCTCCTTTCTAAATGTCAAACACACTTGGAAACCGGCTCTCTTGAGATTTGGGGCTCTGGCAGAGAATATAGCACCTGGAACCCCCACTATAGTGGTTTCAGGATGGGCCAGAAACCCTTCTAGGCCTTCCGTGTTTACAATCACAATTCCTTGAGTATGAATAAGAATCATCTCTTTTAGATTTTAATATCTATTCTCTGAAAATTTCATCCATGTATACAATGTGTCTTGATCCTTCCTAACCTCCTATCTCAAGTTTTCTCAAGCCCATTTCTCTCTAAACTTTATGTAATCTTCTTATAGGTTTTAATTTTTTTAAACTACCTAGTCCAATTAATAGTGCCCATATACTCATGAGTGCCTCATCATCTACTGGAATATAAGCAACCTTCCAGTGGTCATGCTCCTAAAGAAAGGAATTCATCCTCACGTCATAGCCATTAACCTCCAGGAGTCCCTCATCTAGGGATAGGACCTCAGAAGGCACTCTTCTTTCCGGGATGGAAGTTTTATCTGGCTTGCTCTCATGCAGGTCTTGTGCAGGCAACCAGAACTACAGTGGATACGTATCACTAATAGCTATTTTAGTCAGGGTTCCTAGGAGTCACAGAACATATAGAATGAATGTATCTACATCAAATCTATCTATATCTATACCTATGTCTATACCTTCATCTACACATACAGATGTCTATATTTGTACCTGCATATATATGTATATGTATATATGTATATAGATACACATAGATAGATAGATAGATGATAGATAGATAGATAGATAGATAGATAGATAGATAGATAGATAGATAGATAGATAAAGGAGATTTATTAGGATGACTTATAGCTGTGGTCCAGCTCATTTAACAATGGTTGCTTATGAATGGATAGTCCAAGAATCTAATTGTTTAGTCCATGAACATGATATCTTCTTAGCTGGTCTTTAGTATACTCTGAAGAAGTAGGCTTTAATGTCAGTGAACAGACAGACTTGCTAGCAAGGTGAGAATATTCAGAAATAGCAAAGATTTCCTTTTTCAATGTCCTTACAGACTTCCAAAAGAAGGTGTGGCCCAGAGGTAGAGATGGATTTTCCCAGCTCAAAAGATCCAAATTAAAGGTGTGCATTCCTACCTCAAGGATCTGAATTAGAAGTAGATCTTCTCATTTCAAATTAAGCAAAAATCCCTCACAGGTGTGCCCCTCTATTTTTGGATTTTAGTCATTCCAGATATAGTCAAGTTGACAACCTCTTGGTTGTCATCACAGCAGCAGTGCCATGTCTAGAGGACAGTATTTCACAGTCTCTGTCTTCTCATTCTCTGTCACTTGCATTTTTCTCTCCTCTCTTAAAAATGTTTCCTGAGCCTTGGGTTGGGAGGTGGGGTTAATATAAATTCAAAACCTTGGCTGGGCACCTGTAGTCACTACCCATTGCAATAAGAAGCTTTTCTGACCAAAGTTGGGAGTAGCGCAAATTTACGGGCATAACTACAAATAGATTGTAATTTGGCATCATTTCTACTTAAAAAATAACATCAATGGCTTCTACCTTAGCACCTATTCCTTCTCTAGTCATGTTCTGTGACTGTGTTTATAGTACTGAGCATGAACTACCTCCTATGAAGCAAGTCTCAAGTCTAATCAAAGGAGTTGGTAATTATACCCATGAACAGTCCTGCCACTCTATGTGACACTGATGAGCATGTTTCCTACTTGGTTGGTATTGTAGCATGCTGGCTAAGTCCACTGATATATCTTCTCACCCTGAAGCCTAATTGTTCTCTTTAGCACTATGAAAGCTATCTGTTATGGAAGGATTCCTGGTCAGTTCAAGATTGCTTTTTCTGTATCCTGCATCCAAAGTGCATGTTGTCTTCAACAATATGGTCTTAACGTGTCATGTCATTACAACAGATAACCAAGAGCAGTGACAACAGCCTGTATTGTTCAGATTGCCTCTGGGAACTCTCTGACTAATAATTTGTAGAGGGGTAGCCCATGCCTGGCAATGAGATTTTCATTTAATAACCTATGTCTTCTGGGAGCAGCATCATTCACTAATGTGAAGCACTTCTGATCAAACTCTGTATACAAAATGAATTTTAATTAGTTTGCAAACTAGTGGTGTTCCAAAGATGTCTTAAATATTAAACCACTCCCATTCCTCCTTCCCCTACCTCCTGCCCCAACCCACACTTTACCTTACATTTCTCCATATCACATAATATCACATAAGCTTTATTATCTCCTGCTTAAAGTAGTGTCTGCTTGGATTGGTTTCCCGAGTGCTTCATTTCTCACCCTTACTGTGTTAAAGTGTTGTGCTGGCCTCTCATCTCCCATTTTTATCGCTCTTATTACATGTTTCTGTCCCCAAAATTCCCCCTCTTCTTCTGTTTTACCTATGTTTTACTTAACCCCCACTAATGGCCAACATTTAGTTTCCTATATTCCAGATGCACTTCATACTAAACACACAGCAAAAGATTGGAAGCTAGGACCCTCATATGAAAGACAATATGTGGGGCCCGATTCATTATCAATTTTTATCCATCAATTTGCCTGTAAATTCACAGATTAGTGCTATCCTATTTTGTATATATGCCTGTACCACATCTTATTATCCATTTGTCAGCTGGCAAACATCTAGGTTAATTCTTTCACTAGCTATTGTGAATAGAGTGGCACTCAATATGGATATAGTCAGATACAAAATCCTTCAGGTAGGTGCCCCAGAAGTAGTATAGCTGTGTCACATTACAGCTCTTTCTAGTTTGAGAGGAGGAACCTTCCAGAACATTTTCCAGAGTTACTGCACTAGTTTGTCTTCTTCCAAGAGTGCCCTTGGGTGTCTCTTTCCCCCTGCCAACATTTGTTGCCATGTTTGTGCCTGATCATGGCCAGTCTGACTAGAGTAAGATGTAATCCTAAGATATTTTTATCAATGTTTCTTTAGTGACTGATATTATAGAACACATGGGGTTTCTAGTGTTTACTGACCACTTGCATTTCTTTAGAGAGCTTTGTGATCAGTTCAAAAGGCATTCTTAAGTTGTGCTGTTTCTTTGGTGTTTTGTTTTTTTGATCTGTTTATGTATTTTATACACTAAGCCTCTATGAGGTGTGAAGATGCAGCAGACGTTTTCCCAATCTATACACACAACTGGCCATTTCTTTTGCTGTACAGAATCTCTGTAGTTTCATAAGATCTCATTTGTCAACTATTGGTCTTATTTCCTGAGCTGCCTATTTACAAAGTAGTCAATCCATGCCTATATGTTGAAATGTATTTTATTATTTTTCTGCTAATGGTAGTTCATTATGTCTTTGTTGAGTTTTGTGCAACGTGAAATGTATGTATCCAGTTTCATTATCTGCATATTAAAATCCGCGTTTCTGAGAACTATTGAAGATGCCATTTTTTTCTTAAATACAATTTTTGGTGTGTGTCAAAAATCAGGTAGCTGAAGTTATTTGAAGTTATACCTGGGTTCTCTATTCTATGCCATTGAATTAAATGGCATTTTTGTTGCCTTTGCTCTATAGTATAATTTAAAATTAGATATGGTGATAACTCATGAGTGTTTATTTCAGAATTGCTTTTGCAATTCTTTGGGTGCTTTTTGGTTGGTTGGTTGGGTTTTTTTGGTTGTTGTTGCTGTTGTTCTTGTTGGTTTCTTTAGTTTTCATATCAGTATAAATTCTGTGGTTATATTTTATATGTCTGTTGAGAACAATCCTGGTGTATTAGTTGGGTTAGTTCTCAATCTGTAGATTGGTAAGGTAGCCATTTTCATAATATTAATCCTGCCAGTCCATGAGCACAGGACATCTTTCCATCTACTGGTGTTTTCCTCAATTTATTTATTGTCTTAAAGTCTTCAGTAAATAGTTCAAATCCCTTGAAAAAATACGACATCAATTCATTATAAGAGGCATGAAAATTTTTTAATAGAGGAGAGTATCTCCACATAATAAATGCAACAAACCCATAGCCAGCACCATGCCAAATATAGACAATTTCAATATTCCCACTTAGACCAGGAACAAATCAGGTGTGTCTGCTCTCTTCAGTCTTGTTCAGTTTGGTGTTTGCAGTCTTAGCCAGAACCATAAGACAAGAGAAGAAAATAGAAGGGTAACAAATAGGGGTCAAAATATTCCTATTTAAAGACAATATGGCTTTATAATACAAGACTACGAAGATGATGCTAAAAAAAACTCTCAGTATTAATACATATCTTCTTAAGGGGAAAGACACAAAACCAATGCACAAAATCCAGTAGCCTTCTTATATATTAATGATAAATGCATTGGAAACAAATCAGAGGAATAAGCTCATTCTTGGTAGCTACAAATGATCAAACAATATACCTGGGAATAAAGCTAACTAAGGAAGTAACAGAACACTTTTTAAATATGAAACAGAACTTGTCTCACAATGATCAGTGTTGGGATATTCATGTAACGCTGAAATAGATTTCTTGTACCCCAAAATCAAGGAGGCGCCTGCCAAGAAGACTAGGGTTTATTTGGAAACAAAAAAGCAAACAAAAAATGTATTTTAAGTAGAGATTTTATAGACAATTTTCCTTAATTACACATTATACATTATACATGTATACAATTATGAGATTGTTTATAAAATGAGACTCTCAGAAAATAGAAAGTAATGGCTCTATTTCCAAACTAAGCAAGTAAGACCTTGCAACATGCAGAATGAGGAGCGAAGCAGAAAATAAAAGAAAGAGGAGAAAAAGGAAGGAAAGATGAATAATTCAATGAAACTAAATTTAACAAATTTGGAAATGTTTGGAACAAAAAGAAAGCTTTGGTAGAAATCGATAACTGGTGCAAGTGAGGTAAGAAGGAAAGAAGGTGGGTGTGCAGTCAGATGCTGAGAAGATGCTCAAACTAAGAGAAATCCAGGTCCAGGAAACAGAACAAAAGAAGACAGCTATGCATAGTCAATGTAGGAAATAAATAAGCAAAGGAGAGTAGAGACTGAAGTAAAACCATGCTGAGGAGTACCACATGCTTGCTTTCCACTGGCACTTAGCTGAAGGAATGGAGGAGGGGAACGAAAGACACGCAAATAAGATGACATCCCTAAAGCTGTTGCCTGAACCTGGATGTGTTCTTCTAGCTGAGGCCTTGTCTGGCCTCAGTGTGAGAGGCAGTGCCTACTCCTGCAGAGACTTTATGTGCCAAGGTGGGGGGATACCTAGGGCACCCTCGCCCATTTAGGGGTGCGGGGGATTGGAGAGGAACTGTGAAAGAAGGGGACCAGAAGGTGGGGAAGCAATTGGAATGTAAAGTGAAAAAAAAACAACTAAATTAATGGAGGAAGAAAACTAACATCGCTGATGTGCCTTCCTGCACCTCGGGAAACTTGATTACTGAGGGCATTAGAAAGTGTGGAAGGTGATTCAAGTACAGCCCACTTTGTTCTGTGAGTCATTTTGTATATACTGCTCTAACGACGGCCATCCTTGTCTACCACTACCTGGGACAGGGAAATGTCCATTACTCAAGAACTCTGTACAGCTCCATGGAAGATAGAGGTTGCTGAGTCGAAATATTCAGAAACTCCGATTGAGAAAATCTAAATTAAGAATCAAATTGGTCTCATTTGTAGGCTTTTGAATATGTGTCTCTCAGCCAAAGAGTCTTCAGAAGCATCACAATTGTGAGAAGGAAACCTGGGAAAACCAGCCTTTCTGCCGCTCGTCCTCAGAGCAACATGCTTGACACAGCTAACAGAATGAATGAGCATCAGTGTTGAGGGATTAAAATGTATCTCCATAAATGTGTCCCTAAAAACTTAGGGCTCAATCACAATTGTTCATTCATATCCTTTCCTTGATTTGCACCATCATCGTTTCTCATATGGTTTATTTTCGGTGCGGTTTTGTTTTTTCTGAGATTGATGATGCCTGATAGTGGCTTTGTTCCAAATTTCTCTGACATGTTGTGAACTATAAAAATATCCCAACTTCGGTGACCTCACACAACTAGCATCTCCCACACCAAAAGCCCATATCTTCCCCTATCCCAACCCTTCTACAATCTGTAAGTAGCAAGTCATATACAACCCAAGAGAAACCAGCCCACCCATATACCCTGGTCATTCAATCTTCATCATTCCTAGCATTGGGTTTAATTTTGTGTTTGGTTTTGAAAGAGTCTCACTGTGTAGCCCAGGCTGACACAAAACGCACAGCAGTCCTTTTGTCTGGGTCTCCCAAATGTTGGAATTATGGAATAAATTTCCATGCTTGACTTTTTTTTCTCAAGTACTATTGAGTTGGTGTCAAGACAAACTGAAGCTGATTGTATCTTTATGCTCTTCAGCATTTAACTTAGCTTCTTGGATCCTCAGCTTCCTCATCTAATAATGATAGACAATAAAAACTAACCTTCACTGGGTTAATCTGGTAACCAAACTTTAAATGAATAACGTATGTCAAAATAACATGCAAACCACAACCATCCCCACTAGATGTCTAGCCAGCTGTTTTAGTTACTTTTCTAATACTGTGCAGAATCATCATGACAAAGGTAGTTTATAGAAGATAGGGTTTACTGGAGGGTAAGTCATGGCGAGAAGAATGACAGCAAATAGACTGGTAAATGGCAATTGCTAAGAGCTTACATCTTGAAACAACAACCATGAGGCAGAGAGAAGGGGAGAGGGGGAACTGGTGGACAGATAACCTTCGACTCCATCTCCCAGTGTCACCTCCTAATCCTTCCTAAACAGTTCCACCAAGGGCACCATGCATCCATATAATATGAGCTTAAGGGGTCCATTCTCATCAAACTACTACATTGGTTGTCTGAATGGCTCTTAAGCTATTGCATGTCCCAGATGGAATTCATTCTATTCCACATAAACTAGGTCATTTTTAAAGTGTCATATCTCAATTCCTGCTTAATACTGTGAAGCTCTTCTCCCATTTACTGACAGAGTCTCAAGAGACTATCTAACTACTCACTGCCAGCCAAAGAAAAGGTCAAAAGCCCAGCACAGTTCCTACCAAATGTCTACTATTTTTGCACAGTTACAAAGTTGAAAATCCATAAATCAAAACTCCATGCTGCTGAGCTCCAGTGCTTGGACATTGTCTGTCTTGTATGCACAGTGTCCCAGGAAGAATGGCTCAAAGTACGTCCTAACTCTGAGATGGTTACATCAGTTGTCTTCCAGATGTATGGGTAAAATAAAAATCTCTATCACCATCCTTTAGGACAATTCAGCCTTGTTTTGACAGCAGGAGTAAACAATTATAAAGAAGTTTTATTAAATTAGGAAGCAAATTTTTTCCAATAATTTGGGCTGTTTTCATTTCAGCACATACTTTGACAACGAATTAAGTACTGAAAATGCCATTATGCAGTTGGCCTTAATGATTAGGAAAATAAGCATGTTGAACTTCACAACAACAGCAATTTGGGACAAAACTGCACTCACCCCCATCAACACCAGCTTCAGTTAAACTATTTTCTTTATATGTGTCCATTACTCACAAAAGCTAAATATTTTCAGGGGGGACATTCACTCCCACAGTGAAAGCTCACCACTATAAATGTTTTCATGTCCTAATGGAGACCGTGGGGTGTTGTTCCAAGAAACGATATCCTTTGCTCATGTGCTACACCCAGAAAGTGGATTTTGGAGCATTTTTATTGTTGGCTTAAGTTGTCCTTGAATGCTGGTGTGAGCACATGAGACTCTGTAGGTCACACATTCCCTTATGTGTTTTTATACCATTGTCTTTTTAATTATTCTATCTTATAGCTTATTGAAAACTCGTTAGCTACAATCTAAATTATAAAGATAATCACATATAAGAGAATCGTCATCTTAGTGTTGTCTTTCTTTAAGTTTCCCAGGGCTACTCAGTCCTGCTTATTATTTAGGTAGAATGGTCCCAGAGGAAATTCACGTGTATGACTCTGGCTGCCTGTAGACATCAGTGCTCCTTACGGTCATTCCAGATGTGTTTCATACAGCTTTCCTTTGCAGTGTCCACAGCTGGACAGACTAGGCCCCCCTCTGTTCTCTGATGAAATGCTGCACTCTCCTGCTTTTGTCATGCATCTCAGTAAGCCAGTGTCCACTAATCCCTTTCCTCTGGTGCATGCCTTCAGACTTAACCAACCAAGATGTGATTTACTCTACAAAGCTTGGCAAGATGGATCTAGAATGGCCAACAACCTGTGGGTTGCAACCCCTTTGGGGGTCAAACCACCTTTGCACAGGGGTTAACTAAAGATCATCCTACATATCAGATATTTACAATACAAATTCATAAAGTAGCAAAATTACATTTACAAAGTAGCAATGAAGTTAATTTTGTAGTTTGGAGCCACCACAACACAGGAAACTGTATTAAAGGGCAGTAGCATTAGGAAGGTTGAGAACTACTGCTTTACAAGGGAGAATTGCTTCTTCTTCCTTTGATTCCCTTTCACTTCTGTCATAATTCTTATCTTTCATCTGTATGTAGGATAGTCTATAGTCTGTGTGTAGAATATGCAGGCTTGGCTCCGTTTTATCTAGTTATTAAAACCTCGTAATACCTAGAACAGTGCTTGCTTAGTACTAGAGGGCACTGAGGAAGATTTATAAATTGAAGAAATAAATGAATTTGTAGCACAATTCATTTATTTGCAACATATTTGGTTTTTAAATGAGAGAGATTTAACCAGTTTCTCTATGACCTTAAATAGCATGGTTATGTGTATTGAAACAGCCATAACTTATGGTGTCCTTCAATAAGAAATCAGTGTAATGAAACCCATTTAGAAAGGGTCTCCTCCACGTAAATTATTCAAATGATTTGGTTCAAACATCAATTAATAGTGGTAGTAAATCTGATACATCTTGTATTTGAGTTTTCACAGGCAACTCTGATAACTGAGCTTCTCTGATTCTGTTTTTACAACCTTACATATTGGTAGTCCTACCAAGAGAGTCTTTGAAAGAATAGGGCCATGCCAAATATTCCTGCTTAAGATTTCGAGAGTGCCAGAATCATTTTATGCATTAATTACCTAATGAGAGCCAAAGAACAGGAAGGTTTTGATCTAGTAAGTGAATGGGTGATCAGAAAAAAAATTATTTTTAATAGAGCAAATGTAACTTCGTGGGCCTGTTCTGGATAATTTAGGAGATCTTTCCATCATTCTTCACTTCTGGCTGTTCTACAAATTTATGTGATATTAGGCACTTGCTCACATAGTGAAATAAAAACCCAAGGCAGATAAAGGAAAGAGACAAATCACTTGCCAACCTAAATATTTCAATAGTGAGTTTATATCCTTTTCTTTTCCTTTTGATATGTTAAAGTTCTCAAACTAAACAACAGGAAACTAACTCCATTTGGAGTTTGAGTTTATAAAAGGGGGGTTTCATGGTAGGTTTATAAAGAAAAGACTTCTTTAAGAAAATTAATGAGTATTATTCATTTTACTAATCTTCACATCAAAAATTCAAAATTGAATACATTTTGTAAATATACCCTTTACAAAAAATAAATGAATGCTTTATCTACCAAATTTGTCTAGCCAATCTCCATATTCTTTAGAATAATGTGTGTATGTGTATGTACATGGAGCATGCTTGAGTCCATGTGTGTTTGTGCACATGTGTGCATGCATTAATGTGTGCAAATGTGTGTGTGTGTGTGTGTGTATCAATCACATCTTTTTCTGTGTGCATGTGTTTGTGCATGTCTGCCTGTGTATACATCAATCACATCGTTTTCCCACTAATGCCATAAACCAGATTAGAATCTTCTTGTCCTGGCTGACTGTGAACTGTATAGGAAATATGTATTATACTCTCGGAAAGTCCTTTGAAGTGAAAACGTTCATGTTTTAAAATGCATTTCCCAATGTAAATCGTCTGCTTTTGGCAACTTTGGCAGCTCCATTGGCCAGCACTGAGGAATGTCTAGGTTTCCCACCTTCCACTTTAAGAGGCATAAAGGAGGAGGTGCCGATCCTTACACAATTCAAGGAAGGGTATTTCTCCAGGATCAATGTAAAGTTAGTTCTCCCTGGGTTCTTAGATTTGATCAGAGAGTCTGACATGCAGTTAAATATAAATCATGAGGCAATGAGTACACGGTCTTTAAAGAAAGCTTCCTGGACATGGTTTTGCCAGAGGGAGGAAGAGGTGAGGAGCATTTTGTTTCTTGCAGGTAATATTCAGAGCATGAAATGAAGCATGAGTCTGGCTGTCTGCAGAGTGCCAAGCACTTCCGTTGGAAGCCATGAGCGAGACTGGCAACTGAACGAGTTGTTTGGCTAGTGTTTTTCAATGGTGATTACTTTCTATAGCCAGAGCTCAGATATGTGGGAAATACTGAACGCATGAATCGATTTTCCCAGGATAGACCTTAATTACCTACCTGCCTTGCCTTCTATCTCTGTCTCCCTCTGTGTGTGTTTTTTTTTTTCCTCTCTGCTTGTTGTTATTTTGGTCTCTTTCTGCTCCTCTGTAAAGTCATCTGAAAAGAACTGTCATTGAAGTACATGAACCATTCACATTGAGACCCTTCTCCCCATATTAAAAAAAAATGGCCTTTTTGAAGTAACTTCAAAACTATCCTATCACTCAGAAATTTGCTTTTTGAGTAGGAGTTATAAAGGCATCAAGAGGAAAATAGTCACTTAGATCTCTGTTTTGATTGGCTGAGCCCTTTTAAATAATTTATAGACGACTGTAATCACAATATTTCTTGCCTGATGAGCTTCTATACCGAATCAATGATGGGGAAAAAAAACCAATACACTAAGTTGTTGCTAGTAACCCCTGAGGGGAATGTTTCTCTACCAAGACATCCTTACTAGAACTATTGGAGATCTGGAAATGAAACAAAAAAAATGAAATTATGAAGCCACTGAAGGAAACTATTGCTTGTAATCAGCGCCGTCTTTCTCACAGCTTGACTCGGCAGCTTGATCCGTTTATTGCAGCTGGCATAGGATTGCTTTGGCTCGCTAAATGGCAGCTATCTCATATGCCCTTGATTGTGCTCAAATTAATCAAAGGCTTTTGAAGTGATGGTTTTTGTGTACAAGGGGAAGAAGCATCATTTTGGAGAGCCGTGCATCTTAAAAAAAAAAAAAAAAAAAAAAAAAAAAAAAAAGGATGCGGAGATATGAGGAGATGTAAAAGGAAAACTCCCGCTGAGTTGCTCAGTCTCAGGAAAGACCAGTGTCTGGGGCTTTTTTGTAGTTTTCTAATAACAGCAGCTACTAATTGTACTGCAAGTATATTGGCCCACTGGGCACATCGCTAAGACTGTTCTCAGGCAAGCATTTAAAAAAATGCGATAGAGGACAGAGCAGAAGAGCAATCCAAATTGCCTGAATTTAGTGCCAGAAAAGTATTTGTGTTTGTGTGTGTGTGTGTGTGTGTGTGTGTGTGTGTGTGTGTGTGTGTGCACATACATCATATGCACATCCATATCTGCAGACAGACATATACATAATATATATATACATATGTATATATATATATAGTGTGTGTGTGTGTGTGTGTGTGTGTACACCGCATTTTTCCATTTTTATATGTCCTGAGGGGGAAAGATGAAAAATGACCAACTCATACCATCATAAGTTGCTGAGAAGGCTAAGCTTTCATATCCAAAGCACCTATAACAATGGAAGGGAAATCAAACTTAATGAAAAATGATCCTCTAACTCACTGGGCTCCGTTCTGTTCAGTGACCTAGCTATGCTCTGATGGAAAGTGGATTGCTTAGGGAGGGACATTAATTATTTCCGGCCACTAGGTTACAAATGCATTGAGCCACTGCATAGTAACTGACATTTGAGGACAGACTTAGTAAGTGGGCGCAGAGAGGTCGTTTAATTGATAGTTATGTAAAGGTCTGGGCTTCCTGTCACATGTTTTATTTAATTCTCAGCACTGGTAGCCTTACTGCAATAGGGTTTCTGTGTTGTGATCTGCAGGGTTTCCTATAAATCTTTTGTTTGAAAAATAGACTCAGAATAGTTTATAATAAGTTATCTCCCACTTACCTGTGGGAGAATTGAACATGGTTTTCCTACTATTTTATTCACATAGAAACTGAAATGCAAAGTTTTAGAAAAGTAAGGCGTGGAAAAGAGCTGAAAAAGCCATACCTGATAACTTACTTGGATATTTTGTAAATTTTACAATAAAAATCAGTAAATGAAATGCTATATTTTATTGGCAGGAAAAAAATATCTTCAATGACAAAATGCGTGGTAACCATACCAAGTACTCTCAAAGATAAAAAAAATAAAAAGATTCAACTTTTAAAAATTCTCATTTAAAGAAAATAAATTATAGAAAACACACGACTTGCACTCCAGTTAAATTCTGATTAGAATTCTGGTTTTAATCATTGTTGTTTTAGGAAATAACCTGACCAGACTGGGGGTTGGGGTGAGGGGATAAGCTTCTCTCAGGGCCTCTTTCTGTTTTGTTCTTGCTCAATTTCTACTTCTAGTATCATCAAAATTCTTATGAGTGATGGTCCATTGTATGTGCTTCTTTGTGACCCTAGGACTTGGAAACTGCTAGTGATTGTACTTAAAAAAGTTCCGTGTAAAGAACAAAAAATAATTGAAAAAAAATGAGTATTCTCTTGATAAATATCCAGAACAAAGGTGTGAGATTATTTTTAAAGAAATAGGAAAACATCCAGTTACATATGCTTTCTCCTATGAAGCCTGTACCTCCCTAACATTTCTCTAAGCAGTGTGCATTCAAAAGCTAATTACTAAATTAACCTTGAAACGAATGCATTTGCCCATAATTAGTTGGGAAAACGAAGGGAAAAAACTAACCAGTAGTTATCTAATAAAAAAAAAAATCAAGGACTGAACGAAGACAGCACCATCAATGGTGGATGTTAATTCTCTGGTCATTGGTGGTGAAATTTTAAGGGTAGCATAATTAAAGGTGGCAAGGAATCAGAATGTAATTTATTTACCTCACAGAATTTCTGAGTTGCCAACTCTACTGCTCCAGAGCCAGACAATGAAAATATAATTGTTCTCTGTCCTCTCATTTGTCTTTAGATAAATTTGAATCCCTACTAAGGACCAAGGCTAGGGCCAATCTTCCGAGGCACTCTCCAAAGTCACTAGAAGGATTTTTTTTTTCATTACTATGCTCCCAATGTGACTTAATGGGAAAATGTAATCAGTGTTTTGTTGATTATTACTCTACAGCAGTGAATCTTAACCTTAGCCACTCGTTACTATCACCTAGGGAGCTTTTGAAAAATCCAGATGCCAAGGCCAACCCCTAGAGAATTGGATTTAATTGCTTCGGGGTGAAATCCCAGCGAAGGTATCCTTTAAAAACTCCCCAGGTGGCTTTAATGTGCACCCAGGGTTAAGAATCAGTGCTCTAAAAGAAGATAAAATCTACAGATTCCACTGTTCGTCTCCACTGGAAAGGGAAGATTTCAGCCACCTTTAGACACGCTTTTCTCCCAGGGTGTAAGGAGCGTACTGTGGAGATAGCATGGAAGTCTGGAAGCAGGCAGCCTCACCCTGTTCCTTTCGGTTCCTTTCTGTCATATCTGGGTGATATCAGTCAGAAGAGTCCTGTGGAACAAGAACAACAACACTTCTTCACTACTTTAAGAAATTTGGGGCAGTGCTAAATAAGACAAACAGATAATGTATAGAAAGGGCCCTGTGGAGAAGGCAAAACTGTTGCTATATTAGTCTCCCAGACTTTCTCAGCTAGCACTAATTGACAGGAGTAATCGGGACCCTGAGAGACAAGGACAGTCTTTAAGATCATTCCTCGTGACTCACCAAACATAGTACTTTGTCAAGTGTTTTCTCCCTTCCCTGGTTAATTCAGAGCGTACATATTTGCAAAAGAGAAAGAGACTATGTAGAGTTTGAGTTGAGTCATCCCATTGTCTACACATAGTTCGGAGAAAAAGTCTATCGAGCCAAAGCAAACAGGCTCCTTAAAAAGCCAGAGCAGTCTAAACATAGCTCACACAGAAGTCTCTTGTACTGGCCCACCAGTTGTCCTTCTGAAGCAGCTAGATAACGTGGGATAACCTATGTGCGGGTGCCTTATTACTGACAAGCAAACAGTTCAAGCAACAGTTCCTGAACCTCTTGTACAAAATTCACAAGGTGCAGGGTATCAAATCATCCATCAGCTTTTGCAGGAGGACACATGGGTGACCACTGTCTCACTAAGGTCTGTAGTTGGTAAAGGAGCTCTGAGAATGGGAAGACAAGCTCACTCTAAGGAAAGGGACTATATGATCCATGCACTAATGGCATCCCCAACAACATAATCAGACAGAAGGACAACACATAACAAGGCAATAATTTTGTACAGCAGAGTAAATGTGCTCACACAAACCCTCGATGGTCTGTTTGTGTGACGGACATTTTCTGGGATGTAGTCATCCCAGCTCCCACTGAAATGCCTTTCTGTCCCAAAGAAAGGACTTTCTGTCTACCCAGGTTTCCAGTGCAATAATGGTTTTCCTATTCTTTGGGAGATCCATTCCATGACACCCATTGCTTCTCATTTCTTCTAATACTAAAGGCACCTGACCTGTTTGGTGCTTCAAAGTTTATTGCTTATAAAAACCCAGACTTTATGTGAGTCCTCAAAATACCCCAAGCTAACAATATCAGATGGCAGGCTGGTTCTTTTTACTCTGTCAGTTTAAGAGGAAACAAGAGTGGCCCAGCTCTTCTGTCCTTTGTGATATAACAGGTACAGAAAGACCTAACATATGTTAAGGGATTAGCCTACATTTGGAGTCAATGGAAACTTACAGCCGGGAACAAAAAGCCAAAAGGCTTATTTCCTACTTAAAGGGGGAAAAACACCACCAACTACAAGCTAGGATTACTATTACTATGCATTCTCCTTTTCCATCCTAGGGGCCTCTGGCCTCATTTCCACCTCTAAGTGGTCCCTCCAGCTACTGATGGAGGAGAGGCAGCATAGTCTCTCTCTGACTACTTCCATTTAACATAAGTGATGTTGATAGAGGGCCCTCAGTTAGAAGTCCAATCTGTCCAAAGGAAGAAGATCCATGGGTCCTGAGTAGAAGTCAGACAGAAGGTTCATGGAGGATTCCATGTGTAGAACCATTTCTGTATTGATATTTTTTCCTTCTGTTGTATATAAATTTTGTGAGAGTAAAAGAAATCAAGACTAAATATTATTGAAAGTATAGCAGCTACTGAAGATCCCCAAAAGAGTAGAAACCAGATGATAGACCACCATCAGATAGGTTCAGGTAAACAGGAGAGGAGCAGATGAGAAAGGGCAAGCACAAAGTCCACACACACTGTAGTGGGCAAGAGGCAAGCATAAAGCTAGTTAGCTGAAGAAGTTCACTTACTGAGCAATAGCTTTAGACCATTGATCAGCTTGCAGGAGTCCACAGAGCCTGGTGGTTTCTCTCTGGTGCCTTTCTCAGAGATCTCAGAACTGCCAGACATTAGATGAGCCTGGTAAATTTAGTCCAATCCTGCCATGTGGGTTTGAAAGACAGATCCAACGCACCTGGACAAGTACAACGGGAGTTTTGGTAAACCTTTCCAAGGGCAGCACAACATGTCTTACATAAGAATTAGGCTACATGAATGCTTTTTTTCGTCGGTATCTATCTCTTCAGAAGTCTTTACCGTTGGTTATACTGTCCTATTAAGTGTTCAAAATCATTTGGGGTATACAAATTAATCATTTGTTTTCTCTGGATTTTGTTGTCAAGCCAGTTGATGATCTGGTCCTAGGGGTCATTTGGCTTTGATAAAGTTTTGTATCATCATTACAGTGAAATTCGTATGTGCAGCTTCCCTGTTGTGTAGAAAGCATTATTTCCTTGGTGTTATTGATCACCTCTTGTTCTTACAATCTTTCTACCCCTTTTTCCTAGGTGAAGATCCCTCATCAGGAGGGGTGAGATATGCTTATTCCATTTAGAATTTAGTTTTTATTGTTTTGTTATTCTCTACATGTTGACTGGTTCGGTGTTTTTGTACTAATTGCCATCTACTTCATGGAGAAGCTTCTTTTATGATTATTAGGTGATGTCCTCATTCATGGGCATAGCAACAAGTCATCAAGGGACACTAAACACTCAAAGAATAGTAGCTGGAGAAGAGATAATAAGAATCAGCACTGAAACTAAAGAAATACAAAAGAAAAAACGAAATATAAATATTAATGAGCAGAGTTGGTCCCTTGAAAATATTAGCAAATCTTTAGCCAAATTAACTAAAAGAAAGAGAAAATCCAAATCAGCAAAATCATAGATGAAGAGAGAAACATTACAATACACAATGACACAATTCAGAGAATCATAGTACACACTTTTATAATAATCTATACTTCACTAAGCTGTAAAATCTAAAAGAAACACATGAATCCAAGGCTCCATACATATGGCCAACAAAAATTAAATCAAGATTCAGTAAACAATTTAAACAAACCCAAAACAACCAATGACATAGAAGTAACTAAAATCTTCCCATTAAAACAAAATCATGTCCAGAGGATACATAGAAGAATTCTATTAGACCTTCAAAAAACTAATACCAATATTCCTCAAATTATTCCACAAAGATTAAAAGAAATGAGAGCATCCAAATGCTTTTTAGCAAAGCATTTTTAATAATACTTTAATAACGGAACCAGACAAATATTCAACAACAACAACAACAACAAAATATTGGCTAATCTCTCTTATAAACATAATTTTTTTAAACTCTCAATAATACACCTGCAAACAGAATTTAAAAATGTAGAAAAGGGCTGGAGAGATGGCTTAGTGGTTAAGAGCACTGACTGCTCTTCCAGAGGTTCTGAGTTCAAATCCCAGCAACCACATGGTGGCTCACAACCATCTGTAATGAGATCTGATGCCCTCTTCTGGTGTGTCTGAAGACAGCTACAGTGTACTTATATATAAGAAATAAATCTTTAAAAAAAATGTAGAAAAAAGATTATCCACTATGATCAAGTCAGCTTATTCCCAAGGATGGTTCAATATATGTAAATCAATAACTGTAATCCAGCACATGAATAGACTCAAGGACAAAAACCACGTGATCATCTCATTAGATGCAGAATAGGCCTTTAACAAAATCTGAAATCCTTTTATGATAAATGTTCTATCTTTTAATACATAATTTTCTCAAATCTTTTAAGACTTATGCAATATTTCCCGGTCCCTTTTACATTCTGTAAAAATCTAAACATCTCAATTTAGGACAAAAAATTTAGGACAAAAATCTTTCCTTGCAAGAAACATCTCTATTCTTCTATTCTTTTAAAATTTCCTCCTCTTATCTTCCTGTCCTTTATTATCACGAGATAAAATAACATTACCAAAGAAATGTATCCTCTTATCAAAGGAGCACTAGACTCATTAAGCAAATGCATGCATACACTGTAAATCCATGAGGTTTTGTAAGGAGGGAGAGTGAACAGAATACAGAAGACAGCCAAAAGAAATACTGTTTCTTGTGCATTCCAGAGAATGACCTATCACAGTTGTTTGGGGTTTTGAATAAATGTAGGTAACAGATAAGGACAAGCAGCAGACAATCTAACAGAGTTTTCATCAAATCTGGATTTGCAATCTTGTAGAACCAGCTGAGTAAACCCTTCAGAGGCTTCAGGAACAATTTAGGTTTAAGGGGACAATGCTCATACTCTTGAGCTATGTTCTTCTACGTTCTCCAAATCACAGTCAGGGGACCAGACTGACTCAGGACAGGAGATTTTGAAGAACGTTTGGAGACAAATATATTTGGATATGTATAGAGAGTGCCAAATCTCCAGTCACAGAGCAGCATCTCGGTGACATTCAAATAGCACAGGATAATGCATTTATTGCCTAATAAAATTAAAGATAGCAAACAGGTACTTTTCTTAAAGGATCAGAAAAGACAAAGAAGAGAAGAGAGGAGAGAGATTTGACATATGGGAGAACTGCTGTTGAATCTAGTGAGAATAGACTTGATTTAAAGTATCTGTCTTTTGCGAAGCTTACATGAATTTGTTTAGATGGGTCCTGTCATGTTAGGTTATGCACTGGGAATGGGGATTGACAAAAAGGCAATAAACATAGCTGTCATTGTACAGCTTAGGTCCCAGAACTCTAACCAGGGTCCCAGAAAGAATGAAGAGAAAAACACATGGATGAAAATTAAATTCTAGAATAGGGTGGACCGGGCTCTCCAATGGAGAAGCAAAACATCCTGAAAACTCAGTGTGTTTATTATATATGGTTTACCAACAAAGAGTCATGGTTATTGCACAGACCCAAATAAGGGGGTGGGGGTATTACATCCAGATTAACAAGGAGTCAAGTTCTAATACACAGCTGAATGGAGAACACAGGTTTACCTTAACTGAGCAGCAGTCTCTGTTGAGAAGTAGTCTTCAAGTGTTAAATATCTGAAGGTAGAAAGAGGATTAACACTTTGTGCACACACTATCAATGTTAACACTTCGGAAATGGACTACAGGAGAATCGCAGGAAAGAGAAATGAAGCGCAGGAATGGTTGTCTCCCAGGTCTTATGTGCTTCCTCTGACCGACCATGAAAGTAAGGCTATTTGGGTACTCAAGATGAAAATTGTTATTTTTCTAGGCAGGTAGACCTGAACACTAGAGACTTTCTTCAGCATAAGTTGCCAAATGTCCCCAGCATTCTGCACACATCAGGTTTAGGGACTGCCATGTTGCTCATTGTTTGCCACCATAGTGAAGTCAGGCAGCATTTGAAGATCATCTGTAGCAGGGAGCATCTCAGCTTCCTGGTGGGTTGACCCTTTGGGTACCTTAAACATTTGCTGACCTGTTGTTTTTAGTTAAATTTGTCATTTGTCACTTTGAGTTCGTACTGTTGACTTGATTAATATTTTAGTTCTGAACAGTAAGTTTATGCATCTTTTAATGAAATTATTCTTGATACAAGCAAAATGGAAAATGCTTAATTTTGAGGACTCTGAGAAAAAAATGTAATTAACTATTTTATGAGGTATAATTTTTAGAAGGAAATCATAATTTTATGTTACCCATGACTTTTTTCCATTATTTATTTAGTCACTTTGCATCCTGAACACAGCACCACCCCCTGCCCATTTCCTTCCAGCTTCCCCCTCACACAGCCCCTCTCCCATTCCCCTCCCCTTATTCTCTGAGAAGGGAGAGGCCACTCCAGCCCAGATACCAACCCACAACTTATACCAAGTAACTGCAGGACTAGGCACACCTCTCTCACTAAAGCCAGATAAGACACTCCATTAAGGGGAACGGGATCTATAGGCAGGCAACAGAGTCAGGGACAGCCCCCACTCCAGTTTTCAGGTGACCTGCATGGACACAAAGCTACACATCAGCTACATATGTGTAGGGGGTCTCGGTCCAGCCCATGTATACTCTTTGGTTGGTGGTTCAGTCTTTGGGAGCCCCCAAGGGTCCAGGATAGATGAGTATGTTCATCTTCTTCTTGAGTCCCTATCCCCTCTGGTTCTCTCAATCTTTCCCCATCTCTTCCACAAGATTTCATGAGGTCTTTCTAATGTTTAGCTGTGGCATTCTGCATCTGTTTGGTTCAGTCAGCTGCTGGATAGAGCCTCTCAGAGAACAGTGATACTAGGCCCCCACCTGCAAGCATAAGAGCATATCATTGATGGTATCAGAAATTGGCTCTTGCCCGTGGGATGGGTCTCAAAAAGGGCAGTTATTGATTGGTCATTCTCCCAGTCTCTGCTCTATCTCTGTCTTTGTACTTTGTAGACTAGACAAAGTTTGGGTCGAATGTTTTATGAATGGGCTAGTGTCCTTAGCACTCCACTGGGAGTCCTGCCTGGCTACAAGAAGTGGTCTCTTTAAGCTCCATATCGCCTACTGCTAGGAGTCTCAGCTAGAGTCACCCCCATGACTATTAAATAGAGGACTCAATGCTATAACACTACTGGACTCACTCACCAAACAACATAAAAGTACAAAATCCTATTCACATGAGTAAATACTGTTTTATGATTCTATGAAGCATTTAATAGATCTAAAGATGATTGGCCTAAATATTGGAAGTAAGTTTGGAAGCTCTGTCCTTTTACCTAGACTAGGAGAATATCTTTGTAATTTGTCATCTGTAGTGTGAGTTCCAGTGTTTATCACTTATAGGGTGTGAAACCTGAAAACCAGAGCATAGACAGAGCTCGGAAGGAGATGGCCCCAGAATGGCTTATTTCCATAGCTCTGTCTACATCGAAGCAATAAAACATAAACATAAAAAAATGTACCTTCAGGGTACCTATGGCACAATGGGTGGGACAGAAGCAAACGCACTCTACGAGAGTAAAAGTTGGGGTTTTTCCTCAAAGGGAAGAATATCCAGGTTTGATCAGAGAATCAGGCCAGGAAATGCCAGGCAAGGAAGGAGGCGCTAAGGAGGGAGCCGGATCCTCCCATTCAGTCCTTTAAAGGATGGCCCAAGAGATTTGTGTCTAAGTTTGAGAAGATTCTACTTCAAAAATAGAGGTGAGGTCTAAGGACTATGAGAAACAGATGACTAAAAAGATTTGCTCAAGAACTTGCAAGAAGCTGGGAGAAATAATGTTCTGGGAATTCTCCTGATAGTCTCTCCACTGTGGAATGGGGGCGAGGAGAGAAATGGGAGAGCCAAATGTGCTGTGTTCTGACAGGTTGCTTGTGGCTCCTCTGAGAGTAAACAGATTGAAAGGAGCCTTCAGGAGAGACTCCTAACACAGGTGATCCTTAAGAGGACTGTCCCCTCCCCAGGGCTTCCCTGAGTGAGTGCTCTGCACAGTGGGTTGGATGCGTTTCACCTACTAAGTCGTCTATAGGAAGGAAACAATATCTTAAATCGCACATGCATACCACCATGTAAATGCCTCCCCTTGGACTTTTTCGAAGCCACACAGAGAACTTGTGTCTATCTCTGTGTTGCTCCCTAGAATTGCATCACTAAAGAGTGCATGTCTTTACTTTTGCATCACCATCTTCACTAGTAGCCATAGTAAATCCTTCTTGCAGAAGTTCTGCATGGATCCTGTTCTCTACATTGCAATATTTCACAGCATTTAAAGACATAAAAGTCATTGTACTGCTACTGGTGTTCACAAAAAATGTATTTTTATGAGTACAGATACATGGATTAAAAATAACAAGACTTATTACTGGAGCTTCATATGTGTTCAAGAGGGTTATCAACCCCTTGCAGCTGTTGTGTCTGGTCCTGACTCAGAGAGTTCAATATTCTCTCTCTCTCTCTCTCTCTCTCTCTCTCTCTCTCTCTCTCTCTCTCTCTCTCTCTCCTCTCTCTCCCTCTCTCTCTCTCTCTCCTCTCTCTCCCTCTCCCTCTCTCCCTCCCCCTCTCTCCCTCTCTCTCTCTCTCTCTCTCTCTCTCTCTCTCTCTCTCTCTCTCTCTACTTTCTCTGGTACTTTGGGTCTTCTCAGTCTTTCCCTAAAGCTGCTCTCCCAGCCATGTGTCTCCTTGTCTGTTCCGTGGCTGTGTCTACCACATGGCTGACCTGCACGTCAGCTTAACTCAAATCTCATGGCTCTTATAGATGTTTAGAAAGCTAGTTTTGCTCACTATTCCATCATTAAACAGGTTTGGAAAAGTTAACTGCCTCTAACCAGTTCTGTAAGATGCTGCTTGTGAGGTCACAGTGAGTTTATTTAAGAAATATTTTTTTGTGTGCAACAGATTCCCTGGAAGCCATGACATATTTTAATGTGTACATTTTGGACATCATCTTGTCCCCGTACCTTTATCATTTCAGTATACTGTGGTCCTTCAGGGCGCCTACTTCCAAAAGCCAACATATATATGTATTACATGCCACACAGGACTAACCCTCAAGCAACACCTGAGGGTGGCAGGTGGCTCTAACGGATATGTATATTCTATACTGGCTCCTAGTTTTCCCATGGTTGTATTATACATCCAATTGGCCACTATTGGTTCTATCATCTCCCATACAAACTACCTGCCTTTGTTAAATTGTTGAGATGGGTTCCTGGAGCCAGGAGAATGAAGATTCATCTCATGCTTGTCTTCAAAGATAGGAAGATAGAGGAGATCGCAGTAACAATTCAGAAACAGGTGGCAAATCCTTTATCAGGTGTTAAGGGTCTGCTTGTAACATGCTTAGATACAAACCATGCAGAAAAGTTAGAGGTGTGTGGAAAATTCTCTTCAACATAGTGTGACCAGGAGATCCCCTGCTAACTTAATTTTATGACCTAAGAGTTTCCAGAGTGATCCACCCCTGCAATAGGTCACTATTTTCACTATTTACAGTGTCAAAAAGAATGACACAGTCTTAACACACTCTTCAAAGGTTATTTTTTCCTCTCTAATTCCTCATATATGTGCTATTTCAGTGGGTACCATGTTAACTGAAAAATGACTAACTTACAAAGCTTTCTAGTCTCCCTCCCCCA
The DNA here is from genome assembly GCF_011064425.1 of Rattus rattus. Taxonomy (NCBI): domain Eukaryota; kingdom Metazoa; phylum Chordata; class Mammalia; order Rodentia; family Muridae; genus Rattus; species Rattus rattus. The sequence goes on from NC_046166.1 coordinate 38,899,095, forward strand.
AAATGACTTATCAAAACTTATGAAAACATTAAATCCTAATAACAGAGATAAACATGAAATATTTAAAAATCTACTTTTAAAAACAGATTTATGGGCTGGAGAGATGGCTCAGCGGTTAAGAGCACCCGACTGCTCTTCCAGAGGTCATGAGTTCAATTCCCAGCAACCACATGGTGGCTCACAACCATCTGTAATGGGATCTGATGCCCTCTTCTGATGTATCTGAGGACAGCTACAGTGTACTTATATATAATAAATAAATAAATCTTTAAAATAAATAAATAAATAAATAAAAACAGATTTATTGTGACTTGAAGAAAAATCCTTTCAGCCTTACTTCTCGTTTCCCTCAAGAAAATACTTTTATGATCAAATTCTCGTTTTTCAGCCAGCTTATGTTTAAAGACTGTAAATATTGTGTTTCTGAAGGGTCTTTGATGACGCAATGGGTCATGTGCACCTGTCACTCCAAGACAAGCCCGACGCTGATAGGCACGGGCTTTTATTTCTCCAGTTTTATTTTCTACTGAAGAAGTTTAAAAAAATCCAAATGGTTTATTAGCTCATATTGTTGCCATCAGTTCTTTGACCCTTAAAACATTAACCCATCATTTTAATTAACATGTGCCTAATGTGCCAGCAAAAATTGACTTTGGAGAGTCATAAAAGACTAGACATAGAGGAATATTGTCTGTACTGTAAAAAAAAAAAAAGTAAAATAAAAAAAAAAGATATCCTAGTCTTTTTCAAAGACCAGTGATCTTAATTTCCATATCTTGAAACATACTGGGAAATGTCATAAAAATCTTCTCTCAAACACATCAATCATAGGACATCGGTGAGCAAAGAGCAAAGCCTTTGAGGGAATAGATTCTGCAAGCACAGTTGAACGTTCCAAGCAAGATGGCTTGTTTGGAAATAAGCTAGCACTTAGTCAGCTAAACAAAGGATGTAAGTAGAAGCTGTGAAGGCAATATTATAGTTAAATGAGTTACTACTTACCAGGGGCAATAAACTAAGAGTTCAAACATTTTCTGGAGCTAATTCAGCACTCTCTGTCTCAGCTCTGCGTAATTTATCAGGACAAGTATGTGTGCATGGGTGTTCTTCTGTGTTCAAGTCATTCAAGGTATGAGAGGGATTTGAAGAGAGGATAGAAAACAATTGAGAGGAAGACCTGTGAATGCCATGGATCAGGATGTCTCAGTTCTTGCTCGCTTTGAAAGTCTTCAACCTTATTTCTAATGACCCCAGACAGAAGACACTGGCCCAAGAAACTCTACCTTGTCATGTTTCAAGAACATGACACACTGCTGTTCTCTTTCTCCCTGCCATTGCTGGAAACATCTTCCCAAACCCCTGCCTCTTAAAATCCATGTCAGTCCAAGGCAAACTGTCTACACAGTTCCTTCCTCCTCTGAGTGGGCATGAGTGAACGCTGTCAGTGACCTGTATAAAATGTGTGTTTATTGTCCTCCAAGCCACATCATAAACTCAGAGTAGACCATGACTCCCCATCCCCAACTTCGAGAGTAGAGTATTAGGCATCCCAAAGAGTTTCTAGGTAATAAAACAAGAGACTTGCAATGTGTTCTTTGGAGGAATAAAAGATGAAAAGGAAAAAATTTTTTAAAAAGCATTCTTATCTAAACAGCATCTGTTATCAAGTTCCCAACAGTCTTTTAGCTTCCTGCTAGAGAACTTGACTCCAAAAACATGGCTGAACACAGACAAATGAATGCCTAACCCACATGGAACCACAGAAATCAGGTGGGACTTCAAGTGTTCTCCCAGCCTGATAACTCTGAGTTCATTTTTCTTCATTCCTTAAAGCTCTTTGTATCTATATAGACCAACTTCTTCCTTAGGTCAGAAGTCTGATGGCTAGATCTAGGTTCAGTTCAGAACCATTATCCACCCATTAATACAACTATGGAGTGCCATTTAGTAACACGCTAAGAGACTTGCCTGCAGTACCTTCTCTTTGAAGAACAAGTGATAACTGTGTTATTTCACATTCCTGGTCATTGAACAATGGCTTGGATCAATGGATTGATGAGGAAGTCTGTCTGGAGGTAGGGGTTGAAGAAGCTGGTATATTCTGAGGTGTACACATTGTGAAAATTGAGCCAATGTGTGAGAAGAGCGATGATATTCTGGGGCAATGACAGTGGCATTCAAACACAAAGCTGGGGCAAGAATGGATACAGCAGAAAATGAAACTCTTTCATTTTGGGCTCCATGGTCTCCCTCCAAGTTTCAGATGAACAGGTGAAAAATAGGCATGACAAAGTGGGAACAAACAAACAAACAAACAAACAAACAACAGAAAGGAAGTGGGAAGCAAAACACAACCCCTCCAGGAAACAGCTGGGATTTGGAAGAGTTGGGGCTGTGTCCTCTTGAAAAAGGAAACCTAAGGCATATGCAGCAAACGTCTCTCTAATCCCTCAGCAGGACATTATGGGGATGTTCAGCAACTGTTTCTACTTTGCCATAGACCCAAAAGAGACTTAAAATGGCAAGAGAATGCAGGTTGGGGTACAAATAGATTTCCTAAGGAGGAAAAAATGAGAACTACGAGGGAGACAAGCCCTCATGATTACAGCCAGAGTTTTCCAGTTCCTCTGTCAATGAGCCACAAGGTCTGTCCATTCTGACCACTGTCTGCCTTTCCTTCCATCCTGGTCCCCGCCATCTCCACAGCCACTTTTTAACTTAGATATCACTTCCTATTCAGCTAGGATATTTCAGTAACCTCTTAACTGTACACTGTCTTCCCCTCTGCCATGTCACATGATTCTGAATTACCAAGGAGAGGGAGAAATATTGATCAGGTCACCCTTACGCTTACAACTTCTGATTAGTCTTAAGGATGAAAACTCAAACTCATGTACCGGCCTCACCAGGTCCTGGCTTTCTTTTTTTGTTTTTTGTTTTTGTTTTTGTTTTTTTAGTATAGAATAGAGTTTATTCAGGGCATAGGGAGGGGAGTTGAGAGGTTAGTGGAGACAGAGAAAGGGAGAGAGAGAGAGAGAGAGAGAGAGAGAGAGAGAGAGAGAGAGAGAGAGAGAGAGAGAGAGAGAGTAGAGGCGGCCATGAGCACATGGAGAAGGGGAGGGGAGTGAGGAGAGAGGGGGAAAGAGGTGAGAAGACAGAGCAAGAGCAAGAGCAAGAAGGCAAGAGCCTGGCTTTCTTAACCTATTCAGCACCCCTTTTCTTTTTCTTTTTCTTTTTCCCTTTTTCCTCCTTTTTTATTTTTTACAGCCATGTATGACAAGTTCACACCTCTGACTTCTGTTTCTATACCCTGTGATAACATCATGTTTCATTGCTATACTTCTAAGCGCAGTTCCTCCTGCCAGAATTACTCTTTCTCTTGCGGACATAGTTACTCGAATTCTGAATAGCTCACACTGACCAGTGTTTGAATCTGATTGGATTATCTTGATGATATGTATTTTTCCTCTGGGGACGGTCAACCTATCAATGGCCAGATGTGTCCCACTCTCATCTTTGCCTAAGTGGTTCCTAACACAGTATCTGCTTAACAGTTATCAAATCTTGGGTTCAACATTCAACTGATTAATTAAAATGACTCAAACTCTGAAGTGTTAAATACGGAATTATTTTAAAATTCTGGTTGGATGTTTTGAGTACAGAAATAAAAAGAGCTATTTACGGATGTGCATATGTGGTTCCTGTTGGGGAGAAAATAGGGTTTAAGAAGAAATAAATTTCCTAAGATAGATAAGAGGATGAGAGGTTTGGGAGGGGGTCTTGATTTTCGTTGTCATTTTTTGCTTTTTACATCAACCAGACTCCTTTTTTCTTTACTCTTCTGCATCATCCTCCATAGTTGCTGAAGCAAATCCTTGAATCAAGCCTTTTATTCTTGAGCACAGACATATGGCATTTTCAATAACATATTCCTGTGTCATGTTTGTTTGCTTTTAGGAAAGTGAGATGCCCAACTTACTTGACTAAATCTGTAAAGAAGGGTTGTACTGCTATTGCAAATGCATTGTTTTTCCTACCCTGTCAGTCACAACGCGTTTTAAAATATGGGCCTAATCACCAGTATTCCAGGGGGCTTGCCACATGCGGGAGCTGGGGTATGGAGGAGTCAGAAATCACAGCAAGTGTGAACGTGGGCTCCTAGGCGCCAACTGGCGCACATGCAGCCTCCAGCTGGTGTGCACCTGCACTTGGGATCCCACCTCACCAGGACAAGCTCAAGCTCCTGCCCTCCGTCTTGGCACAAGATGGGGAGGGGGAGGCCAGGCCTCTTAGCCAACCTGTAAGGGATTCTGTCATACTTTCAAACACCAGCAGCTCCGAGATGCATGTGAGACAGCCAGGAGGTTGGATGTCCTTTTAATCAGAGAACAGAGGCCACATGTTTTCCAGTGCTCTGAGACAGAATTTTTTGGATGATAGTACAAACAGACTTTCTTGATAAATGTAAGTTCTGAAGAAGAGTATGTCTTATTGCTATTATGAATTTATGTGCAAATTTTCAACTTTAGGGGGTTCATATAAACTAAAGAGTTAATATTAACCTAGACAGACATCAATGTGGGAAGGTCAATAATGTTAAGAATCACACACACACACACACACACACACACACACACACAGAGAGAGAGAGAGAGAGAGAGAGAGAGAGAGAGAGAGAGAGAGAGAGAGAGAGAGAGAGAGAGACAGGTGCTCTGTGGGGTGGCTTGTCACAGCCAGGTTACTTTCAACTTCTAAAAATGTGTCTACCATTAGGTCACCTTGGTAAATTAATTTATGCTGGGCTCAAAAAACTGAAGGAGGTTTTCAAATGTAGTGCATTAGACAGACACGTTTGCTGTCTGCAAATTCACTTCCACCTGTATTAATTATAACTAAATGTTTACAACCATGCTCACCCTAGTTAACCCCAAACCTTACATATGCCCTGTTGCGATTCTAATCTAGGTAGTAGTTTCTCACTTATAACAGAATATCCGAGTTTCATTTTCATCTGTATACTTCCCTTCCACGGACACATATTTACACTTACTGAATTAATTTCACACATTTAGACTTCAACAGTGATTAGTGTCATAATAATTACAGTAATTAAATGAATAATGAGGCTCAAGTGATCTCGGAGAGGCAACTTACCGTTAAGTGGTAGGCAAAGTCAACCACTCTTGGTGACCAATGTACTCTGTTCCAGGTCGCTTCATGGGACGTTAAAGATGTTTCCTTCTATGGTTGAGGAGAGTGTATTGACTCTTCCACTGGAATGTTCTAATGCTCTACTTATTTAATGAAGGATGGGGTGAGGTTTGCATGTTTATTAAACCTTGCTTTCTAGTTATCAGCAGTAAGACCATCGAGGTACATAATTAAAAGGATTCCAAAGAGTGGATGTGCATGTAATATAAATACTACGCGTTATCTTATTCAGTAGTCAGTAATTACACTTGGTTAATTGTCTCATTAAGAATTCAAGAATGGATTATTTTTAGTTCCAAAAGTGGTTCCTTGTGAGGTTAGTCTCTTGGGAATCTGTTCTGGTTGACCCCGAATTCCTGAACACCTTGACCTATATAACTGCATCTGTCCCCACTTTGTGCACAGCTTTAAGCAGCCATGGGAAGTGGGATGCCGGCATTGGTAGAGACAAGCAGTAAAGTCCCATGAGAACCATCTAATAAACTGAATCCTTTGAAGACAAAGAGATTCTTGCTCATCATTCTTTTTCCAATATCATTCTGATTTGTCTTTATACACACAAACACAAGCATGCTTGCAGATATATATTGCCTCCATTTTTACAATTTCTCTGGGTAGCACAATAAAAAGAAAGAGTCACAATACTGGTTGGTGTCTTGGATTATTATTGCATTAAATAAACAAAAGTTCTTTCTCTGACTCTTCCATTGGTGACGTCGCTTTCAGTCCAATGGTTGGCTGTGAGCATCCCCCTCTATTTGTCATGCTGTGGCAGAGCCTCTCAGGAGACAGCTATATCAGGTTCCAGTCAGCTTGCACTTCTTGACATCAGAAATATTATCTGGGGATGGATTCCCAAGTGGGGCAGTCTCTGGATGGCCTTTCCTTCAGTCTCTGCTCCACACTTTTTCTCCATATTTCTCCTGTGGCTATTTTTGTCCCCCCTTCTAAGAAGGTCTGAAGCATCCACACTTTGGTCTTCCTTATTCTTGAGCTTCATGTGGTCTGTGAATTGTGTCTTAGGTACTCCAAGCTTTTAGGTTAATATCCACTTACCAGTGAGTGCATACCATGTGTGTTCTTTTGTGACTGGGTTACCTCACTCAGGATGATATTTTCCAGTTCCATCCATTTGCCTATGAATTTCATGAAGTCATTGTTTTTGATAGCTGAGTAGTACTCCATTGTGTAGATGTACCATATTTTCTGTTTCCATTCCTCTGTTGAAGGGCATCTGGGTTCTTTCCAGCTTCTGGCCAATTTACATAAGGAGTGCAAAAAGTGCATGCTAATAGGAGCCTGATGTAGCTGTCTCCTCAGAGGCTCTGCCAGCACCTGACAAATGCAGAGGCAGATGCTCACAGCCAGCTATTGGACTGAGAATGGGGTCCCCAGTGGAGGAGTCAGAGAGAGGATTGATGGAGCCAAAGGGGTTTGCAACCCCATAAGAACAATAATACCAACCAACCAGAGCTCCCAGGGACTAACAACCATCCCAGGAGTACTCAGGAATGGACCTATGACTCCAGCCACATATGTAGCTGAGGATGATCTTGGCAGGAGGAGGTCCCTTGGCCCTGTCAAGGTTCACAAAGCCCCAGTGTAAAGGAATGTCAGGGCGGGGAGGTGGGAAGGAATGGGTGGATGGGTGAGGGAGCACCCTCATAGAAGGAGGGGGAGGAGGGGTGATATAGGAGGTTTCTGGAGGGAAAACTGAAAAAGGAGATAACGTTTAAAATGTAAATAAAAATCCAATAAAAGAAAAAATGTAAAAGAATTCAACAAATAAAAGCAACAGTTTATCATTCTTTACACATATCTGTGTGCACGCACAGAGAGAAGGAGGGGGGAGGAGCGCACACAATACCTCTCCTCCTACTCCTTTTCAAGGTTTACTATAACACATCATAGTCATGTAAACCATTTAAATAACATGTGACATCCAACGTTTTCCTCTTTTATTGATCTGAAGTTGGATTTTGTGTGATACATATATTGAATGAATCCAAACACACATGAATAACGTCAGAGGATTGATTGAAAGGTTCGACTTTGCCCTTTCATTTTCTATGTTTCTTCTTATCAATTATTTGTCTATACCTGTCTCTGACTTTTTATATTATGACCCATTGGTGGACTATACCATTATTACTCTCTCTCTCTCTCTCTCTCTCTCTCTCTCTCTCTCTCTCTCTCTCTCTCTCTCTCTGTGTGTGTGTGTGTGTGTGTGTGTGTGTGTGTGTCTTTTCATGTATGCATAATGGGAGAAGGCACACGTGTGTGAATGCACATACTTCCATTTTCTGCTCTTGGATGGGCTCTCACTGAACCTGGAGTGATGTTGATTTTGTTTTGTTTTGTTTTGTTTTGTTTTGTTTTGTTTTCCTTATAAACAGTCTTAGAGTCCCTGTTGTCTTGACAAACTATTGGATTCTGTTAAATAGCCATTTTCGTTCGATCAATTTCTATTCTAAATTTTAGCACCTGTAAGTGAGACTGGGCTCGACACAAGCCATTCTTTTGACATGTAGGAATGCGTGTCTAGCGATGAAAGTCCGTGCATTTCTCTTGATTACCTTCATCTCCATAACTATATGTTATACTGTGTTTATGTGCTGATCTTTCTGGAAAGTAGCCAAAAAAAAAAAAAATAGACATCTGCAAAACTCAGGCCCTTTAAATGTTAGTAGCGGGTTACTTGAGTCCACTGAGTAAACAGCAACTCGAATGGGGTCTTCATAGATAATCTTGATTCTCAGAGTTTTCCATATTGTTGCTGTGATATTCATGATACTCTTTTTCCTATGCTCTGATATCATGTGATAGGATAGGGCTTCTCAACATATAGATTTCTAATTGGAGACTTTTGATTACATATAAAAATAAGACTATACTCTGCTGATAACTTAAAAATTGTTATTACATAAAGTTTTATTCAAATATAGCACATTTTAAATTAGAAAAAATACACTTAATACCAGCTAAGATTCTTTCAACAACTACGGATCTTCCAAAATAAAGATAGTAGATAGTAGATAGTTTTTATCCTTGAAAAACCAAGAGAAAATAAAGCTCTTTTTCATTTTTTTGCAGGTGGTCATTTTATACTTTATCACACTGACCATCTGCTTTCCTCTGTGTTCCCGTTGCATGTTGAGCCTCTAATTCTACACCTGTCGGTTTAATTTATTCTCATGTTTTATCTTAAAACAAAGCCTTGGAAACAGCAGGAAGTGCACAGCTAATCCATTCCCTATCTATGGATTTTAAAGCAGTCTCTTAAATATAATATTTGTGACACATACTGAGTATTTCTATGCAAGTCCCTTTGGATTAATCCACTTACTGTTTAATGACCAATTCTAGTAATGTTCTGCAAATAGCAGGTGTTCCCACACTGGGCATTACATAGCTGGTCAAGTAATTTGTTAAGTCAAGAAGTTACTTCAACATGGTTACAATTGTCCTTGGTGGATCAAGATCTGGCCCTGTGGTATGTCATAAATCATGGTATTCACTATGTTCTAATGTTTTTCTAAACAAAAAATTAGCAATGATATTGTTTATATTGATTTTCTTAATCATAAATATATTATACATTATAATTATTATAAATAGGTATAAATATTATAAAAGTATATTTATAGTATATAATATGTACAATATATTTTAAATATAAATGTTATATTGTATGGCAGGTAGGCATGGTATATATTTACATCATTCCTAATGCCTAGGCAGGTCATGAGGAAGGGGAAGCTCATAAATGGGCACTGAAGACAAGCGAATGAAGGACAACACTCTATTTTTAACTATTCTGTATCCCCAGAGTGCTCTGTTACAAACAGATTTCATCTTCTCCAAGTTCCTCTGACTACAATCCTCTCTCTCCTCACTTTCAGGGACTATATTAGATGAACTCGTTACTGTATTCCCCATTGCATTAGCTAAGCTTTTCCTTCAGTAACACAATTTATTTTTATCTCGAAATTAGTAGCAGCTTTGTGACTTTTGACAACTCCACCTCACCTTCAAACTCATCCTTACACTCACCTTTAGATACGGAATGCTCAAATTCAAACTATATTCCTTCTTTGCAATACCAATTAGATTTAGAGGTGATGTTAAGGTAAAATGAAAGTAGAAAACACTATATCTTTGCTTCATAATGTTATCCTCAATCCCCATGCCTCGGGACCAACTTAAGGTTGGAACATAGTCCCAACAAGCGCCTTCTAATACATCCAATAACTCCTTTTCCTTGAATGCCATCCAAGGTACTCCTTATATGACTAACTTCTGCATGATAGTGAATCTTGAATCTTGTGAGACTCCAATGTTATTAGGGGCTTGAATCTTGTACTTTATTTATTGGCCTCTCTCATCAAAATGAAGGGAGTGGTCTTTGTAAATTTACAGAACAACTAACTTGAATATCAAATGGAAATCAGCCATGAAAGAAAGCCAAAGCCCCGTGTCATACAGTTATTGTTGCTAGTTATTTCAATGAGTTCTTGAGATTAAGTCTGTGTTTTTGTTTGTTTTTTTTTCTTGCAATGCCTAAAACCTGGTGCTAAGGACACAACTGATCTAAATAATATGAGTCTCAAATACCAGTAGGAAGTAGTGGCACTCTCCCAAGCTGCTCTTCGGGGTAAGTGGGATCTCCTCAGGAACCACTTCCCAGATCAATCCAGTCTGTCCATAAAAACACACTTCAATTTTCCTCCCCGAGCTTGCTGCTAACAGTGGTACTCTTCCATTATGTATGAGTCTCTGCTTGTGCAACGAGCATAGTGTTCCATTAGTGATTTTCAATTCCATGCTAAGCTTTGCAATTTATTAGTGTTATTTAGGCTAATGTACTATTATTTTGCATATTTTATACCATTTGCTATTCATGCAGTGTGATATTTAAGTATTGGGGATCGATAGGTCTAGTGTTTATAAATTTGTATTGATTAAAGAGTAATCTGGTTGATTCCTACATTGGCTTTGTTCTGGGGATCTTCCTCTATGAAATGCATCATATATATATATATATATATATATATATATATATGTATATATATATGTGTGTGTGTGTGTGTGTGTGTGTGTGTGTGTGTGTGTGTGTAAAGTTTGGACCAGTTCTTACAAGGCTATATACTAATAAAGTATACTGTGCTTTGAAATTATAAAAATCTCATGTAGATCAGTGGAGAGAGTTTTCGTGAATTTTGCTAGATATCTAGGAAATCTCTAGATTGTGTGCATTTCATTTCTCATACTCATGCACTGCCCAGATACTGTTTTTGATACTGCAATACAAACTCTGCTAGATACATCTTTTTATTTCAGGCTAGCATAGAAATGATTTGGTAAACATGTGTATGATATGTAGGGTATGTGCACATATTCAATGTTTTAGCCTAGAACATCCTGTCTAGCACATTTGCCTTCAAATTTTCATTGCTTTCCACAAACTGCAAGGAAGAGCAGAGATCAAGTTACAAACTCTTTATGTAGGTTCACACATCTATGGACGCATGTGCCTTCAGAATAAGAGTTAGCAAGACGTACAATTAGATTCATATTAAAGATAAACCTTTCTTGTCTTTATTGCAAAGACATGTTAATAATCATTGCAGGAGGCATAATATGCTCCCCATTTTTATTCAGACCATAGGAGAGCGAACCTGCTTCCCTAGAGGAAGGATTGCCTATGGATGGAGCCTTTTTATTCTATCCTATTGATGACTCGTGCCTTCTTCCAATTTCTTACAGGATTTTCGATTTTGGCTATTTCTTTATACAGCTTTTCACTACATAGAGAAAATTCTGGTGTGCTCTATCTCACATGAATTCTTTCTCTTCTTTCAGCATGCTATGCATCTGTAGGTATTCAAAGGTATTTCCTTACATGTTTTTCCTACTTGTTTTGCAATATGGGGGATCTAAACTAAGGCCTTGTGTATGCTGAGCTGATGATATAGTGCAGAGCCCCACCCCTCACTCTCCACTGTTTCAATTTCTGTCTCCTGAATTTTTACTGTTTCCCTGGCTATGTGATTTTCTATAAAGAATGTTACGATCTTGGAGCTGTGTATTGTCCACACCTTGAGTTCTTCTAGAAATAATAGAGAATAAACAATATATGAAAATTCTTGACATTTGAAAATGCTATCTAACTTTTTACAAATCCAGATTTGAGGAAGTATTCGATATTGCTGAATATTTGAGTTTCCCTAATAAGTGATGGAGAAAATAGCTTCATGGAGAGTTAGATTCCTCACAGAACACTTGGTGTCCTTGTAAGGTTATTTCCTTGGAAGATTACTATGAAATAAATCCAATTTTCCTGTTGACACAACTTAAAGATTCAGCAGTAGTTTCTTTTGAATTATTTTGGTCCAGTTTTCAATTGACTATGGAGAGAAATATAACTATTTCTGCCTGAATCTGTCTTTACTCATCTTGGAGTATCTCTTTATTAGAGAGTAACGGTTCTCATTTTTTTTAATGTTCAATAATTCATTCTGTGAAGAAATGTTTTTGGCCAACCATTTTATACTGAGGGCCAGGAACGTAAATGAGAAGAAACATACAGAAGCTCTGTGTTGCATCCTGCTTATTGATCCTGGAAATCTGTTAGAACCATTGCCACATATGATTTTGGTGTGTATGGTAGTCTATATTAAAGAAACAGCATTTCAGTATAGAAATATGCCCTTAACTACAGAACTAATAAAACACTAACTACAAAATTATATGTTTGAAGAGGCAATCACTATATATGCCAAGTGACATGAGAAACTAAATGTAAATTTTACCCACTGTATCCTGTATAAGATGCTCTTGTCCCCTACATCCTTCATCCAAAGAATAACAACAGGGACCGCAGTGTCCTTGCTGTCCTGTGGCAAGACATTGCCAGTTGGAGAACACCAGCATCTGGAAGCATAGTTGCCTCATCAGGAGGAGATTTGTGGCTCCGCGATTTCCATATGAATATGTTAGATATGAATATCCTCCCCATATGGAAAGCATTACAGCAGGGAATACAAATGAATTGGTAATCCCATTCTTTGTGTCCCTAAACCTTTAGCCATCATTTTCACTACTTAAATTTAGAGTATGTGAGGGCTTTTCGTTTTCTCCGTTCTGAGGGGTGAAAGTTGAAAAGGAGGAGGTTTCATTACAAGGGTTTTCATTTGACCTGTGCTCAGCCCTATCCTGCTTATGGCCTGCAATGGACACGTTCTCTCTTCCAGAATAAGGCAAATCCACGTAGTAATCAAATCACTGCACTCACTTCCATATTTCTCCCTTCTCATGAAGGTGTGAATCTTTACTACTGACTACAGTACTTATTACATAGACCATACATGTAGCTGAATATGTTATTTATAGAATGCTGAATATACATTACATATCTTCATCTAAATGGCATGCCTTTTCACAGATATACTGGTAGAGACACTCCATATAAGCATCATTTTCTATATATAGGACACAATAACTTTATTAGTTTATAATATTTCTAGGGCTATTAACTTTCCAAGCTGAAAAGTTAGAACCTATTATGTTTCCTTCAAATATTTTTCAAAAATAATCTTGAGAAAGATCCTCTGTAGGACTATAATTTTTGTCAGAAACTGCTCTGTGTAATTACAAAGCCTTTTAAAAACTGAAAACAAAGCCTACGATGTCAGCCTTACACAATGGATATCATTTGCAACTGGGTTTTAAAACTGAAAAATTGTCTTAGTTATTTTTAAAACGTTAATTGGGTGCCCAGCGTAAATGGAATGCACGAGTGCTTTGGAAAATGTGTGATTTATCCCTCTTTTGCCAATAGACACCTCAATGCTTTACTGTTCTTAGAAATCATGGGATTTAGAAGACTCTCATCTGAAAACATGTGTGAAGTAAGAAAGCACAGGGTTTGCAAATGTCTGCAGAGCCCCTCTGGGACTCTAAATTACTAAGTAAACAGGACCATGGAGTTTGAACCAGAATGTAAGCCAGATAATGTGTAGCTGTCTTAGTTAGTCTTGCTTTACTAAAAATGAGTAAAGTTGCAATGCTGGGGATGGGGATACTGTTAGTTGATAGTGAATTCTGGAGTGCAGTCTTTCCATGCTATCAATGACTTAGATTCCCTAGGGAGGTGTCTTAATTCTTCATAAATGTTCTTCCTTCAGTGAGAGACAGAGAACAGTGGGTGTGATCTATGTAATTCAGTAATAGATTGACCCCAAATGGGCTTCAGTTTGTCTTCGTTAACCCTAAGCATCCGTGAAAATCTGAGGGTTTCCATCATGACCCTGTGTCAAATATAACAAAACCAATCCAAGCTACAAAATACATACCAGCGGCTTTAAAATTCGTCGCCATGCTCGAAGGAAGTGGACAAATAAGGTTATAGAAACTGGAAACACCAAAATGCAAATGAACGAATCTGGTTAAGGAGAAAGTAAGTTGGAGGGATAGATGGAGGAAATTTCCAGAAAACTCCAGAGATCCGATGAATGAGGGTCAGCTCTAAATCGTCAAGGCTGATTTTCAAAGCCTGTTTGAGTCCAGAACATCTCAGACACTAGAGGATGATGAGAGTGTGTAGGCTAGCCCACAGCTGAAAAGAACTTCAAATTCCTTTAGGAGTCGACTGGATTGAGCCTAGAAAACTTCCCACACCTCCATTTGTTTTTGCAAGTCCCAGATGACTAAGAAGGAAATAATGGTTTGGCATAAAATTTACAGTTCAGTCATAAAGATTAGCAACCAGCATTCAGAGCTCAGCTACAGTCAGGGGGTCATCTGGATAAGGAGACCAACACCCAAGCAGTTATTAGAAAAAAACCCTTTATACCTGAGTCTACAAAGGGAAAACACTGCCCTCCTAACCAATGAACAGACTAAGGATCTATGTTCCTAAGATCGCTGTAGAAATCAGTCTCTTGTAAAATAAAAAAGAGAACAGAGAGAGAGGCGGGTGCTTACCAACGTCTTAGTTAGACTGTTGATTTCATCTGGAAGCTGCACGATGCATCTAATAAAAATGTGTACAAGCTTTTTACAGAATCAGATTGCCCTAACTAAAACATCGCCAGTGCTGATGAGAAAGTCATTTTTGTACTGTTGTCACAGTAAGTTGTGAAAAAAAATCTCTAGAGAAAATGATTAATTAGATTTCAATTATGCTGCAGAAAAAAAACAAGATGTGCTTTACATACTCACACTAAAAAGCATTCTAGTGTTTCTTTGATGTGTTTAAAAATTCAAAAATGTTTTTAAAAGCCACTTAAAAAGGCCAAGCCAAAGCAAGCTAATGGAATATGGTGTCATCCTTCAAGTTGATGTCTGCTGCTTCCCCGGCTCTTTATGTATGACATTATGCAGACATTGTTGGTATTTTTCTGAATTATCTTTGAAAATTCTGAAATTCTCATTAGGCTCTCTTGACAGATACTCGAATAATCCATGTGGCTCTTTCTAACTTTAAAAGAAGTCTTGACAAGGCAGAGTTTCTACCTTACACAAGGGATTGAGTTTCAGTCCCTGTCTCTGAGTCTGTCTCTGTCTCTGTCTCTCCATCTCTCTCTCCCTTCATGGTCTTCCCATCACTCCTATTTGTTACATTTCCTCCTTATCGACATTTCATACTTATCTTTAGTTCCTTTAGTTCTCCTTGGTCCTGAGTTGCATTTTTCTTTTGCTTCTCGGTAACTCCTTCCACGTTCTATTAAAACTGCAAATATGTTTCTGACAGCTTTAACTATATTTTGTTAGTCAATATGGTTTGATTAACAAGAGATAAAATTTTAATAACACAGACTAAATCATCCTATATGTTGTTAATAGAAATTTGATACATTTTTCTATCAAATATGGTTTGAAATAAGTTTTGGTATTTACTTCTTTCAAATGACATTTAAAGTTTTTTTAAGTGACATTTGTTTGAAAAAGCTACATAGGAAGTTTATATTTCTCATAACTTTCGGAGCGTAACATAAATCCATATTTCTAAAGTGCAGTATTTTTTTTTCTCTACTGAAAGGCTTTTTAGATTTCTCACTGAAATTGTGAGCCACCGTGTGGGTGTTGGGAATCAAACCCAGGTCCTCTAGACAAGCAGCAAGTGCTCTTAACTACTGGGCCGTCTCTCTACCCCCTTAACACTAATTGTTAGAACTCCTCCATGACAGAAAATGAAACTTAGTACTTACGTGCCTATGAGTTATTTGCATAAATACATATACTCTCATCTGATTATTCTTACATTTAAATAAAACTTATTTTAGCTGATATATAAAAGCATTACAAGTGTAAGAGTTTATTTGACCTCATGTGATGCTTCAATGCATGCTTCTGTTATGCAATGCTTAAATGAGGTTAAATATGCTGATCTCATTTAGCCTTTGTGGTTAAAACACTCAAAATACATTCTTCTAACCTTTTGGGAATGTAGGCGACATCCATGTTTTTCTATCCTCTGTGACATGCAAAAAACACTTAGAACTCTTTCTATACTCATTGATAAATGTCCATCCCCCTTCTCTCCTAACCCCCACTCTCCCTGGCCTCTCGTAACCGTCTTCCTAGTAATAATGGCTCATAGGTAGTTTGCTTTTGTATATTCCACTTATGAGTGAGGCCAGGGATAACTTGTCTTTCTGTGTCTAGCTCTTTTCCTTTAACATAATCTCCAGTTCTACCTATGTTGCTGAAAGTGACAAGACCTCTTTCTTCTTCTGACTGAATAGTGTATGTGTGAACCACCCCGTCCTTCTTCAGTCATCAGTTGAGGGACATTAGGCTTGCTTCCAACTTGGAGTTATTGTGAATACAATGACTATAACAAAGGAATATAAGTACAAATATCTCATCCACATAAGAGTTCCGTTCCCTTAGCATATATTCTTAGGAATGGAAATTACTGGATTAATGATAGTCCTATACCTAAATATTTTGAAGGACATTGATATTGGTTTCCAAAATGGATATAGAACATTACGCCCCAGTACCTACATGCTCACTCGGCCTTCTGCTAACTTTGGCTTTTTAAATGCTATTCACTCTTGCTGGTGTTATGTCTGCTGCTGTACCACTACGGTGTTATCTCACTGTGACCTTGACTTGGAATTTCCTAATTTGCAATATTGAGGATACTTTTTTCTATGCCTGTTGACCATTTTATTTGAGAAAGTTCATTTTAGATCTATTTTTGCCTTGCAGATGGGGAATACTTAGAGGAACAGAACCAGGGGATTGAACATGCTCTCTACAGTCCCGAGATAGATATTCAGCCAATATTGGTCACTTTTATTATTTAAAGTTTGCTATTAACTCTGAGTTCCACACACATTCTGAACATCACCCATTTGTCAAATGTGGGTTTTGGAGATAATTTCTCCTGTGCTATAGGTTGTCTGTCATATTGGTTGTTTCTTTGGTAGTGGTCTAGTTCCAATTGTTATTGTTGATATTTATTGTTGGTTTGTTTTTGTTCTTGTCAAACACACACACAAACACACACACACACATACACACACATACACACACAAACACACACACATACACATACACACACACACACACACACACATACACATACACACACATACACACACATACACACACACACACACACACACATACACACATACACACACACACATACACACATACACACACATACACAAACATACATACACACACACATACACACACACACACACACACACACACACACACATACACACATACACACATACACACACACACACACACATACACACACATACACACACATACACACATACACACACACACACACACACCCCTCTACCCATTCTGGTATCTACCATCCACCCACATTGTGTGCATTTTTCCTGGCTGAGTGATAGGGGCTAGTGTGCCTCTGGGCACATGGTGTCCGATTTCCTCCTCCGTCTGAGAAGGCTGCTTTCTCACTGCCGTGTTCTTAGCTCTCTCTGTCCAAGCTCGGTTTGCTCCCGGTGCATGTGCTCACTTCCATCCTGGTCCCTTTGTGTTTGGATTATTTTCATGACAGTGATAGCTACATGATTTTTTGCATCATATACAAATCTTAAGATTGATTTTTTTTCTGACTCTCAGTAGAACCACATCACTATTGCAGCAGAGACTGCACTAAATCTGTAGAAATTTTTGGTGAAATGAGTGTTTTTTTTAATAATCTTGATTCTTCAAATGTAGATGTCTTTTCTTTTCCCTTTTCTTTCCTTTACTCTTTTATCTTTTTGTTTGTATGCTTCATCTTGATTCATCTATTTCAGTTTATTTACAAATTTTGTTATAGAAAATTTTACCTCTTTGGTTTAAATTTTGTTAGATTATTCATTTACTTTAACTATCAGGGGTGAAATCACTCTTCTTTCTGGTTCTGATCATTGGCATTCGTACAGTGTGGCATGAGTAATTGGCGCATGTCAATTTTGTTTCTTACAACCTTGTTGAGTCTTAGCCTTGATAGGACTTTGCTTGTCTCTTTGGGATTTCTGTGTAGAAGGTCATGTCATGGGTTAATAAGGATATTTGACATATTTTCCCATTTAGAAGCTCTTTTATTTTCTTGCCTAGTTTTTCTGTTTGGACATCTAGTTCTCTGATGAATAAAAGGGATAGAGGTGAACATCTTTATCTTGCTCCAGAGATTAGAGAATTTTTGGCTTTTCCCTGTTTGCTGTGGCATTAAGGGTTGATGCATTAAATGTATTATGTTCAGGTATGTTCCCTATAAGCCTAACATATTTGGCATTTTTTATCATAAAGCACGCTAAATCATATCAAAAGCCTTTTTTTTATTCTTCATTCTATTACCAGATTTTTATGTTTATTGATTTTTCCCATGTTGAATCTTCCTTGAATATTTGTGATTAATTTTCCTGAATTGTGACAAATATTTCACATGCATGTATTTTCATGTGATTGCAGTTGGATTTTGTTTCCCAATATTCTATTTTTTTCTTTTAATTTTTGAAGTTATGTCTGTCGAGGATATTAGCCTGCTATTTTGTTTTCTTGTTGTCCCCATTCTGTTTTAGTATCAAATTATACAGCTAAGAGTGCTTTATGCACAAACATGACAACAAGACTTCACATCCCCAGAGCCTATGTAAATGCTGATTTGGCTACAGATACCTACAACCCAGCACTTCTAGGGGCAACAACAGGACAATCGCTGCTGCTTGATGGGTACAACCTAACTCCAGGTTTGAGAGAAACCCTGTCTCAAAGAAAGAAGGCGGAAATTCATTCAGAAGGACACTAACTTCATTTTTTGGTCTCTGTACATATACATGGTTTTGCAAAAGTGCATACCTGCATACATACATGCATACATGCATGCATACATACACACATGCATACATATGCACACACACACACACACACACAAACATACACTGCACACAGACAAACCCCACATGAGAAAGAGAATTAAACTAAAAACGTATAAATATCAGATGAAGTTCGGGACTGAGGAGCCACTATTTTAGTGGAGATGTTTTAGAGTTGAATCATTCTCCTCACTTACTAACAATCTGCCCGTGCTCTCTGCTCATCCACAATTCAGTCAGTAAGGGACCAGAATAAGGGATCTGTCCAACTTTAGGTTACCAAATTAATTGACACATTGTCATCTTAAGTGTTTTAAAATAAAGAAGTCGAAGTCTGTTATATGCCATCATACATTTGAAATTGTATTATGAAACATTATAGATCCTGTGGGTGAACTGTTTTTCATAGAAAGCTTCCTTCTTTGTTTTCTTTGAATATTTTTAAAGACATAATCTGCTAAATTTTCCTTAAAATAGTTTAAATAAATATCTGCTTATATTCAATTTTCTCCTTGATTCCATTCCACACATCCAGAATTATGTAATTTCCACATTACATTGCTGGAGAAGGTAAGTAACCACAGGCTGCTATGATTTGCCGCTGAACGAGGTGGTAGACAGGATGAATCTGGGATGAAAGCCATCAGGAAAGGGCCAGCTACTTTTGCATTGCACATCTCTCCTAAGCTACACCGAGTTGATTTCAGAACCTCTTTTGTGTCTCCTCCCTAAGAAATGTCTCTTCAAGATGTGAGACCTGAGTGTCAGGAACCTACCCATTACAAAAGAGCCTTAGTATCTGGCTCTGCACCCTGTATGAGATCCACTTGCTTTTTTAATTGTACTTTCAAGGTAGGCAGAAACTCAGTCACTTAAGATGCTTGCTATGGAAACTCAAAGACATGATGTTGACCCCCAGAAACCATGTAAAATGGTCTAGCACGGTGGCCATTTTACATGCAATACACTTACAATACAAGCCAGAAACAAGTCAACATTTGGCACTCGCTAGTCTTCCAGACTTCCCTCATTGATGAGTTCTAAGACAATGAAAGGCTGTCTTAAAGAATAAGTAGACAACCTCCAAGGAACAAGATTAAAGGTTTACCTCTGACCTCTATGTATACACACACACACACACACACACACACACACACACACACACACACACACACACACAGAATGGTGTTTCTTTTTACAACCAACCTCCTTACTTTCTTTAGGGAATTCATCAATTCTCCAGAGTATAACCCATGTTAGCATTCATGCATCATACATTCTACAATACTCTATGGTTCAGCCATAGGACATGGTTGTAGTAGTCTCTGTCCCAATGCTCAATTATCCAAACTGAACATACATCATCATGAAACAGAATAGACTGGAGGAACCCAGGTTGAGTTTTAGCACTCCACAAAGACTCCAAAGTCAACTATTCTTTCAAGGGTGGTCATTTTAAGGTGCTCCTGTCCACACTGCAGGATAGGTTCATCTTGTTTGTCCTGGCATTACAATGGAGAACTGAGGCAAACATACAGGTAACACACGAGGGAACACATGACTCAAAGACAATAATAACATTCCAAAGAAATAACAGATCTAACTCAAGGCAAATAAATATTTGCCTAACTAAAGATATGTGTAGGGAAGCATAAACACGATGCAAATCCGGAGCCCTTGTCATCTGTCTCTGAGTTCTAAACTTTGCTCAAAGGCCTACAATGTACACAAAACACAATGTCTGCTAAGATTTATTTGAGTGTCGCTGAACACTTTTCTCCATGCATCAAGAACATCTGACCAATAGATTTTAAATGACTCAGGACCTGGATTCGGTTTCTGTCACCCACATCATCACTCATCATCGCCTGAATTTCAGTTCCAGAGAATATGCCTTCTTCTGGCTTCCCTAGGCACCAGGCACATAAGTCAATACATACAAGCCAGCAAAAGACTCACCCTAGGAAATAAAACAGGAGAACCCATAAAAACTAAAAACAAAATGACTTCTAGATCCACATGTCTGCTTGTTGAGTGTTCTGTCAACTTTAGAGCTCTGGTTTTTAGTTACCTGGGTCACTCCTTCCTAATCAAGCCAAGGAGAAGGTCAATCTCAAAGAAGTATAATTTGCCTAGGGCTCACAATGAACCCTCTGGTTTTCAGTCCCTTACAAGAGTAGCAAGGTGGATGCTCAATAAAGGCAGAAAACAGGAATCCAGGTGTGGATAAATACCTGATTGGCGGGACAACTGAGTCTATGCTGTCTTAGAGCCAGAAGCCTTTGACTCCTGGATCATGTTCATTTTGTCAATGGGCATTTGTAATCTGGGCCTCTCAAGTGGTCTGCATTGGGTTCAGGTCCTAACTCCACTCTCTCTGACCGTAAGCTCTTTGGTAATTTAGCTTTCAGAGATCCACTCTTCTTGGTTTTTACAGTCAAAAACCAAAATCTGAACTTCTTTTTTGTTGCCCAGGGTGAAGTTTCTTGTGACATGGTTACAGAAGCATTAGTAATGCGCAGAATTGTGTATAGAAGATTTTTTTTTAGAGTCAAGAGTTCTGTTTTAGTTCCAGTAATTGAGATCATGATAGTTTCTTCAAATGTAGAGCAGCATATGTAGCGAAGATTGTGTGTGTGTGTGTGTGTGTGTGTGTGTGTGTGTGTGTGTGTGTGTGCTGTTTCCATGACTACCCTCTAGACTGCCATTGTTTCTCCTTTGAAAATGTTCTATTGGTATATGTGCTGCTTAATTTCTTGACGATTGAACCCAAACTGGGAAGCAGAAGCCTCAACTTAGAAATCTCTTCAACCAGACTGGCTTATGCGTATGTCTGTGGCTGTTTCTTTGGTTAGCAGTTAGCACAGAAGAGCCCAACTCAGTGGGCTGGTGAGCAGGTGTGCCTAGCTTGTGAATGAAAGGGAGCTGAGCTAGCCTGGGAAAACGGCCAGTCACTAAGCAGAATTCCTCCTGTGCTTGCTTGACTTCCTGCCTCTGTGTCTCTTGGAGATGGTCCTGTAAGACAAATAAACCCTTTCATGCCACATTGCTTTAGGCCATTAATTTATCACAGTATCAGGGAGCAAACTACAAGAGTGTACATTCACTGTAAGTAGTAGTGGGTTGCATAAAGATTTTCTATCAACTATAATACATACTTTAGCCACGCCCACTCTGGTGCCTTCTAGCCTCTTCCCCTCCTTACCATCTCCCTGTCTGTAGATGTCCTTGCTGCTTTGTTTTCTAGTGTGTATCCATGTGAATGTGTGCACTGGTCCACATATGTGTGCGGGTATGCCTGCCTCGCGTGCTCATAGAGTCTTGAAGTTGCTGGGTGTTGTCTTCATCTATGACTCTCTTTTTTATTATTTATTTATTTATTTATTTATTTATTTATTTATTTATTTTTGTTGTATTGTATTTTTTTAAGGTATTGGGCTGGGTTGGATTGGTTTTGTATATTGATGGTTGCTTTGCCTGAACATTTGTCTGTAGAACCTGTGTATACCTGGTACCTGGGGAAGCCAGAGGACAGCATCAGATCCTCTGAGACCACAGTTTGAAATGACTGTGAGGTACCACGTGAGCACTGGGAATCAAACCTAAAGCTTTTCAAGAGCTAGCGCTCCTAGCTGCACAGCTATCTCTACAATTCCTAGAGAGAGTCCTTTCCATTTTCATGTCACATAAATAGTATGTAAAATGAGAGAAAACCAGTAATGTTGTCGTCCTGAGCCTGGCTTATTCTGCATAATACAATGTTCTGGATTGCATCCACTATCCAGGAAATGGAATAATTTCATTCTTCATTATGACTGGATAGAACACCATTGTTATAGATACCTCTCTGCCCATTCAGTTGTTTCTGGACTGCTAAGCTGAGGTAGAAAGTGGCTGTTGCAAATACTTCTATAATAAACGTTAATGTAGAACTCTGTAGGATGCTGACTTAGAATCACCTGACAAGCACCAGGGGACAATATAGCTGGATTGTAGTATGGTTGTGCTTTCAGGTGGGTGGGGGTTTTGTTGTTGTGGTTGGTTGGTTGGTTGGTTGGTTGGTTGGTTGGGTTGGGTTGGTTGGTTGGTTGGTTGGTTGGTTGGTTGGTTGGTTAGTTGGTTGTTTTGTTTTGTGAGGAACTCTGTGCTGACTTCTGTAATGGATGGACCAATTCACATTCTCTATATCAGCATGTATCTTCTCTTTCACCCACATCAAGGCCAGCATTTCTGATTTGTCTTCTTTTATTTAATGATAGCCATTCTTAGTGAGATAAGATAGACTCTCATTGTAGTTTATTTTGCATTACTCCAATAGCTGAGGATGGTAAGCATTAATTGGCTTTATCTACTTAAGAATTTGTTTATTTAATTAATCCTTTAATTGATTGGGTTCTTTATTTGTTATGCTGTTCTTGAGTTCCTTATGTGTTTTAGATATTAATCTTCTGTCAGATACATAGCTTGGCTGTTCACTCAATATCATTTCTTTTACTACCCAGAGAACTTTTAAATTCAGTAGAACCACATGTGTTAAGTCTTTGTTAAGGGTAAACAAGACAGTTCAGCAGGCAAGGGCACCTACGCCAAAGCCTGACATCCTGAGTTTGATACCTGGGCCCCACCTATGGGCAAGAGAGCACTAACTCTTCCAAATTGCCCACTGGCTTCAGGATATGTTCCTAGGTACCTGCATATTCCTAGATCCATACACAACAAATAAATGAATATACAAAAATCTATATGATATATATATATGTATGTGTGTGTGTGTGTGTATATATATATATATATATACATATAATCTAAGATGGACAACATCATGTTACACTTATTTTGCCATGACATAATCAATCCATAAGGTAAATTAATAAATAATTCCAGGAAAAGCAACCAGACAGTGTGAGATATCTTAACGGTTAAAGTCATAGAGCTATGGTAATTACTTCAGGTTAGTGAAGGAAGAACCATTTCTAAAACAAGTGGCAGTTTGTCACCTACATACATTTATGCAGCTAGAAACTGAAGCTCACAAACTCAGTCTCAGGCAAAGTTATTGATTGGTTGATCATCAGCTAGAGGCTTCCTGGACATGTGACCTATGCAGAATTTCCTAATAGGATGACGTGTCTACACAGTAAACATAGAAAAGAAGGTAGCTAATACTCTAGTTTCTAGCTTCAGAGTTATTTGGCTTCATATTGATTTTTGTGAAGCCTTAGAAGTTGCCAACCTAAAATTATTTATGAACCTCTTGAAATGACATTGGATTATATGCGTGTAAGCCATGTTCTAAATGAAAATAGATATGATCCTATAACATTTACAGTCTAATCGGAATTCATCTTATAATGGCAATCTCAAAACACATTTGCTAATTTTGTTAATTATATCACTCTCGTTGACTTTCTCAGCTCACTTTTCACTTTTGGTGAAGAGACACTTGTGACATTTAGTATTTAATGTCATTAGCTTTCTTTCTGAGATGGGAGGGAATATTGTTCAGAAATTTTGAAACCTAATGTGAGTAAATGCTCGCTACACAGTCATAGCTGCTAGGAAGTAGCAGTTATCTAAGTGAGAAGGGAGGTGCACTGGGAAGAACCAGTCCAAGGGGGTTAGGAGAGGGTGTTTGGGCACATTGCTTTGGCCAGCATGGTCTAATATCTCTTTCCAAAGCATATTGGCAAATTACACCGAGCAATCTCAGTAAGGCTGATTTAATTAAAATGCTGTAAGCTCAGGTCTCTGCCTTTGTGCAAGGGAAGACTTTTGTCAAAAGAATTTTAGTACAAACCTATGAGGATTTTTAAAATATTTTATTCCGTTGTAGCTCTCACACTGATTACTGTATGGCTAGAAGTATAGCACAACCAGACAGGTCTTAATAAGGGCTTTAAAAATCACAGCGTGTTCTTCAGCTCCCTAGTACAGGATGAATGTGACATCAGGGACACAAATATCATTACCTTGATAAATTACTGACGGCATAATGATTATGGAAATCGTCATCGACAGATCATCAGTCACAATTTATTTCAAATCAATGTCTACAATTTGTAGACTGGATGGAAGTTTTCTCAAAAGCCCTGTGGTAGAGTACAGCTCCTCGGAGCTCAGTTCCTCAGAAGAGCATCCCGGTTCTTTCATGCATCATCTGCTGTTCATGAATGGAACCACTCAATGACTGTATGGCCTCAAGCAATCCAAATTAGTGAGAAGAACACTGGGCTACTCCACAAGTCCTAGGCAGATTTGTGGAGAAAAGCAGCTTAATTTAAGGACCAATAAATGGGCAGACTACAGAATCCCTCCCTAGACACGGTTTCCTTTTTGCCTTTTCCAACTGGCAATAAAGGATGATGGCTGACTTTACTAAGTGATTAAATTGCCAATAAATTGGTGCAAAATCATGGCATGATAGGCAATTTATGTCTTAAAACCAATCTAGGCAACAGGAAACATGGCCTGTCTGCTTTTGTCTGACACTTGCTGGGGTTTCATTATTATTTTTTCCAACACATTTAACCTCTCGAGTCATTCGAGGTCAGCCGGACCCAAGCAATCAACCTCTGCAGTATATTTATGTACTGTTCGTCTAATTTTTAAGTTAGTCATAATATATTAGGGTCACAAGGTAATCTATGTCAACGCTGGCTAATGATGAATGGATAAGAAAAAGGTGCCCCCCAAAGCCTGCCCTCTCAGGCTCATTTAATCTCTAGTACAGCACACTTCAACAGATCCAGAGGTTTTATTTAAATATAGACAAAAATGGGTTTTATTAAGCTTCATTTTCAACTTTTGCACTTTTCATGAGAACTGAATCTGGTGTTTATCCATTTTGGTTGGGATAGACGAACCAATGCAGAATTACATAGCAGGAAACGTGAGCACTGAAATTTCTGTTAATTTTGTGTTATAACGTTGATGATTAACAACCATATGTATATGTTTAGGGCTGGGGGTGTGCATATGTGTGTGACCGATTGTGGAACACAGAGACGCTGGGACCTCTGGAACTGTAGTTATGCAAGGTTGTGAGCTATTTGACATGAGTACAAGGAACCAAACCGATCTCCCCTGAAAGAGCAGACCATGCCCTTAAATTCCATCTAAAAAGTTTGTAAAATTGCTTAGTGAAAGTGGATTAAAGTGAAATGTATTTTGTAGCTCTTTACTGTGTTATAAAATATGTCAGCTTTCTTTGTATTGATTGAAAAGTTTGACAATGATAACAATAGTCTTAATGTTTTAACATTTTTATTGGTTCTTCAAAAATTTTTGTACCATATGTTTTACCATTGGTCCTTAATTATGTAGTATTACTTTCAATTTCCCATGTAATTACACTTACCAGATGTTGTTCTGAATAACGATACGGTAAGATCAGCCATCAAGTGGCATATACCACCCTCCATCTGCATGGCAATTCTCCCCAAATCTTAATTGAAAACATGTAATATTGAAACATTAACATTAATAAAAATTTAAAGTATCAGTTATGAACCAAGTGTCCTAGTTAGTATCATGATGCAATTTTTTTTTTGGTGTCCCTTTCATGTGAACCTAACACAGAAACGTTGAGCCCTTCCATTTATACTGAGGAAAGAGAGCTGCCTGCAAGCAGAAATTGGTAGACATGGTAGACATGTTAGAACTTAAGATCGTTATTCTCCATGGCACATGAAAGACCCGGAAACGAGATGATTTAGATGAGTTTCCTTTGGATTGTTGCTATAAGCGGCATTTATGGAGGATTTGTTGTATTAATAAGTTTGTACCAGGGAATGTGAGAAAAGGGTGAGGAAAAAGGAAGGAAAGAGGGGGAGGAAGGATAGAGCGAATTCATGCTTCCACTTCTGTTTCTTTCTGTGGGAAACTGAAATAATTTGTTGCTTGTCCACTTCTGTTCAGATAGATAGGCTGATACAGAAAAATGGCAGGAAATAAATATATGAGCACTGAGTTCTGTTCTATTCTGTGCAATAATTTTTGATGGATTAAAAAAAACCATATTGAAACCTTGGCCAATAAAAATAGGTCCAGCATTCCATCAATTCGCCATGTTTGATATTTTGATGATGAATCCTAATTTATTCCTAATAAATGTAAAGTGGCTTATCAATAGGTATGATCCCTCAACCGGCTCTTCTACAATGGCTTGCCAGAGGGATGAATTTCTGTGACCATATCCTTCTCTATAGTTTCCAGACAGCTACTCTTCCTGGTCTGACAGGTACCTTATTGTCTGTTAATTTTATCTTGAATCGAGTACCTCTGCTCCGGACATACTAGAGCAAGTCAGTGCTCAAGAGAGAATGGCAATTTTGGTGTCTATGAGGCCATACCAAGTTGCTACAGAAAAGCTTGGGTTTCGGGGGTAATGTTACCCTTCATCTGCTGAGTATGTCAAGCTAAAATATTCATTTGACAAGTATTTAAAGACACCCTGCTTTCCTAGTGGAGAGACATAAACACAGACAAGGAATAAAACTAAGTAAATAAGTTTGTTTCAATTATCACTAATGCCTATTAGAAAAGTGAGTGACATAATAGAGAATTGAGGGAAAGTTAAGAGTCACTATACTAAATTCGGAAGTTTAGAAAAAGAAGACATTACTGAAGAAAAATGTTCCAAAATGAACTTAGGGAACAGCCAGGAAAAAGCATGGAGGTTGGGGAATTAGTAAACGTAAGGACAGGGCTGCAGGAGGAAGGAAAGGCAGTGTGCCTGCAGGGTTGGAGGGAAAGAGTTCAGAGCAGTCACAGAAGGAACGCGGACTTTCTGCACGTGAGACAGGGCACCCATTAGCAATGCCGAAAGCAGGTCACCACGATTGTTCTACTGCAGAAGCATGCTATCTGCTGAGGGAGAGGAACACAGCAAGAACTGCTGCAGAAGCACAGACTGCCCTTATGCAGTTGCAGGTAGAGAGGTGAAGCCAATACATTGTACCAAGTCCAGAACAGCCAAGGGATTTGGCAACGTGGTGGTATCCTGGGCTGGGACTGGCCTTCTCACGCATTTTTACATTTATGATTAGCATTTGCATGCACTGATGGCCTTTGTTCGGTTACGGAATGTATTGTGGTTATATTTATAGATTCCATAGATTCGGTCCAAATGCACTGTGTGGTTTATTTACTTGATCCTCTACCGAATTCTCACTTTCGGGAGGTTACAGAGAAACCAGGGAGAAATCATTTGGGATTTGCATCATGACATAACTATTTCTAAATGACACTGACGAGGCAAACTAAATGGCGGGCTATTTCTCTGGGTGTTACAGTAATGACTGTCCTACCGGTGGCTGGTTCAGAAAGTACCATAAAACAGGATACTGTGCTAAAAAAAAATGGCAGGACATGCAAGGAGGGAGGAGTCAACGCCTCAGATGCAGCTTACAGTTTCATGCAGAGCCAGGACGTGTTCCAGATCAGGTAATCAGACCAGACAACGCTCCCTGATCCAAACCAGCACCTAAGGACTTGCGAGGGAACAGGGATTGAACAAGGAAAGAAGAAAGCAAAGCCTTTCAAAGGACATGAAACAGACTGGAGCGGAGAATTCACATGGGCTTCTATGTTATAATGGAACAGTGGGAAATGAGGCAAGACAAGAAAATTGGAAACAGATTGTAGAGGGCTTAATGCCTGGTGAGGAATGTGCACTTTGTTCTGTTGGTATTGGGCGGTTCTCTCGGAGTTTAGAGGGAAGGAGCGACATGATGGAGAGGTATGTGGGGGAGATTAATTCAACAGCTGTGTGCAGACCAGGAGATGACTCAGAAAACAGCTGCAATAGGTGACTAGACTTGAGAGTCGGAATTGGTTGGTTCTGAGTTTCCAAAGTGACATCGTTGTAGGACTAGGTCAAGGCTCCCTCTCCCTCCCCGACTCGCTCATTCTGCCAGTGCCGTGAAAGCTACCTAATAAAGTAATTGTTTCTATCAAGTCCTCTATGTAAAAATTAAAACAAATAATCCCTTTCTACAAAAACTATTTGCTCTTTCCTCCGTTATTGCCTTGATTCGTAGTGACAAGCTAACTAGAAGAACTGACAAGGACAGAGCAAACTCGGAGGAAACGGAAAACAAGCGAGCGCTTGGCGAAGGAAATGTTTATCACCACAGTTCTCGTCATTATGAGTTAATTACAGGCTCTCAGCAAATACCCCATTGTGAACTCAGAGGTGCGATATGTTTTATTTGAAAAAGTGAAATAGTGATTTCTTTTCTAGTGTGCAGTGGTACTTCCTGCTATTTTAAGGCTACTCGCTCGCTGGTACCCATGTACTTTGATAACCAATTATCCCAGCAGGCCCTCACAGTGTATTTTAACCATAATGCTTTTTAAAAGCTTCAGTTGCAAAAACAGCGTTGTGCCCTAATTGATCAGATGGGCATCTAGAGTTGTCTGAACACTGTGCGATATCTGAAGAAATTATAAATTAACTGACTTAAAGTGAACTGGGGAGGGGGGAGCACACCTGTTGGAATGAGACCCAGTGAACTTCTTCACACAAAGTTTCTCGGGACTCTTCTCTCTTCTTCATTCCTGGGAAAGGAGGATGTGTAGCGCTGAGTTCCGACTTAAATCACGAATGGAAACTCATTATAGGCTCTCTGTCTCTCTGCAAGGTCTTAATCTGGTTTACAGAAGGCAGCTGCTCGTAATTTAATTACAGTTGTGAACATTGTAAATCTCAGATATTGGGGCATCATCATCCTCTTGATGGTGTGTGTGCATGTATGTGATGTTTACCTGTGTACACAGTCACGTGGGTGTAGGTGTGTGGGTGCCTGTGGATGCCAGAGATCAACACTAGGTCTTTTCTTGATTACTCTCTACCTTCCCTTTTGAGCCCCCTGGCCCTGGATTTCTCATTCATTAGGTAGGGCGGGCCAGCCAATAAGTTCCAGGAACCCATCTGTCTCTGGCTTTCTGCAATGGAATTACAGATAGATGTCAGTGAGTCTGGCTATTATGTAGGTGCTAGAGATTGGAACTCTGGTACTCATGCCTATGCCATGAGTACGGTTCCAGTCCAGCCAACTTCTCCAGCCCTCTTTACTATTGTATTTGGCAGGCTTGTTATGAAAATACTCAGTGCCATCTTCCAAGGGAAAGGTGACTTTAAAAAGTAACCCGTCTTCCTGTTCATGCTACCTTAGTGTCTGTTAACTATAATCACTGTTTAAAAGCTGACATCTATGATTGATTCAAGCACAGGGCCATCACTTTATTGACTTTGGTTTGATTTTTATTTCCCTTTCACTGTCCCAGTTGGCTTCTCCCAAGTAAGAAAGTCAGACAGTGGTTACAGCTTTGGAAAGGAAAGATAAGCTGGAAACTGCGGGATGCAATTTTTCTTAGACCCCCTTTGCCAAGTGTTACATAACTGTATCCAATTTCTTTAGACTTTGATAATGAGAAACAGACACTTCCAGAGAAATATAACCAAGAGATTTGCAGTAATAGGTGATTTCAGAAAGACACATGGTTCTAAATGGCACTAAGATTATGTGCTTTGGCGTTCTGAATCTTTCCCCTTTTTTTCATGTTTGAGTAGGTCCTATGGTTGATTATCGGGTTGAAGAAGGGCAGAGGCCCTGTCTGCTGATTATAAATGTGCATGTGTGTAAAATTTTCACACATAATATAATATTTCAAAGTTATTTTTTATGGAGGCTCAGGGGGTCCCAGAACTTAAACAAAACTGCTGATCATTGGCTCCAAGAAATACTTAGAAGGAATCATAGTTATTTTTTACATCCCAAGGAGTCATTCGCAGACTTTTGGGCTACAGCTCACATAATGTTTGTTTATTCAGCTGGCTTTGGAGATTTGAACAATATTTGGAAACACATGAGTCTCTGCTTCGCTTAATAAAAGTATACTCAAAGGTATAGCTACAGCAGTTTTATATCCAAAGGCTTCCCACAAAGAGAGGTGGGTATTGATAAAAATGTACCTTTGCAATTAAAAGAACACAGGCGCAGAAAGAAAATCATCTCACATTGTCTTCTGAAGAAGTGTTTATCAAGCCCGGTGTCTTCTATGCTTCAAAGCTCAAACACCCATGTTACAAGAAAACTACAAGCTGTAACCTGCATTATTCTCTCTGATCATCTAGAACAAACAACTCCTCATTCATCTCCTAAGAATGATATTTAACAGGAGACATGTAATTTTGTTGGTATTAATAGTAAGCAGTGTGACACAAAGTCAGCTAGCTCTTTCCTAGGAAAGAAGGTGTGATAAATATTTCATGGCCATGGCTCCTGAGGAACATTCTCCGTTTAAATGTGAGGCAATCTTTCAGTGTGTCTGCCAATCAGAGGTCTTTAACAGATGTAAAACTCATCGTCTTTACTGCCTTTGAAAATATAAGAAACTTGAGATGCAACTGAAATATTCATTACATGGACAACACGCAAGCCAGCAAGGCTGGGAGAGCCGAGGGGGTTGGTCAGTATTTATGCAGATTTTTCCTTTTTTTTTTTTTCTTTCATTTCCTTCTCCTTCCCATCAAAGCTTCTAGTACTTTCATAGTCCATGATTGGTCAAAATGTCTTTGTTTCTGTATTTTTCAATTTGGGGCAAATTTTTCACAATATTTAACATTCCCATAATCTTTTCCTTGGTTAGTTCACTGGTGGTTTAAAAGAAGATTGGTTTTGGGTGGCATGATTCCTATCCATTTAAGTAATGGCTTTATTGTGCTACTAGTGACACAATAAGAGGACTTCTTCAATTTTGCGCTGCTCTCGAAGATGTTCTGAAGAGGCTATTATTACTTGGTCAGATGTTATAAAGCAAAGACATTTTAAATGTTTTATGGATGACAAAGTAGATATTTAAATTCTGTAATAAAAAGTATAAATAACAGGACAATGACTTTTGATTAGACAAACTTACCCACACAAACACACATACATTCACCAGGAGAAAGTATTACACTAGGCTAGGAAGAACTGTGTTGAATAGCTGAGGGGCATAGTATACCCCCTACACACACTAACACCATAATTTCCCATACGGTCCTAAACTTTTTAAGAAATGAAATAAAAATTGAAATTTCATTAAATAAATTTAGCTGGCATGCTGAAAGTATTTTCATTCTTTTTTTTTCAATGTATTTTCTAGTATTTCACCTTGCTTTTTCCTTCTCAATTCAATCTAATCTGCCAAACTTTGTGAGTTGAAATGCATCCTGGGGAGTGGGGACATAGAACAAGCTTTGTCTCCAACTAACCTGCTACAAAAAGCAAATGAAGAGGTGAGGGGGAAAAAGCAACATATTTTCAGGTCTTACAATGTGCCAGAAACACTGTTGGAGAGAGCTTTTTATATGTGTTTTCTTAATTAAAGTGAAATTATTTTAGGATTGCTATCTCATTCCATTGTATGTGTGTAGTGTATTATATTATATTTATTATTATCACTCGGTTGTTCTGGTGACTGGAAGTGCATGTTCAGTTTAATATGACAGAAAGTAACTTTCAAGGGATAAAATATATGACTCAGAAAACGTAACAGTCATGCATTTTGGTGGTAAGATAGCATATTCCAAAAGAAGCCAATATGTCAGTTCTTTTGAAGCGATGCATGGACGTGAGGACAGACACTGACAAGAGAAGTTCGGTTCAGACATTCAGAACAAAGGCACAGATCAGGAGCAAATGATAGTAAATCGTGTCTGTTTTTTAAAGGCAGCAAAACTGTTTGGGGTCTGGGGTGGTGTGATTCATACAGAGTCTTGCCTAGGTAGTTTTTTAAAATTACTACTTTAATCATAAGCTAAAAAGAATGGAATTTGAAAGGAAGTAACAGTCTGTTAACTATATTAATTTCACCAGTTCCCAGATGAATTAGATGCCATCAATAACCATGTTTCTCCCTTTGGATTGGTTTTCTTTGTGGCTGAACGTTCATGCTTCTTCAAAGAACCATAAGCAATGAATTTTCAACAAAATCACAATGATGTTGTTACTTTCATGAAGATTTATTAATACTGACTACTAAATAAAAATGTCACAGACACAGTAAATATCATGCCTAAAAAGCATAAAGAAACGCTACATTGGTTTGAGGACAAATAGGAAATGTAATTTACATTCTGAGCACAAAATGAAGGCCTGAAAATGGCAAAAGAATGGATTAGAAGCAAAGACGATAATGGTTCTCGTGGTACCTGCGTAAGAGGTCAAAACTGCAACAAATTTGGGTTCTCTGGTGTACACGTAAAGTTGACCCTTGGCAAGACTGTCAAGATGTTGGCTGCCATTGACATCTCTTTCTGGGGTATCTAACACCTCTAAACCTTTCTCTTAGATACAAGATCTAAAAGTATCTGCCACCGCCAATAATCCTTTTATTAAGTGCCCAGCTCATGAAATTTTTTGTGACTGTTAAGGCAATGGGACTCAAATCTTTGGACTGTGGGAATAGACATACATCAATCGGGTTGCAGATTTAGCTCAGCGGTAGAGCACTTGCCTAGCAAGCGCAAGGCCCTGGGTTCGATCCCCAGCTCCGAAAAAAAAGGAAAAAAAAAGACATACATCAATCTATTTCTACTCAGAAAGAAAAATAATAATAAATACCTTAGCAGAAACAATACAATACCTAACATTTTAATAGTTTAGCAATTGTGCAATGAACCCAAATGATGAAATATAGAATCTAATGATAATGGCATAAATATGTTAATTCACTTAAGTTTGTCTGCAACCAAGACAGGTTGAAAGCAGTAATAATAGCCACATCCCTCCTTGGATTTCAGAAATTCTGATGATTTTCATGTAAACCTATGTTGCAGGAGCACAGCCAAGTGCTCGAGCATTGGGTTGAATTGGGTTGCAGGCAGATGTCCTAGCAGAACACTAGTCTAACACAGTTAATTCTGGCAGTGTACTAATATTAGTTCATGAACAGCACCTTCCACTACCTCAGCATTATAGTCATAAGCAAATACTCATCATCATTTATGAAAACTGTACATGATTCAAAATCAGAAAGCAAAATAAGTTTTCTTTTTGTATTTGTCTTATTTTTTATTTACTTTACATCTCGATCACAACCCCACTCCCTCCTCTCTTCCCAGTCCAACCCTTACAAATCCCTTTCCTCATTGCTCCTTCCTCTTCTCCTTAAACAAGGGGAGCCCCCTTGGGAACCACCCAACCCTAGGTCATCTAGTACCAGCAGGTCCAGGCACATCTTCTCCCATTGAGACCCACCAGGTGGGCCGGGTAGGTGGGAAGTGGAAACAACGGCAGGGAACAGAGATTGCCACATCTCCCGTTCCTCTTGTTAGGGGAACCACATGAACACCAAGCTGCACCATTGCTAGAAACGTGTAGGAGGTCTAGTTCCAGCTCCTGCATGTTTCCCCGTTGGTGTTCCAGGCTCTGTGAGCCTCCATGGTCTGGTCTCAGGTTAGTTGACTTGGTAGGTCTTCTTGTGGTGTCTTTGACCATTCTAACTTGCTTACTTCTATCCCCAACTCTTCCACAAGATTCCCTGGGTCTTTGTTTATGATGTTTGATTATGGGTCTCTGAATCTGCCTCCATCAGCTGCTGGATGAAGCCTCTAGAACCTGAAATTGCCACAACCTTCCAGGCAGGATTCCCAAAAGAGGAAAAAGGGTATCAATCCATCCGAAAAGAAAACCTCAATCCAAAATGTGTCTTGCCTACAAGATGTGCAGGGATAAAGGTGAAGCAGGGACTGAAGGAACAACCAACCAATGACTGCTCCAACATGAGATCCATTTCTTTTGAGAGTGCCAACCCCTGACACTGTTAATGATTCTCTGCTATGTTTGCAGATAGTAACCTAGCAAAATGAGTTTTCTAACCATCAAGCAGAACCTCCAAGCAGCACTGGCATCCACAGGGCAAGCATGAGTTTGAGGGACTTAAGCATGGGTTCACTGATAATGACCTGGAGAATAAGAAGCTTTTCCCGGGTGAAAAGCGCCTCTTCACCTTGTGCCCTCTGGTGCTAATGGCTATAAAACTGAAACACCCAGGCTACTGAAGATGAAAGGAGAGGAGAGAGAGAGGATGAGAGACAGTTGGTTGTATCTGAGGAAGCAACAGAGACCTACCCACCTTCAAAAATACACCTTACAACTAATTAGGCCACAACTAGGAAACTGATGTGAGGACCAGTGTAGTAGGTCATTGTTTCAACCCAGACATGGAGCAGAATCAGATAAACCAGTCCCCAAAGCCAAAGTACCATGTGCTCTGTCCCAAATGTAAAATTAGTGAGGGGGGGGCATTGGTATAAGAGGGGATTTATTGGAGATGTAGAAGAAGAAATAGAGAGGGAAAGAAGCATAAAAATTGGGCAAATAATATTTATTACATGCATGTGCAGAAATATAATGAATCTTCCAAGAGAACAGTTCCAAGAGGCCTGGTGAGGTGAAGTTATATGAGATCCAATTTGATATGGTAGGCAAAGAGCCCTCACAAGTTTAAACTTGTATCTTAACATCCATCTGTCCCGGGTGTAAACCCGGTGTGCAGAGAAGTTTCGATGAGGACTCACAGCATTATATTACTCTTGCTTATTTAAGCTGCTGTCTTCTCAGAGGACAACCTCTCTTTCCAAGGTCCACGAATTAACGGCACCAAATTAGCAGGCCACACTCTCTATTTACTGTTCTCCATTTTCTCACCAGTGATGCGATTCGATGTGTCCCATTGGGGCCTGTGACATCTACATGTCCAAACATGCCAGCTGTCTGCACAAAAGGAAGTGTGCTCTAATGTGAAATTGCTACATTTTCATCCTGTTAACAAGTGCTATGAAAGTCAATTAACGAGTATCTTTGTCCGTGTGTGAAGCTTATGGTTATGAAAAGCATTGAACATATTTCACTTGAGTTGCAAACTAGGCCATGCTAGTGGATAACTAGCAATATGGTATTGAATATTAGCCTGGGATGAAAAATTTACATCTTAATATCTTCTATCAGCAGAGTTCCTTCTAGAATAAACCTTTAATGAAAAGACTCCAACTGCAGATCTGAGGTTTTGTTTCCAGAGAAGATATGAGAAAATGCTAATTTGACTTTTGGTTAGTGTTCTTCTGCCTTTGTCCTTTTTCTTTTCCTGTCAGTTTGTTGATGGTGATGACCCTGAAGGTGACAGGGGACAGCAAGACATATATGCATTATGTGGAGTTGGTTTCGGATAACTTTGGTGCTCTACTAAAATATTCTCTTCTAGTTGACCCTTGGATCTTCTTTGTGCTTGATCATGGATACACTGACAGTGCCATCACCATGGGCTTATACAGTGTTGTGAAAATGAGGGGCTGACTGCTTGCTAAAGCACTTTCCCCATTGATGAAATTGGCAGTGACCTTAATCAGTGACACTCTCAGCTTTTTAGCACTGACAGAAATAACCATTTTTTTCCACTCTGTCTATTTTCATTATAGACATTTTTCCTCTGATCTTCAGATATATGTACCAAGTGTTTCAGGAATCTGGCCAGAACTCTTCTGTTTGTTCTAGGGTTCTTCTTCCAATATGCCCCATGTATATATGCAAGCAAACTGATTGGGAAAACCTCAATATAGAGAAAAAATCTAGGCGCATTGGAAATGGACAATTTGAGGCCATAATCCTTTCGGTTATGACTGTATGATACTACATAGAATACAGACTTCCTCGACAAGCTTCGTTAGATCTCTGGAGTGGTGGTTCTCAAACTTACTGGTGCACTGACCCTTTTAATACAGTTCCTAATGTTGTGGTTACCCCAAGTCCTAAATTACTTAGTTGCAACTACATAACCATAATGTTGTTGCTGTTATAAATCATACTGTAAATACCTGATATGTGGTATAGCTGACACGATCCATGGGTTGAGAACCACTGCTGTAGATATTAATTCTGACTAAAATCTTTGCTTGGTTTTCCTGACACCTGGCTCTCCTGAAGACCATGTCCCTGATGACTTCCTTCCTCTGCCCATATAAGTGAGACTGTCACAGTTCCTCCTCACACACTACTGTGGTGCTGTCGCTCCTGATTCCATCAGATGCCATAGCCTTAACCTTTCCCCTACAACTCAAAATGTTGTTTCTGCCTGTTGGGTCACATTTGTTCCTCTTCTACAGACTCTCCAGGGACCACTGCTCCTTGTCATTAAAATCTGTTGTGTCAGTCAGTCCCAGTGAAGACAGAAACATGGCTCATACCTTTCTTACCCACTGCTGAAACCTTAGTCACACACCTGCCAATGTGTCTGCAATGCGGTCTCCTGCATGACAAGTTTCTTCTGAAGTAAAAATTTTCTGGTTTCTTTGGAGACTCGGTTGTGTCATGTGATGTTTCTCTGGAGACTGTCTCATGAGAGGATGTTTGGGGACACGGCGGGAAGATGTTTTGTTGAGAACAGTCATGTGATGTTTTCCTGGAAGCTGCCTGGTGGAAAGGGCACGTGAAAGGACACATGATGTTTGGAAAGGGCATAAGTATAACCCTACAGAGAGTGGACCACACTGTGGCATTGGTCCACCTTGCAACTCTTTGCTGGTCTTCGTTGGGCTTTGCTGATGCTGGTCTTTGCCGATGATGCTGTGGCACTGGTCCCCCTTGCCTTCTTCACTGGTCATCATTTGTTGTGACATGATACCATAGAGAGAAAAGCACTGTATTCCAGCAGCTTCTTGTCACTTCCTCAGACTCAGGCCAATTGGCAGAGCCTCTTGCTTTCTTCTGGATTGAACTGCTTTTGCTGATTTGTGAATGGTGTTTGCAGGTGGATCAAGCTGCTAATTTATGTGAACTGAACGGCTGATATGCTGACCACAAAGATTGGAATCAAACCCCAAAAATAGTTTTAAACAGGTCCACTTCCCCTAATAACCTTTCTTTTCTCTACCTCTTTTGGACGGTGGGCTAAAAGGGAGTTTGAAGAGTTTAAGAATCCTTATTAAAGTAGTTTTTAGAAAAATCTAAGCTAACACTCTTCTACAATCTAATACCTCTAAAAATGTCTATCAAGTTGAAGTGCCTTAAATTTCTTCTCCCTTTCATGTCCGCATGTTCAAAAGCTATAATGTAACTCCCATGTCCCTGAATGGCTATCCCACACACACCTCCCCTTTGCAACTGACATCTCACCCATGCTTTAGCGTGTGATCCATTCTCTCTGTTGGAAGTAGCCTTTTCTATATGTGTGTCTCCTTTAGGAAGTCAGCAACCAGAATGTAAGCTACAGTTGTGTGTTCACACAACTTTTTTGAAGAAGGGTTTTTTTGTTTTTGTTTTTGTTTTTGTTTTGTTTTGTTTCTTAACTTGCTATAGCTCTGTACCACTTACACAAATACTGGCTATAAGAACTGGTATTACAAATGTGTATTTATGTAAAAAACAACTGATTAAGAGCCATATTCAGGGCAGCCCAGTCACTGCACAGTTTTTATAATGTTCTTGTCAAGAAACAAGAGGGGTATTTTTGCCTGAGTATTTGAATGACTTATTTTTATGACTTATGTAGATTAATATACTATAAAAAGATTAGACATTTAAAGGAGTGTTTTATGGTATAGTACATTTTCTCTTTGTTTTCCCTTTCAGGCTTGAACTACCTTGATACCTTTGCTTTGGTGACACGAGGGACCTGCCACAAAGCTTGAGGAAGAATCTACCTTTTGAGTAAGTTCCATATACATTTCTAAATCATACTGTAATCACAGTTTTCAGGTTTCATTGACTCGTTTTCTTTTAAACCCTATTTCATATACATACATATATAAATACACACACACACACACACACACACACACACACACACCACAGAGATAGGTAGGAAATTGATTTTTTAAAAAATTCGAGGTCTTGGCTTATTTGAAAAGAAGATAGATTTAGCAGAGAAAAAAATTTAAATTATAGGGTTTTTTTAGACATTAGCATAAAATCTTTCGGTTTTGTACAATGCTGTAGAAATTCCATATCTTTCTGAAAGGAATTTATACTTAGGGTAAAATGATTTGAAACGCAAGACGCATCCTGAAGAACATGCGAGTGTCTGCACGCCCCATGGATTTTCACAAAGTGAGCATTTATGTGCCAGCAACAGGACACAGCAAATGGTACGAACTTCACCAATGTCCCAGTGGGCCCCACCTTTGCTTCCCTGCCACCCCTTGCTTCCCACCCAGCTACCTTTCCCCACTCCTATTAGCATTACCTACAACCTAGATTTCTAACTCTCAAAATTGCTTCACTGTTCTTGGAGTGACAGAATTAAAATCAAAAGGGGAAAATATGAGCAGCAGGGCCATGTGACTCTCCCATCTATGTAATGGCTGCTTGGCAGGTGATTTAACAGCTAGTTGGGCTGGAAACGCTGTCACCCAGAAGCCCAGCAAATATCACCTGTTCAATTGAAGGTCACTGCTGAGTAACATCTGGATTCAGTCCCCCCACCACATACCCATTTACAGTTTTGTTTAATAAATGGCCTGCCCAAGATCAGGAAAGGGATCCATCACATCAGATGTTTACAGCAAGTGTCCCTCAGTGTTAGAGAAAACATTCTTTTTTTTTTTGACAATGACTGATTAAATGTGCAACTAATATGGGATGGAGATTTTGCATGGATTCTTCCAAGGATCCAAGAAAACATAGGAAAATACAGTTAGCTCAACCGAATGCTTGGTAACACGTTTGTTAAAGACTCCATCATGCTTGACGTTATAAATGAGAAATAAGAGCACAATTTTTTATCTCAAGGGAGGTCGTCTTATCTCTCTGGTGGTTTACTATGGATGGGATTACTACCAGCCTCCTAATGCTGACTAAATTTTAGACCTTTTCTAAATAGCAGTTACATCCTGACACTTGGTTATCTGTCTGACTACTGGACTAGCTGAATATTTTAATAGGAAGATATTAGGATTCCTCCTTATTCGAAATTCTAAAAATAAATCATGAAAATTTTCATATCACTAAATGTTACTGATATGTCTCACATTATCAATTTCTGTTTTAGTTCATTTCTTAAAATAATGTCATATAGATTTCGCCTCTTTATGTTTAGTGTCGTTAATTAGGTGCAGCATTTGATACAATCTGGTACATTAACTGTTAAGAATCTGTTCTACAGGGGGGCTGCTCAACCTAGTCCCTAAATTTCAGGATATACTTTAGTTTTAAAAGCATCTGTAGTCTTCCCTTCTGTGTCGCCAAAACATGGTCTTAGATGTCTGCTAAATCTGTCATGGGGATTCTGCATGTAATAGGAATGCTTAAAATCAAAAATTTCTGATCAAGTTTTATGTAAACCTAATATGTTGCTATACATCTTATAAAATATGTATGTCATAAAATAGTAAATGAGTTGAAATATACAAATTGATGTTAAAAGATAACTTGACAGTCATCCAGTTTTTATTCTTAAAATGGTAAATTTTTACAAAAGATGGTTGGATTATATTCCATTTTGCTATTAACGTGCATAAGTAAAAATACAAGATCTTCCTGTAATAAAGAAGGTCAGCCCCACTCACCCCCTGTAGGCAACCAGTGTCTCATTTTGATGGTAGAATTCATTTGGCCTGGCCTTGAGCTGCAGCTCCATGCAATGTGGCAATGTCTGCTTTCTTTACTTGGAAATCCTTCATTTGCGGTGACACTTCT
Organism: Rattus rattus; assembly: GCF_011064425.1. Taxonomy (NCBI): domain Eukaryota; kingdom Metazoa; phylum Chordata; class Mammalia; order Rodentia; family Muridae; genus Rattus; species Rattus rattus. The sequence continues at coordinate 38,939,350 of NC_046166.1, forward strand.
CAGTCTCATCTGTGCTGTATAGCATAGCAGTAGTTGTGTTTGTTATTTTACTATTTGCTAGCATTGCGTTTAGCAAATGTGCCACATTTAACTGTTACTTCACAAGATAGAGGGTTGTTTCCACGTGTGAGATAAAGTTGCTTGTAAGCATTTTTTGAAGAAGTCCTTTTGTGGTAACATATACATACGTGTGTGTGTGTGTGTGTGTGTGTGTGTGTGTGTGTGTGTATAGATGTGTGAGTGTATGTGAATGTATGTGTGTGTGAGTGTGTGTGTATGTCTGTGTCTGTGTGTGTGTCTGTGTGTTCATTTCTGTTCAGATAATGTGTGGGTCATAGAACGAGTGTGTTTAACTCTTCAAGAAACTATTTAGGAATGTCTCATCATAACAGATTGCCTACCCACTTTATACTCAGTCGAGAACGTCTCACGGTTACGCTTCTTCCCAATCATCCTCAGGATTTGATGTCATCAATCTTCTGGGTTTGACCCTACCTTGTTGTCTCCCTGTACTTTTAATTTGCACTCCTCTGTGACTGGTGATGCAGAACCCACTTTTATTACTTCTTAGGCATGCATATACTTTTTATTCTTTTTAATTTCTTAAGGTAGTTGCCTTGTTTTCAAACATGTCTGAGACATAAATTCTATGCCAAATATTGTCCATTTTGGATATTCCCACTCCATCTAAGATTCGTCTATTAGATTTTAAACTACACCTTCAATGAATAGAATTTGGAGAGGTCTAATTGCATCCTATTTTCTTTATGCTTTGTGCTCCTATGTCCACTCTCAAAAGTGTATGCCAAAATAATTTAAATGTCTTTGCATAGTCCTAGCTCTAAACTTTAAAGGGTGTTACCTTGAATTAATTTAATGTGTGGTGTGGGGAAGGACTTAATGTACATCTTTATTTATTTACAGACTTTTTCTAGTGTAATTTATTGATAAATTACTCCCCTCCAAATTAAATAGCTCTGACACTTCCTTTAAAGCCAGCGAATCATCTATGTGTACTTCTGTACTGGGTATTTGATTGCATGGATCTATCCTACCTTGTGAATTAGCCCCACTGCCTAAAGTACCATGACCCTTTAACTGTGATGACGTAGATCTGCAACTGTCTGGTCTTAGGCTGCTCCTTAGCAGTGGTAAATGCTTTGTGTTTCCATATGTGCTTTGAGCACATCAGGTCTACAAAGAAGAGAAATGGCTATGGCCGCCATGTTTAGTCTTCTAAACCATGACTCATGAACACATGACAATCTCCTCCCATTAAATCTTTCTTCATACTCTGTCCTTTTCCACTTTCATTCATCCTTCAAGTTTATGCTTAAATGTTTAATCCTACTATTGTATTATAAATCAAGAGTTTTATTTCTTCTTTCTTGTCTGATGACAGAATATAGATATATCATTGATTTATAAAGTGCTGACCTGTGTCATACAAATATTCGAACCTCATTATTTCCAGTGGGGTTTTGATATTGTTTTTCGTCTGGATATTTGGGGGGGGGGCGCACGCGCATGTGTATGTATCCTTTAAGTAAACTTTATTATTTAAAATTACAAATATATAAAAACATCACACTCCTAAATTAACCAAATTAGAAATCACCTTAATGAACAGTTAGAGTTGGCTTGCTTCATTATTTAATTAGATGTTTTAATGTAACAGAGAATTTTACATCGCCATTTATGCCCCTTTTATGACTTTCTCTTCTTTTCTGAACAATCTTAGACTAGTCAAACAATGTAGAACAGGAGTGCTGAGCACAGACATATTTATCTTGTTCCTGATCTTTGGAGGAAAATGTTAAATGTTTTATCATTATGATATTGATTTTAGGCTTTGTAAAAACGCTTTTTCAAACAAAGTAAATTTATTTGTATTCCTAGTTTTTAAGTATTCTCTATAATGAACAAATATTTAATTTGTCAAAAGTTATCTTTTCTTTCTGCATATATTAAAATGATCATAAGGAGTTTCCTCCTTTTCTGATAAATTAGTGGATTAAATTGATACTTTCCTAAATAGCCTCACCCTGCATTCCTTTTCCATTTCCTACTTAGTCATGATTTATGTCCTTCTGAGTTTGACTTTTATGATATTTTAAAATAATTTATTTTATTTACTTATTCAAGAGAGAGATAAATATCTTTTCTTGAAATGTACTTTTGGTTTTTGATAGGATGCTTCTGGCCCATTTAATGAGTTGGAAAGTATTGAAGTATTTCATTTTATCTTTTTTTCAAAATAATTTTTATAGATTTATCTATATAAAACTTATATAGACAATCACAAGAAAATTTATCAACCTTTGAGTTTCTTGGTAAGAAACGTTCTAAGTATAAATACAATTGTTTAAGATACAGAGTTATCAATGTTATCAACATTTTATTATGTTATTTTGTCAGTTGTATTTTTCAGCATTTCTATTCCATCTGAGTTGTCAAACATGTGAATGAACTCTGATCCAATCCCTTCTTTCATTCTTGACTGTAGCAGTGGATACATTTGAGGTTTATGAGAGTTCTTATGAACTAACCCTTTATTACCATGGCGTAGTCCATTAGTCTTACCATTCAACCAGTATCCATCTTATATAACTGTAGACTTAAAAATTAAAGAGATATTGATACTCAATTTCTTAATCCACAGCCACTCTTTGCCTCACTGTATGTATAACTTACAGAGAAACTCCATGCCCAGGAGATTAGTCCCCAATCCCCACCTCTATACAGCACAGCTATTTCTATCTGTGCGACCATACTATCTGTCAGAAAAGAGAAGGCAGGTTTATTTTGGCCCATGGTTTTACAGAGTTTTAATCCATCATAACAGGAGCATCATGGCCGAGATGCTTGAGTCATGGTAGTGGGAGTGTCTAGCAGAGGTTCTCCTCAACGCAGATTCCTCTAAAGAGCCTGAGAAGCATCAAATCCACTAAAAGCTGCCTTCAAAGCCCATTGTCAGTACCTACTGTTACCTCCCTTCCAACAGTTTCTATAGATTCTCTAAAGAGCACTTCCATCTTGGAAACAAGGGCCCAAAACAGAAGCAAGTGGGAGACATTGCCTATTCAAATCATAACGCTACCCTATTCATATTCCTTTCCGGTCTCCTGCTTTACAAATTCCAGACAATCCAGCAACCTGGCGTCTCTTAGCAGCTGCCTCTGTTTGATGACGTAGCTCTCTTCTTTGACTCTACTTCTTTTCATGCCATCTGGGAATCACCCCAAAACAGGAAGCGAGAACAAATATTGCATTCTCTTCATGGCCTTCCCTTCTATGGACAGGCATAGTCACGACTGCATGATATCATTGCCTCAGAACAGTGTTTTATTTTTTGTCCAGTTTTATTGTTCTTTACAGCGAAAGAGAAGGTCCAATGGCAGTGTCACTTTCGCGCCAAACAGAAGTTCTTTTGTCATAATTTTATTAGGACAAGTAACTATAATGAGTCTCTGTCTTCACTTTGGCAAAGTTAAAAGACATCTCTCCCATCATGTTCAGCTCTAGACAAATAACAAATAAAGTAGATGGATTCCCAGTTTCTTAGGGGGGTCCCACTTATCTCCTATTGTAGAGGGCTCCTCATTTCTCTCTCAGAACTATCCTAACTTTGTTAATCATTTTCCCACCTATTCTAATTATAACACTAAATGCTACATAGACCTTTTTAAGAGTTAACATCTTATAATTCAACTTTATCTGCATTATAGAATAGCTTCAACTCTTCAGTTTATTCTTTCTGGATTACATAGTTATTTCTATTTTAGGAATACCCTTCTTCTTTGCAAATAACTGACTACTCTCTTTGAAATAAGTTTCAAATGCAGTCCAGAAGGCTGTGCCACAGAAACCATACTTTTATTAGAAAATGTGTTACAAATGGGATGCATTCATCTCATTTGCTCAGAAATGTACGCCTTTTTAAAAAGAATGTTCCATTCACTATCGATGGTGGGCTTAATTAGTTCCGTGCACTTCTTGTCTAGAGCTGTGGCTTAGAATCACGTGACCCTGGATAAGGGTATTTAATTGCTATCGAGAAGAACAAGGAAGACTTACTTTGGGATCCTCTTTTTAAAATTTTTCTTTTCCAGCTTTTGAAACTCTTAGTCATTGCACATCAGATATGATTGACCTGACCTGAAAGATGCTTGAACACACCCTGAGCACCTTAGGAAAAGGAATTTGCAAAGAAAAGCATTCTGCCTTTTCTTATTCTTGCAAAAGAATGAGTGGTTCTGTTAAGACAACATTTGGGAGCAAATGTTGACCAGAAATCTGAGTCCCCTTGTTGCCTTTCTAGCCGTCCCGCCCATGCCGTGGCAGCTTAGTAAGAGTGATATCAGTTCATTACTTATTTTTCTTTGAATGTACACTAAGCTAATGCAATCTGACAACGTGAATGGTTACCCAGTTATTTTTCAATCATCAAGTTATGTCGCACACTGAAGGCTGTAATATGCGTTGAACTTTCAAATCTTATGCAAATACGTTGTATTTCCATATAGCGCCTCTCCAGCAATTTATTACTTTTATGTTTTGCATCGCAACCCATTCATAACCTGTTTAATGCCAAGCTTGTGCCTCGAGAAAAAAGTGGAGAACATCTTCCATTAAGTAAAATACTTCCTTTGGTGGCAGTCTTCATAGAAGGATTCAAACTGTTAGTCAGAGGCGTGTGTTTTAAGAATGGCAGCTTGGGGTGCTGTGCTCTGTTCCCTCTGTTTTAAAACATCCCAGAGTATGCGTTCAGCTCAAAATTTCTATACCTAACATCTACTAAATCAGATCAGGCCATTTTTATGTAACGGTTTGCAAATGTATTTTCTTGAATGTTAAATCTGTTTCTATTTTTCAATCAATTTAAAATGTGTAGAAAAAGTGTTCTGATTGTATATTATCCAATTTTCATCAGCTGCCGGAAGGAAATGCTGTGAAAATCTGTGATTTAAAACCCTTAAAACTTCTGCTTGAAATGCATGTTTTGTTAAGAACATTAGATATGCAAAGTGTTTTAAACAGAATTTTGATGTCTTTATTAATAGCATTTAAAAGTTTTAGGATTTCAGATATTCATAGATTTTGCTCTCCTTGACTCGCAAGGTCAAATACTTTAGATATATATTTCTCTTGGGGAAGACAGTTGTAAAGGGGGCTTGAAAAAGAAAGGGAAATAATTATATTATCAATAATAGAGCAGTGCTCTCTAAGAGTTCTTGGAAAACTGTACTTATCATAGCATCATAGCATGTATACATAACCATAAACATCAATAAACTTTTTAAAACCCCCTATAGATAAATCACTTGCCTATGAGCTGGGTGAAATAAACAAAAACCTTCAATTCCTGAGTTTGTGAACTAGTTAAATAAAACCTGCCGAAGGGGGTCCCTTCTTAAATGCTATTAGAGTTGAGAGGAGAAGAAAAAATCCCTTCTAAACCTTATGACTGAGGTGGGACTCCAATGTGGAATGGTGCATCATAACAGCTTATGGTCGGAATAATACTGAATTATATCAAATTTAAGGACATTTTCGTTAAATCTAAGGAGCCTGCGTTTGATATGAAGAACTAGTAGTACAATCACAGAATAAGCCAGAACAGCAGATGACTTTCTGTTTTTTTAGCTATATTTGGTTTCATATTAATTAAAGGAAAAACAGAAGGACAAACCTGTTAATTAATACTGTTCGGTTATTTATATTTAGTTGTTCCTGTTCTATCAGTATTTTTGTTCATCCCTAAATAAGAGATTTCCAAGGAGGAAAACAAATCACTGAAGTACACAGGAGCTTACTTTCTCTCAAGGGCAAGCCTCGATTAGAGCACGGGAGTCTCCTGGTTTCATTCTGACCTTCGTAGCCCTTCAGTATAGTTCTAAGACATTAGACCAGGTCCGTGATAGGAGCTACCATTCCAGCCCACACATCTTTCTTTACATTTCCAGCAAGAGGAAAGGGCAAAATGTGTGCTAGCCCTTCCTATCAGAGGCCTTGGAGGAAGTACCTTAAACATACTTTGTTTATATACCCACAGCCTGCCATTGTCAAACACACACACACACACACACACACACACACACACACACACACACACTTACTTCTACCTGGAGGTTGCAAATGCAGTTGTCAGATCTAGGTCTCCATACCCAAGCTAAAGATGTGACTTGCGTTTGGGTAGAAGAGGCTTACAAACATTTTTGCCTTTCCTACTAAACATTTTTTAATGTTCGTGATGGGTATTACAGCATTACTAATTCAAGATGAGCCTGCTTGGTTTCCGCATGTGATGTTATAAATAAGGGATATTGTTTATTGAGTTTACATATTCTAAGTACTGGACAAGTTATTCAGCTCTTAGGTAGGATCAAACCCATTCCAACTAAAAGGCTACAATAGAATTATGCAAGATCATGAATGACTATTAACTAGAGAGTAAATGCTAGAAAATCTAGTCACATGGCTAACTTATACATTACTGTGTGTGTGTGTGTGTGTGTGTGTGAGAGAGAGAGAGAGAGAGACAGAGAGAGAGAGAGAGACAGAGACAGAGACAGAGACAGAGACAGAGACAGGGGTGCTTAGAGAAGAGGGGAGCCTTTGGGTGAATGATAGGTAAGAGTTATGGTTAGTAACAAATATGGTCACTAATACAGTAAGAATGTGGTTAGGATGATAGAAAAACAACAAAGAAAAGATGATGATATGGAAAGGAGAAGAAAATAAAAGGAAGTCGAGGACATGGAGGAAAATCTTAGCAATGTCCTGACATCTACCCTGATCGAAAGTTACATCTCTCCACATCGACTCTTCACCGTAGGAGGGCACGTGATTCTGCTCTAGGTGCTGTCTTACCAACTGTATTAGTTTTGTAGGTGATTATTTTCACATCTGTAAATGCTAGGAATGTGCCTATGTGATATGCTCTTCTGAGGGAACTTTTCTATCAATTTATCACACGATGGTTCCGTCGTTGTTTAAAGAGATGGCTCTGACAGCGCCCCAGTCCCTTGTCACCTCTCCATCCTTTCAGTTCATCCTCTCGGTCATCACTGCCCTCTTGTCTAACTGTAATTCCCACATCACCCTATCACCATGGGGGTAGAACTGTAGTCTATTCTTTTTTTTTTTTTTTTCAGTTAGAAATCGCCTTCTCAGTGAGTCTCCGGCTGCTCTGTGATAACCAAAATGCCCTCCTAGTCTATAGCCATCTAATAGGGAAGAGCAGGATGTCACCCGGTGAGTCAGAGTGGAGAAAATACGGGTCAGGTGACAGGAAACAGCACCGTCACGTGATCTAAATGTGAAGCTCAATATTCAGCACATGGTTTGCATGTGAATGACTGTCTTGGAAAAAAAAAAAAAACAAGCATAGGAAGACAATGAAGGGAGAAGAGAAGGCAAAAAGAGAGGAAGGGGAAGTGCCTCCCAAGCATTGCCAGCCATGTTGTTTTCAGCCATGCTCTTAGCGGATGTAGAGGAGTGACCAAGAAGGCACTGTTCCTGCTTAGCAATAGCTGCAGGCTGGCAGAAACTCGGTGGGACCCAGAGAAGGTGGAACTGCACTGAGGGGAAGCGGCTGCCAACCTAGAGGAAAAGGTGCCAAGTTAGTGCCTCTACTCCGAACGTTCTCATGAGAGTTGATATCCCGTCTACAGCCCCATCAGAGTCTGTGAGAGCCTCGTTTCCAAAAGTTGGAGAGCAGCAATAACAGCGGACAGGGAAAGAAATTATTTTCAGGGTTTTTCCTCGAAATACTCCTGTGTTCATCTCCCCCATTAAACATTAGAGATCGCTGTGTAAAAGCCCCAGTTGTGATGCTGGGATATGTAGCAGAGACCTCAGACTCTTAATTCCCTCTTATAAAATTAGTAGACCCACTTGTGGGCGCTGACTTTCTCGCACATTCCAAAGTGATCTGTCAAATATCCACCCCTGTGAGCCTCTTGCACGTACTGACGTTAAGGGGGAAACGTACAATTGATTTATTAGCTTATTTTTCATGTTCGGTTTGGGTTTTAAAAATAAAATCGGGGAGTTTTTTTTTAGGGGGTTTAAGTTAATTTTTCAAAATTCAGCACTTGCAAGTCAATGGGGAAGCGATAAATAGGCTGGGATTTTTCATTTTCCGTGCCCTTCCTGTTCTCTGAAATAATTTATTATAATTTTCATGAGACTTCATAATATTATTCATTCACTTCATAATTGAAACGTTGTTAAACTCTGCCTCATGTTGATTGCTGACCTATACCAGCCAAAGGCACCTTCCTCTATGTCTCGCCTTTCCAAGTATGAAAGTTAGCAAGTTCGATGTCCAGTGATCTCCTGAATGTGTAATTCTAATCGCACCGAATCACAAAACAGAGATGAAGTTCTGGGATGTTCCGAGTGTACGGCGAATTAACTAATGGAAGACAAGTTCAAACCTCCAAACATTCAAATACTGAGAATTGTTGAACTTTAAAAATAATAAAAGGCATCGGAGCATTATAAAGATGGTATTTTTCATCAAGAGTTTATTTTATGATGGAAAAATATTTTTAAAAATTAAGCAGGGGCAAATTTTCATACTCAAAACATAGTATCATTATGATATAAGTTAAAGAATCCAAAGAAAATTATTGCTAGTAAGAATAATGTTTGATACTCAGTATGTACTAAATAAAATTATATTTGGTGAATTAAATTATAAAATCAACACAATTCAGTTTGGCAACATTTTATCATGGAGACCCCACCCTTCCTGAAGGATCTATCTATCCAGTATTAATGTTTCTGAGGGATGGAAAAAAAATTCTTTGTTGGAATAACCACCACTAAATTGCACATTCGCCTGTAAATGACTCCTCGCCCATGCTCCAATAAGAAACTCTAACTAAACTAATAGGTTAAAAACAATAAGAGAAAAGCTGAGAAGGTAGTAATAGAGAAGACAGAAGGGATGGGTGAGCTTGGTGGGAAAGACAACAGACCTCAGAGAGGAGAAATAAGATCGAATTACATTGTATCCATGAGCGAAGATGTCAGGATGCAGCTCAGAGTATATAATTACCACATGCTAATTTTAAGAATGTTTATTAAGCCTATATCCTATCTTTGAAAATCAATTAGGAAACAAACAAGCAGAAAGAAAAAAGATATGCTCCCTAGCTTGCACAAAATATTCCTGTAAACAAAAGAGCTCCAGGTTCCCTGGTTAGTGACAAGCCCTCATCTTTGACAAAGGCAGTAAAATCCATGAAGCGTTTGAACAGAGCCCCTCAAAGGACCAACTTCAGTAGCCAGCCCCCAGTGGATCTAAGAGGTCGGAGTGAGATCAGTCCTACTCCTGACGCGTGTCATGTTTCTGTATTTATTATGTAGTCCACATTCTGTCATTTTACTTGAGCTAATTTGAATAGTCAGTGGGACTCACTAACTAGTATATTATCAAATAAATTTGGATTAGCAGAATGAACATAAAGTCCTTCCTGAGTGTTCCCACTTAGAAACATCTCCAGACTAATTGTCCTCCATGATCCCAGGGAGGGTTTCTTGCAATCTGGATAGAAGAATAACTCTATTTTGGGTATTTCATAAAATATATAGGTAAAGATAGAATGGTTAGTGTGTTTATTTTTTATTTTATTTTATTTAGTTTTTATTTTTATTTATTTTTTTTTATTTTTTGGCTTTCAAACCTAAAACCAACCAGAAACAGCTAAGTCTATGGAAATGATTAACAAGGAGAAAGTAAATGGCAAAATAAAGGAATTTAGGGAGAACAGGCTTAAATAGAATAATCTAATATGAACATAAGGAAACATATTTTGTCAGGTCTGTAGGTGCTGTTTGGAAACAGGCAGGAAGGGGCACTATTAAGTGACCATAAAGCATCATCTTATGTCTTGAAACATTGTATGTCTTTGAATCATTCCATGTTTTTTTACCCCATTTGTTACTGCCGCATTACTTCTGTTAGCAGAGTTTGTACATGCTGGAACTATGAAAAGCCAAAGGCATGTGAGTGGCATGAGTGTATTTCTTGAAGACTTAAAGAGCTGTAGAGGAGACAAGGTCTAAACCCTGCCAGGCCAGCTGTTAACCCTTGGGTTCCCTGGGTTTCTAACCAGGGCAGGGGAATGAAGTGATTGTGGGAAGTGTAACGCTTCCATTAAATGATTAATGTGCTCATTCTTCACTGAGAGGCTCGACCATATAATTAACCTAATTTTTAGTTTCAGGCTTTTGACACGCATCCTTCCCAATTAGAATCATTCTCTTTTACATTATCCCTCACATTCATGTAACTTCTGTGACTTTTCTTTTTTCCCATACACTTCTGAATGGAAGGAAAATATGCACATAGCTCAAAGTCAGAAAGTTGGGGGGTGGCAAACACCACGATGTAATTTTCAACTTAATTCTGCAAGTTCAAGGTTTTAGGTAAAAGAACATATGTTCTCAAGGACTTCCACAGCCCTCCCTATTTGCCTGTAGAGTTTTTGCTGCAGGACCCTGGCTCTCCAGGCTCTGACATCATTTAAAAAAAAAAAAAAAAAAAACACCTTTGTAGAGGGCATCTGTTCCATTCTAATAATAAATTTATGGGAGGGACAGAATCAAAATGAGAGAGGCAAATGGATTAATTATTCCTCTACATGGGAGCTGGGAATTCATTCATTACTCATGTACCCCCTCACTTTGTGTAGTCTAGGGTTTCTGTAGAAAAGATACACTAAATGAGAAATGAAAGGGTCGAGCTATTTTCCAATTCTTGTCATTTCTATTTAAGTATTCCAGAATAGAGTGCAGTCTGCCAGACAGGAGACTTCTTGCATTGGAGGGAAGAAATGTATAAAGTTAGGTGCCCCATTCTAATTACACCATAGTCCTTCTGGGGAAGCAAAACCAAGGCCAAAGACCTGAGTTATAACCCTAACTCTGTTCCTCACTGGTTATATTACCTTGCGTATTTGGCATCAAAGACCTCATTTGTAGAAACAGCACATTAAAGTCAATTATTTCTAAGGTCTGCGATTCTAAAATTTAATATTTCCATATAATTATAGGCTTCTGTTACTGGAAAGGGCTTCAGTAGTATTTCCACAGTCCACTCGCCCACTCCAGCATTGAGAACTAAAAACAGGAAGTGTACTGTGGTCCTAAGTATAGAGGTAATGACCTAAAACCACCTGAACGTGCTCTCCATGGTAGCATTAAAAGGAACAGCCAATAAGGTATTGTGTTACTTCACTACTCAAATTGATGGCTTGGCTTTTGTCTTTGTTCTGAATCTTTAAACTCTGGAGCTTTCTGACTGTTATTTGTTTGTTTGTTTGTTTGTTTGTTTGTTTTGTATTTTTTTTGAAATAACACTTTGCTTAAATAAGTTCTCTATTTAAAGTAACATAACTAATCCAGTTTGTGTAATATTTTGTGATGGGTTAAAAGGAGACTGTTTTTCTTCCCAACTGGTAGATTGAAAAACGCCTAAGACCTAGGAACAAATATGGAATGTGTTTAAAGAAATTCTGTGTGTGTGTGTGTGTGTGTGTGTATGCGCGCGTGCAAGTGTGCACAAGCACATTTACATGTTCTCATATGTATGCATACTTACTTCATTCTTAGTTCATACATACATACATACATACTTAGTCTAGATTTGTCTAGATCATCCTTGCTAGATGTATTCAGCAAAGCCAGTGGGCATAGTCATCATGTCAAATACTGTGTTCACCAATAAAACTGTTTCCATATTGTTATTTATTTATAGTCAACTCTTTTCACCAAGAATTGAAGGCGATATACATTTTTTAAATGCCGACAGTAATCCTACAGTGTTATAAACTGCATATTAAAATAGAATTTTAATACCAAAACAAAAAAGTCAGAAGAATAGAAATGTGCCAATCGTAAGAGGAGTGTTGAGCTGGCCACCACACTTCAGTGGAGTTCTCTGGCAGCCAGGGCTGGGGAAGGGAACCGTGCTCAGCACCACAGTCCTCAGAAGTTAGGGGAACCCATCAGAGTCCCATGGAGAAAGGACACATTTTGATGAACAAGTTAACTAGTTGTGGTCTCCAAACGAAATCAGGTGAAGCCAATCTCATTATTGACAATTCTAAATTAATTTATCATTTTTTCGTGGCCTTTTTATAGGTTTATCTAGCAATTGGTAGCTGTGTGGATTTGCTTAAAAGCTAGCCACTTCTTTACCATGACTCAGTTAAAATTCTCCTCTTAAATAGAGAGGTAACTTTAGTTGAACTATGTAAGGGTCCTCTTTTTATTATTTTTCAATTTTTAAACTTCCCTTCATCGTTATATATGATATAAGATTTATCTTTAATCCGGTTTTAATGGCAGTGTGTTTTTCATAATATTGTGTAGCCACACTTTTCAGACCCTTTCTGTCACTTCGAACAGAAATTGTTTTCATTAGACAGTAGGTGCCCACTCTCACTGTCTCTACAGGAAATGGGCTACACCCTATTTTCAGCCTCTACAGTTTCTAAATTATATGCATTGCATAAAAGCAAATCAAATAATCTATGTGTCCACTTGTTCATTCACATTGATTCTACAGAATAGTGAGCCATTGTGCTTTTTCATATATATATATGTGTGTGTGTGTGTGTGTGTGTGTGTGTATGTGTGTGTATATATATATTCACATATACATATATATCACATTCTGATCATGCCTGGTTCCATTATTCTCTGCCTTCTCCATTCTGCTGATCCCTATACTCTTCTCAAATAATATTTGCCCTCCGGCCTTGGCTTATTTCACCTTATTATACCTCATTAGACCTTATAATGCTATAAGGGTATTGTATAAATATTTTTGAGAATGTATTTCTATTCATCCAAGATGGCAAGGATAGTATCAGACCAAACAAACATATTCCTCTAAGTGCATGTGGGTGCATTAAGTTTCCTAGAATTAGTTATGGGAACATAGGAAGTGGTTTGCTTACATGGGATTGGTGATTTGGGTAGCTAAGTTGCCCAGCCTCCCTGATCCTCTAAAAAAAAAAAGGCTATAACACAGAGTCAGTATTTAGTCTTTCATGGCATAGCATATAAACAGAATTTTAAGGCCAAAATAATGCTCCACTCCACACATATAGTGTATGTAGTATACACATACACGCATAGGCAGGCACACAAAGTTTTTCAGTCTTAAGGTATTTTCTTTCTCTCCAGATTGTCAAAATACTAACAGAATTCTAAGTGAAATCTGCCACATTTTTAACCACCATGAGCTCCAGGTTAAGTGAGAGACTCTGTCTTAAAACACAAGGTAGAGACTGATTGCTGGGTGATAATCGATAATGACCTTTGGTACAGTCACATGCACACTGGAACACACACATAGATGCACACACACTGACTTTTGAATTGTTCTCTGAATCCTCTGTTTTATACAATGGCAATGCGAAACAAATATACATTAATTTACTTACATATGCATATAGCTAAACATGGATGCACACAAAGATGGGCTTTTTCAGTTTGTTTTTATTAGTTATTTTATTTACATTTCAAATGCCACCACCTTCCTGGTTTCCCCTCTGCAAACCCCCTATCCCATCCCCTCCCCTTGTTTTATGAGGGTGCTCCACCCACCTACCCACTCCTACCTCACCTCCCTGGCATTCCCCTACACTGGGGCATTGAGCCTCCATAGGACGAAGGGCCTCCCCTCCAATTGATGCCAGATAAAGCCATCCTCTGCTACATATGCAGCTGGAGCCATGGGTCCCTCCATGTGTACTCTTTTGTTGGTGGTTTAGTCCCCGGAGCTCTAGGAAGTGTGGTTGATATTGTTGATCTTCCTATGTAACTGCAAACCCTTCAGCTCCCTCAGTTTTCCCCCAACTCCTCCATTGGGGTCCCCATGCTCATCTGACTATTGGCTACAAGCATCTTCATCTGTATTGGTCAGGCCCAAAGATACACTTTTGAGTTATCCTTTATTTTATATAATGTTGACATTTAATAATTTACAAACACTCTACATATTTAATGTAAAGTAAATAACAAATTTACACTGCAGACATGTACAAAGTATTCAGGTATCTATTGCCACATTTTTAGGAAAGTCTCTTATATTTTTCTTTTTTACTTTGCCTGCCTTCATTTCATATTCAAATTAAAACTTAAAGTAATCAAAAATATGATTTAAAAATCTTGTATTGTTACCAGCTTAATTCTGATATTATACCTTACTAATAAACCTTAGCGTTTTAATGATCAGTTTTAATTCAGTTTAATTCAGTGATATTTCTAAATTGGGTAATTAATATCTGACATTATTCCTAGTACCTGACACCTGCTTGAATGTCCTTTACCACGAGGAAAGTTCTCCATTGAGCCAACATAAATAAAATCTGGAAGCTACAGAAAATAACTGCCTGGAAGAAATTTGGCTTATAAAAGCCCAGCCAACACTTGAAATACTTTGCTGTTTTCTTTCATGAATTCTCACACAGCACTCTCTCAAAAGTTTTCCGTTCTGTTCACCTTGTTTACCCTAAGGAGCAATCAAATGGTCTCAGGAACAAAGAAAACCATTCAAAGAACCTGCGCTTCTGGACACCAGACTGAAATTGAGATCCCAGTGCTGCCTGGATTGTCCCACCACAATGGATAGACTTAGGAAACTGGTAGTGGGGGCTGAGGCATAACACAGTGGAAGAACACTTGACTAGCTTGTCTAAGGTTCTAGCCCCAGCACCACAGGGGGAGACATGGGGGGGGAGAGGGAGGAGATGGAGGGGAGAGGGAGAGGGACAGGGAGAGGACAGGGAGAGGGAGAGGAGAGGGAGAGGGAGAGGAGTCACAATGTTGTATTTTGAATACAAAAGTATTACTAAAAGAAAGAAATGAAACCTAATGTGGGTGGCAATCATCAGATGCATCTGTGAGTTTTACAGACACAAAAGATACTTTATAACAAAGAAAAGTTTAAGACCCTTAAGATAGGTTCAGGCACTCATCTGGCTTCCCATGTCATTAGCATAGGCATAAGGCCTGTGATAAAATATGTTTCTGAGTTCTGACCATGTTCAAGTCTCCTTTGTTGAGAATTCATGTCACCTTTTGATCTGCATGGGTACAGAACTGTGTTCTACATGTGTCTTCTTTTCTCACTGTTGCTCTCTTCACTCTCTTTGCTCTGTGTCCTGGGCAGTCTCCACTGAGGTGAATGTTCCCTAAGAAGGCCAAAGTCACAACTGCAATGACCAAGGGCATAGGGTCTTCATCTAAGCAGATGTGTCTTACCAACATTCGCTGTTACAGAACTCCACATGCACTACATCTTACTCGAAATCACTGTCCCTGTACTGCATACTAATTCACCTATCAGACTCCAGGATACATTATTTTATATACTCTTGATTTTTAATGATGAAGCCTCAAAATTGGAACAAATAAAACAGGCAATGTGATACAAAAGTCTTGAATTCAAGTCATTCTCTTTTAAAATATCAGCCATACTCCCTTTATTGAAAGACAGCAAGGACTTTATAAGAAGTTTAAACATCTCTGTGTCTCTGTGTCTGTCTCTATCTGTCTGTCTGTCTGTCTCTGTGTGTGTGTGTGTGTGTGGACACACATCTTAGAGATAAAGAGCAAATAATGCAAGAATACAGCAAGCTATCAAAAATTATACAGCTTGCTTTACATGGTGGCACATGACTTTAATTTCAACACTTGAGAAGCAGAACTAAGTGGATCTCTGCAAGTTTCAGGCCACCCTTGTCTACATAGAGAGCTCCAAACCAGTCAGGCTATATACTGAGACTTTGACTCAAAGAAAGAAAAAAATTATACCACTTGAGTTTGGCAGTATCCAGTGTTGCTCTCTGATAAAGGCTTGTCCGCAAATTTTTAGACAGTCTATGAAAAAAAAAAAAAGGTAAATTTAAGTCAGATTCAAACAATTCTCTATCGTGTTCTAGAGTCCCCGGAACTCTGAGTATGAGCCTGGGTTGGTATTAGAACCCTTGGTAAGATTGTGGAGGTCGAGTATCCCACATCCAACCATCAGCACACTGGAACCCAGGAAACTAACGACACAGTTTAAATTGGAAAGTTGTACAGATGCCATGGTCCAAATTCCAGGAGCAACACCTAAGGGCAGAAGAGATGGATGTCCAAGCATGTGACGTTCCCACAATCCCATGCTTTGTGACACATCTAGGTGGTCCTCATCCATGAATACTGATGACAGAATGTCTTCTTTACCTGTTCCACCAATACACAGGGTAATCTCTGCCCAAAACGCCATCTGAGGAGTAATATTTCAGAACCTCCCTGAGCATCCTGTAGTCCGCTCAAGTGCACACGTAAAATGTGATATGTAGACAGCATCTAGATATTTCACGGCATTTCCTGGTAGTCAGTCTCTGCTACAGAATCACAGCAGTGCCACTAATAGAAAAGATTTCTGAACAGCTTAATTGAATAGGCAATAATTAGAAATTCCCCCTCAGGTTAATACTCCTAACTCCTCTGGTTTTAAAAAAAAGCAAAAATGGCATAAAACTCTAACCACTGGAATCATATCTCCCACTGTAGAATTTTCTGAAGACATTTTTAAAAGAACGGTGAAATTGTCAACATCTTTTACTGCTAATGAAATCTATGAATATAAATGTTACAATTATACCCCCAGAATAAAGATAATTTGCTTTTATTTTTTTATCCTCCCATTATTTTAATTAATTGGAATTTTCTTTATAAGCTCAACAATCTGAATCCCACTAGCTCTTAATGAATGATATAGGAAAATATAATTTTCTGTGAATGTTAGGTTGATTGGTAAATGTCATTCTTTGACCTACTCAGTCTTACTAATCAAGAGACTTCTTCAGATGAACTCATGGGTAGATTAAAACCCATCAACTGTACCCAATATTTATTTAAATTGTAGGGTTTTTTTTGCCAGGTATCACATTTAGGGTGCCCGTGCAAAGCCCCGCCAACACGGTCGAGAGTGTATGTAGCCCAGTCTGCAGTAATTGAATACCGAGCTGTCTCACCTTCAGCTGTTTTGAATTAATGCAAGCCATCAGCCCCTGGCTTTAGGTAGTTTAATTATCAGAATTGTCATATTATACTTATCAGCCCAAAGGGTGCATGCTGGAGTTGAATGCGAGCATGTGGTACTGCCTGATATAGGTTACTTGATGGCCAGATATGGGTCGCTTCAGAAACAGACTTAATATGAAGGAACACGGTCGCAAATCTGAAATACTGGCGAAGCAATAAGATTTGTTCAAAAATACTTTGATACAAAGCCACTAAGTGTCCAAAATTAAGAAAATGGAGCTATTAGAATATTGGTCCAATGTGCAGGATTTTTACTACTATTAAAGGGTTTTTAAATGTCAATATTCGTGGAGGATTTTTTTTTGTTATTTTGCCTATCAGATCATTAAAATCATAATGCTCATTCTAATGTGTCAGACTAAAATGTGCCCCACGCTATTATTAGAATATTTATAAGCCAGAGAGAATACAGCCTCGTCTGTTAGTCTCATACAAAGGAGCTCACACTTACCTGGGAAATACTCAATCCCTCAAGGCTGGGGTGGTTTCCATTACCAGGTGTTTAACTACTGCAGGGAGGGGAGAGTGCTTAGCTAAAGAGCCTCCCACCCCTATGACCACCACGCTGCCCTGGTTTCTATTGTTTTCCTGGATGCTATTGCTTTCCTGAAGCATCTGTGGAAAAAAAAATGAAACTAATTCTTCTGAGTCACTGAACTCTTATCCCGGTTTCCATTCTAACAGTATTGACTACAATCTAAGCAGTTTGCCTCACTCAACACAGCTCTTAAAGGGCTTTCCCTTTGGAAGGCACACTCTCTGTGGGTGGTCAATACCCTCATGAAATTGTCAGGCTTGAAAGGAAGATGGATTGTTACTGGAACATTAAGTAGGACAGACAGCGGATGAAATTTAAATACAAAGTTGCAGCTGCTCATAGGCTCAGAAACTTAAATTAGTTCAGCTGAACTGCTAGATTCCTGCAAGAAACAAACAGAAGTGAGCTGGCTACTCACCGCCTCCGAGGAGGATAATGCCTTTAAAGAAATGGAAATCTTGCCACCTTGGGTAAATAAATTTTGCCTGAAATAATCCCTTTCTCAATAAATATTTTTTTTAAATCTAATTCATTTATTGTCCCGGTAGAACAAATATAGGATCCGAAATTTGGGTTTCCCTAATGTTGAACAAACGCCCTCCATCTTTATAGCTTTCAAGACCTGACTTCCATCCTCATTCCTGGCTTTGAGCATCCCCTTAACCTTCCTGCCACCTTTCGTATTTCCGCTTGATTTCCTATTACTCTTCATCCCAGTTCCTTCCACACAGAATCTCTGGAGTTACCCTTTTGCCTCTGTATTTCCTCACACATTTTTCAGATTGCTTACCTGTTCTTGCTAATCAGTGTTATCACCATTATTAACGCAGCACTTTCTTGAATGTGAATTTATTTGCAACTATTTGTGTTCAGTCGTGGGGTCAAGTTTGTGAAGTCCGGTTTCATTGTACTGGTTGATGAACGGTGAGTTCCTTGCCTAACTTCCTCCTACCCTGTGACTGCAGCCCTCCCTAAGTTCAGGAGTTGCCAGTGTGACAGCTTAAGAGGTGAATGCATGATGCCTTTCCTATAAGGAGAGCTTGACAGGTTGCCTTGAATGGCCTCAGTGGACCAGGATGCATCTAACCCTGCAGAGACTCAATATGTACCAGAGGGGAGAGATACCCGGGAGGGCCGCACCCTCTCAGAGAAGGGAAGGGGGAGGAGCTCTGTGATGGGGAAATTGGTGTCTGTGATTGGGATGTAAAATAAGTAAATGAATGAATTAGTGAGTGAGTGAATAAATGAGTGAATGCATGAGAACAAGAGCTTGATGAATTCTGACTTAATCTCAAAAACCAAGGTGTAACTTAGGAACCTGGAAGCAGCTCTGAATAAAAGCACCACCTGCTCTTGAACTCGCCAGTTACTAAACATCAACATGGGTTTCTATTTATTGTAAGGCACCCAATCTTCGCCCTTGGTTATACCAGCACCAAATGAGCTAGGATCCTTTACAGTGCCATTAATGGTTTGCTGTTCCACCTCAATAACTGGCCCATGATGACTTCTCTCCTATTTTGAATAAACTCTATATTGGCTCTCAAGATGCTGTGAATGGATCAAACCCAGAGCCTTGAGAATGCAATGCAAATGATCTACCTTGAACTCTATCACAGATTCACTCTCTCTCTCCAACCCCCCTCTCTGTCCTTTCCTTTCCTTCCCATCCCTACCTTCCCTCCCTCTTCCTTTCTCTAGCCACTAAGCGCTAGGAACATGTGCTTCAAGACATCAAATTTTTCCCTCCTAAATGCTAATCTAATTTTGACCCTCATCATTATTCTCATGGTTGACTATTGTGCCCCATTCAAGAGCAGCAAAGGCTACCAGGAGCTGACTTGATGCCATCGACTGGGCCCTTTTATTCTGTTGGAGCCGCTTACCACCAACCCTGATGCAGCAGGTAGAGGAGAGTCCAGCCTCAGCAGGAGAAGGTCCTGTAGGGAAACAGTGGCAAGGTGAGGGGGGGGGTGTTTCCAGCTTGGTTCTCATCTAATTGAATGACTATTGTAAGCCAGAAGGTGGGCACTCTAAAGCAAAACCATGAACAATCACAAACGGTCTGAAAGTACATTTGGAACAATCAGCTAATCTTGATTGGCTGTTGGTAAAGAGTAGCTAGGGAGTTACTATGGAGTATGGGCCAGGGACAAGTCATGGGGTCTTTCCTAGTACTTGGGTACAACCTGGGTTCAGCTGCAGATCAAGTTCCCAGGCTTTTGCTCTTTTGAAATGGAGGCTGGTCCAAAGATGGGGTGGATTTGGCCTCTCGGACTCTATTCTTATGAGCCACTTTCTCTAACTCGTGATGGCTTTATGTCACTTTGCCACATCTTCCCTTTGTTATATGAGCTTCTTTTTGTACATTACAATAAATGTAAAATTCTAGGCCAGCACCAAGGTGTGTGTGAATGGAACCCATTTCATCACTCTCCCATTATTATTTTACCTAAAGAACAGTAATGCTTTTCTCTTCAGGCCCCAGACTATGTTTTTAAAAGAGGCCTTTTTAATAAATGTTTTAAATTAAAATAGAATTACATCACTGTTGCTTACCCTTTCCTACATCCAGCCCCTCCCAGGAATCTCCCACTTCCTATCTTGAGTTGGGAGCCTCTTTTTCCTTAACATTTTACACACACACACACACACACACACACACACACACACACACAGAGAGAGAGAGAGAGAGAGAGAGAGAGAGAGAGAAATTTATTATTATATATAATATATACATATATACACACATGTGTATATATGTATATACAGGCACAATTGCTGAGTTTGGTTTTCTGCTAGTGGTTATGTATATAATTTCATGTCTGTCCATCCTGCACTGGAAACCAGTGAGGGGGTTCATCCCTGTGAGAAGCTAATTTTCACTCTCACAGAAGTTACTAGTTTCCTTTTATTCTTTGTCTAAGAGTGGGCCCCTCAAATTATTTTCACTTCTGCCTTAACGTGTCCATTGATAGCACCATGGTTTCGGTCTTGTTTACACAGTCATCTCTAGGAAAGACTATTTCACAGCTGACTCTTTGCTATTCTGGCTTTGACAATTTCTCTACCTCTCTTCCATGGTGGTTCCTGAGCCCTAGATGTAAGAGCTACAATGTACGTATACCTGTTAGAGCTTGCCCCTCCCCATATGCTCTCTGCATGTGTCCTGTTGTGATTTCCCATGATGGTCTCCTGTGTTGATTTTCTGTGATGGCTTCTCTGATAGGGTGGTTGACATATTTATATATAAATATAAGCATAAGATTTAGAATATGTTAGGGGATGATCCTAGTCTATCGATGAATGATATTAATCTATATTAGCATAAATGTATATTTAATATGTCTACATTAGTAGATGCTAATGCTGACAATGCTCCAGAAAGACAGACAGACAGACAGACACTCACAAATAGAAACCCAGTATTGGAAACATCCTTTCAAACCGTTGGCCAGTTGGAAGTCACTTCCAAAACAATATAGATTATCAATGTAGCTCTTGGTTGCATATCAGTGCTTAAGAGTTGGACCTTACATTCTCCACTATGTTCTTAGCAACCTTATTTATCATAGCCAGAAGCTGGAAAGAATGCAGATGTCCTTCAACAGAGGAATGGATACAGAAAATGTGATACATCTACACAATGAAATATTACTCAGCTATCAAAAACAATGACTTCATGAAATTCACAGGCAAATGGATGGAACTGGAAAGTATCATCCTGAGTGAAGTAACCCAATCACAAAAAAATACATGTAGTATGCATTCACTGATAAGTGCATATTAGTCCAGAAACTTCCAATACCTAAGAAAGAATTTACAGATCATATGAAACTCAAGAAGATGGAAGACCAGAATGTGGATGCTTCTGTACTTCTTAGAAGGGGGAACACAATGTGCATGGGAGGAAATACAGGGACAAAGAGTGGAGACAAGACTAAAGAAAAGGTCACCCAGAGACGGCCCCACCCAAGGATCCATCTCATACGCAGACACCAAACCCAGTCACTATTGCTGATGCCAAGAAGTGCTTGCTGACAGGAGCCTGATATGGATGTCTCCTGAGAGGCTCTGCCACAGCCTTACTGATACAGATGAGGATGCTTGCAGCTAACTGTCAGACTGAGCCCGGGACCCCAATGGAGGAGTTAGGAGTTTGCAACTCCATAGAAAGAACAGTAATATCAACCAACCAGACCCCACCAGAGCTCCCACGTGCTAAACCACTAACCAATGAGTACACACAGAGGGAACCATGACTCCAGCCACATACGTAGCAGAGGATGGCATTGTCCAGCATTAATAGGAGAAAAAGCCCTTGGTCCTGTGAAGGCTCGTTTCCCCAATGTAGGAGAATGCCAGGGCATTGAGATGGGAGTGGGTGGGTGGAGTGGAAGCATCCTCATAGAAGCAGGGGGAAAGGAAGAGGGTATGGGAGAGGGGGGAAAGGGGATAGCATTTGAGATGTAAATACATAGAATATCCAAGAAAAATTAAATTAAAAAAAGTAGGTCTTTATTGCTGAAGACACTTAGGATAAAGGACGTGGGTAACTTGAGCTGGATCAGACCAAAAGCCTCTTTCCTGCAGCCTGCTTCCAGGTTTCAGAATACACTATGCAGGCTGCCGAGGGGGAGAAGCAAAGAGCAGACCGATCCAGCTGTAACATCTCTGAGCCACAATTGCGAGCGTGGTAAGATATGCATAGAGGTGCATAAGTGCCACTCATATACCTGTGGGAGCCAACGGCTGTCTAATCGGACTTCAGGTCCACTGAACAGACGGAATGCACGCCTAGTACTGGAGACCTAAACAGCTTCCAGGTGCAAGCGAGGTCATGGACCTCCTCAAAGAGGGCCTAAAAGATGGCCGCCACTTTGCTAGGGCAGTCTTTCCTTACAAGATTTTTACCTCTTATCGGCTCTCTCAGCCAGTTCAGCATCCTGACATGTTCACATTCATCTTTGCTCCCTTCCCACCTCCTCGCTTTTCTGTTCTCTCCGTACCAACTATCCTACGCATCTTTAACACTCAGCCCAATGCTTGCCCTCACACTAAGATGAGCCTTAACCAACACCAGCCCGGAGTGATTTTTCTCCTGTTTTGAATATACGCTGAATGGCACATGCAGTCTGTGACAGTCTTCAAATGTTAAAGACTGCTTCCAAATTGTTTTCTAATTTACCCGGGGATATATGAATTTCCTCTCAAACAAGATTTAACATTCCTGAAGAGGAGAAACTGTGAATTGTACCATTTCAAATGTGTGAATTCTGCCATTGAGTTTAAAAATAACTATTCCTGGTTTCTGGGATGTTTCCCCAATTCAGTTATTTCTGATCCCTGTGTGAGTATCAGAAGAACTAGATCTTTAATGGCATAATCAGATCCCATGTCAAATAAATGACATTAAGAGTGTCATTAATATAATTCAGTATTCCCAGAGATGTTCTGGAAGGTTTATATGTATTCTCATTTATTATAAATACATTGAAGCATGACTAAATGAAAGAGACTGAATAATTTGAATGATAAAGTAAAATGTTCTATGGATGTAAGAATTAATGTCTACCTTCAATGCAAATGCATAGAACAAGTGTGATCCCCTCTTTAAACCGTTCTCTGGACTCATTTCACATGACTCCACTCTCAAAAAGTGCACACCCATGAAACAGCACTAAGTATAGCATACATTATGCATAGTGTATGAATATATAATAATCTTATACGATACTATATTTCACAATATTATATCTAATGAATTCAAGACACCTAAGACACTTGGGCATTGTCTGCCTCCACCTTACCCTGCCCCCATTCCTCTTACGACCTATTAAGATTCTGTGGATTCCAGATAGGCATCAAGAGTTGTCAAGATTTAGCCTATGATTTTCACCTGTATAATATAAAATCCTCCATAATTTAATGTAACTACCCCAAATTAAATGCTCTTGTGACTATGGAAGAAAGGTTTGGCTGATATTTGAGTTTGTTTCTATGTTTTTTTTTTGTTCTATATTATAAGTCCTGCTTAGAATAAGATAATGTCAGTACAATCTAAAAGTTTTGGCAAGACAAAGCAATCTCACACAGTTCAAACCCATTGTTTCTAACACTTTTAAAGTAACTTATAATGAACCAGTTCTCCCCACAACTTTAAATAATGCAACGTATAAAGTACTAAAACTGTGGCAAAATGTATTTTACATGTACTTATTAATTGTGGGTGATGCACATGTGTGTATATTGTGTGTGTGTGTGTGTGTGTGTGTATGTATACCTGCATACATGCCTGCCTGCCTACTTGCCTGTCTTCCTTCTGACTGCCTGCCTGCCTACTTGCCTGTCTGCCTTCTGACTGTCTGCCTGTCTGTCTGACTGACTGACTGTTATGCACAATGCATGTATGGAAGGCAGAGAACACCTGGCAAGAGCTACCCTTCTTCCCCCAGCATTTGATTTTTGAGGATTGAACTGGGATTGCCAGGCTTGGCAATAAGTATCTTTAGCAACTGAAGCCATCTTGCCAGCCCAGCAAAAACAGTTTGAGCATTCATACAAATGCTAGCAAGTAACCATCATGCATAAAGATGCTGAGCTTGAAATGAGGAGAGAAAGGCTCAGGAGGGTTTATGTGGTCCACTCCAAAAAGGGAGTCATCTTCCAGGCCACCAGAAAGGATAACTTATTTATTGTGAGAAAATGCCATTGCTGCTGCATTTTAAAGAATCGGCATTAATTCATGGATTGGGAGTCAGAAACACTATTATCAGTTTACCAATGAGATGGCAATGCCACCTTTTAATCTAAACCCATGAATTCATCGGACATAATGCTGTCAATTAGCGCTCCGGGTCCTAAATCTCTAAGAGCTGGGACAGATCTAAAGCATTTGGGGTAGTTCTAATTCCTTCAGGTTTGTGTGCACAGAGACCTACCTGCAATGCCTGGACTCCACACGGAGGTATTCCTATCTCTAGGCCTGCCATGGATGGCCTCACCAAAATAGTAATCCAGTATTTGCTGGCAGCTGATAAATCCATCAAAAAGCAACCAATAAGAACTTATTTGAAGAGTGACATTATCTTGCTCCTGTCAGGGAGCAGGAGCAAAATAGCCATCGGTTTACTGTATTTACAAAGAGAAGGGGTGTTTGGAAGTAGAAGGTATTTTTTTCTAAGGTCAGAACCCTTAATCCAAAGCTGCAGAAGATGTGATGCCTTGTAAAATGGTTAGTTTTATCTGGCATCTGACTGGAGATTTCTCTAGGTGAACGATCTCCAAGCCGGTGGCAGTTTAAGAAGGGAGGGGGTGGGTAGGGAGTTGGAGCAGAGTTAGAACTTCACCAGCTTAAGATAGAATGATGTCAGGCTCATGGATGTCACAGAATGTGTCCCTGGACGTCATTTGTACCCAGCAAAGGGTGTCACAGGTGGCAACGCATGCATATTCATGTCCACACTGTGTGAAAGGGGACTAATGACCATAAACACGAAAGGAATGAGAAAATTCATTTATTAGGGTCATTTGTACAGTTCCATTGTCAGCTTTAATCACCCTCATTTCAACTGATGTCTTCTTTAGCAAGTCAAGCCACGGGAATTATTTATTTACTAATCAAGAACATTGTGTAGGATCCTGTGCTGCTCCACCTGTAATGTAACTCCGGAAAGCACATTCATTTCCTACTAAGAAGCAGGGCACTAGGCTCAACACGTTAGCGTGCTACATTAATAAGTACTTATTAGCCGTGTTAGATTCCGTTCCTCTCTGGGGAAGACAGTGTGGGCTGTTTCACAGGACTGCATCAATTGTCAGCACTTTCTTTTAGAAGGCTCCTAAAGGAAATCTGTATTTTGTTCAAAATACACTATTTGTAAAGTTTAAGCATCTCTCAAAGCAGTCACAGATCTAAGTGATCTAACTTCCTGTTAACACTCATTTAACAAAATTTATTTAGCACATAGCTACAGACAAAGATGGAGTCCTTGTTAGCTCTACACAGTTCCACTTCCCAGCCCACTGTGCAGTCCTCTCTCGCTTTCGCTTTTTCTTTTTGCTGCTTGGAACCACACATAATGGGTATACATTGTACCTCTGACTACTGAACAAACGTACGTGTGTGTGTGTGTGTGTGTGTGTGTGTGTGTGTGTGTGTGTGTGTTCCCTCCCCTTTCTATGCCCTCCTCAAGAGGATTCCTCTGTATTTTATTTAATTATGAACCCATTGGGAAAAAAGCCTCCCACACACCTAAGCTTTTTTATGTTTTATTTTCTGATTGTTACAAAACAATTATTCTAATTCAAAAACTCGGTTTCTGGCTTCTCACACCATATACATTAACTGTTTTCTCTACTTCCATTCCTACTAGGTTAAGTTTAAAGACTGTACTTTTTAATAGCCACTTTTTCTATCATGTTCTGAATTAAGGTAACACGGGTATCCATAGATGAGAGCCAGCCTTGAGCTAGGTGGGAGGGAGAAGTGATGTGCTAAGACTTGGAGAAAGAAGTCGAGATATTTTATTCCCTCCAATCTAAAAGCTAAAGAATTAGTTCAACTTTTTTTTTTCATTTTTATGAAAATGACCTTAGGCAAGTCACTTAATCCCTCTAGACCTCCATTTCATTGCCTATAAAATGAAAGTGTTGAATAAGCTCGTCATGATCCCTTTTAAAATTAAAATTCATCACTCTGATATGTCACACAAAGATGTTGAAGAACTAAAAAGTTTTACTGAAGTTGAGAACAACGTTCTCGAAAAAAAAAAAACACACTCTACTATTCCTCATACTTAAAAGTTAGCTCCTGCTTTTCATCTTGGAATATTCCAGTTCAAACTTCTCAAGATGCATTTCAAAGTCAGACGGAATAATATTAAAGGGCTCTGGGGCCAAGAACCATGGTTGAGCGTCCATGGGTAAAAGGGAAGAATGGGGCACAAGGGTAAAGGGAAGGCGAGTTCTTTAAATCATAGCTGTTTATAAGGTGAAGATATATATATATATATATTCTGGGAGAGAAGAGGACAAGGGCTTATGGCTTCCAGCTCCCTTTTGTGGGTGAGGAGGAGGTTGTTGCCATGTTGTATCCATCATGATTCGATAGGTTGGTTTTTCTGCAATATAATTTTCTCCGCGCACTGGCTTCTCAGCTCTTTGTCAGCGCTGGAGCTCCAACCCGCCCTCCTCCACACAGCTATATTTGAATGAATCCCGGAGGACTCTGCCCAGCTGGTAATAATTGGGTCACAGACATGTTGTAGGATGGGTCTCAAGTTTTAGTCTCCCTTATGAGAAAACCACAAGTAAGTCTTCCCACTGGAAGAAATGGATTGCCTGGAAATTTTTTGGGAATTCCTAATCCTTTTAACCCACCGTATGCCTCTTTTTTTTAATTCTTCATAGTCCCTACGTTAGTCACCTGGGTATCATTATGACCACCACACATAACAGGGACAGCGTAAGAAAGGGAGGGCTTGCTTCAACACACTTTCAAATAGTTCCAGTGCATCTCGGCAAGGGAGGCTGGTGGAGCAGCTTGGTTTCTGGTGGTAGAAGCATGGCGGTCAAGGCTGTTCACGTCAGGGTGGGTCAGAAAGCAGAGAGCACTGCAGGAACTCAGAATCAGGTGTAACCTTCAAAAACCTATGCCAGTGATCTACGTGTGAGGCCTCACACACTAATAAATGTATGGAAAATGCATTTCTGTGTTCAAAATGTCCACATCTTCCCAAGCCAAATTTGACTTTTTCTTCATATTTTTGCAAAAGACATTAAATCTAAATTGATTGGTACTAAGAACATCTAAAGAAGTATTTTCCCCAATAGCAAAACAAAAAAATGTTGTTTTATATAAATTCAAGTTCTATAGCAAGTAACTTACCTTCCAAGTTTAATGAATGATTTTCCTAGTAGAAGCCATAGCCAATAGGAATGAGGCATGGGAAGTTATCTGATTTGTAGTTTACCTGATTTGTATCATACAGAAGTTTATAAAAATCTAAAGAAAGACAAATAAAATGTAGCTCAGGCTTTAACATGATGATAGTTATAAATTCATATATTCCTTCACAAACTGTATATAAAGCTCCAAGGAGTACCCTCGACAATGTTACACGCTCAGCAGTTCCAATGTTTGCTGTTTGTTTGTTTCCCATTCAAGGTACATACATCTCCAGGTCCCAACAGACAAATCCAGAGATTTAAAACTCCATTCTCCACTTGTCCCAAACCTTCTTGCAATATACTCTTGACAGCTCTCAATCCCACGAGTCCTCTTTCTCCTTCAGTGCAATTCAATAAATTCAATTCCATGAGCATTAATTGGGCATCTTGTCCGTGTAAAGCACTCAGAGTGAAGTAGAACAAAAGATAAGCTTCTGGTCCTTGGTTGTGATTTTTCACCACAGGAGAAGTGCTTTTCTCCTGGGGTGGGGGGGGGGTGGGGTGGGAGAGAGAGAGAGAGAGAGAGAGAGAGAGAGAGAGAGAGAGAGAGAGAGAGAGAGAGAGAGAGGAGGTGTCTCAGACAGAAGTAGCACATCTGGATATTGCTAGATTCTTTATTCTCTCTCAAGTTTCACCCAATCTGCATCTAGTTTCTGCCTGTTTGTGTATGTGTGTGTACACACAACTCATCTCGATCACTTTGCCCAAAACAACTAAACTTTAACAATTTTCATTGTATTTCAAATCCTTTCCTTCCTTTAAGACAACCATGATTTTTCCATTTTTCTAGTCAGAGATTCGCTCCAAATACTTTGCTCACCAAGTGAGCACAGCAGAGCTTCCCTGTACTAATATAGAAAAATAGGCACAAAACCTTTTCTATAGAGCCATGTGATTGGATAAAGAAGGGAATACAAATTAAGTGCACCTGAGTCGCTCAAAGCAATGCCAGAGTTGGCATTTTCACCATCTAGCAAGTAGTGTTATGTTCTATAAACGATCACTTGGTAAAGTTGATGGTGGGGGCAGGGGTGGATGTAAGATAGCAGTCTCCTATCTCCCATGTGCCTACCTCTCTATATAGCATATATAAAGTGTCATTCCCTTTAGTCAAGGGCCATTCTGTGAGCATCTGTCTATTCCAAATAGTCTTTTGACTTTTAGAAGATTTCAAAATGGCTGACCGTTGGTTTATGATTAGCAGTTAGTCTGACATGCATGACATAATGACTCAAAAATGCTACCTAACCAGGATGCCTAGTCAGCAACTCTCCTCTGGTCATGCAATTGACTTTGCATACTAAGGATACTGACTTGTAGCTCATCTTCCCAAAGCTAACAGGAGATGGGAGGAATTTGACAATAATTTCCCCCTTTAAAATCTCAGTACTTCTCTAGAAGTATATGTGACGACACATAACAACAGATATCTAGGTGGTTATGCTTCATCTGTGATAAAAAAAATATGACTTTCTTTGCAACACTGATGAAAATTGAGTGGCTGAATATAATTCCTGGGCTAAAATGTCATGGAGAGTTTGTTCATGTTGTCATCATATCTGCTATGCTCTTAAGGATCTCGCACAAAGTGCGAAAAGCCCTTTGTCACCAAGAAAATGAAGAGTAAAACCATCTCCACTTTTCCCCGGAGGACCACCCAGAATTTGATCCAACATCGAGACTAAATTAAATTTTTGATGTCCCAAATTAAAGAAAGAGAAATCAGGGTTAGCAAAAATCTTTTCTTTAGGTGATCTTCGTATTCTATCCTTGAGGACGAGATTAGAGATCACCCCTGGGATTTCCTCGTTCCCTGATAGGAGTCTAGCAGCATATAATATTTTCCCTTGTGGTATGTGCTCTATAATATTTGCAGATATTTACCCAAAACATTCACAGCTGAAGCCCCTCTACACACACTCCTCACATCAGCACACACATTCACATTTTTTCCAGCTGCCCGCTATATTTAAAATCATAGTATTTTGTCACAATATTTTCCCACTCTTGGATTTTATTTGGTGTAAAGTTCTGAATTAAAATGTAAAATATCATCTCCAAATACCAATTATATCAATCATCCAATTATTATTATTATATAGTGAATTTGGGGGTTTCTATCAATTTTTCTATCCCTCATAGCTTCTCTAAGCTATATAAGAATCATTTTAGCAAGTTACTTTTTGCTTTTCCTGGTGGAAATTCTCACTTCATTTAGGATCTGTAACAAAAACAAACAAATAAAAACAACTACCTATCAGGACTGACTAATTTTAATCAATCTAAAGCTAGACAATGACTGATTAAACATATGGTCTGGCATAAAATCTGTAAGCCCATAAGTTTTCAATAAAGAGGGGTGTGTGTGTGTGTGTGTGTGTGTGTGTGTGTGTGTGTGTGTGTGTACACATACATACATACCTATAGGTATATAATCTATATTCTGATTTTATTTTTAGCATCCCAGATATTTTATTGATGCTCAGATTAGAAACAAAATGGATCTTATAGCTATGTTTTTCAGTTCATTGCCCCTATACAAAAGAGAAGGTTTTAGCTATCAAAGCCAAAAAAAGAAGCTTTTAGTACAACAGTGAGAGAAAAATTATTACATGGTCCCCGAATGTACCCATAAAGTTTCCATCACCACCAATGGTTTTTGAGCCCAACTCTATAACCCATGCACACACAAACACACATTTTGCACTTTCAGTGGGTGCTATTAGAGAACAGAAAGAGATTGCCACTTGGTTTTGTATAATGATGGCATGGATATTTCCTGAAAGCAGAATTCCTTCTAGAATATTTGGTTTGACAATAGTATTCTGCTTCTTGTGTATGTGTATAAATTCTTAATTTGACATTTGGGAGAAAATGGCTGCTTCATCCTAACAGCACTTTCTTATGAGGACCAGCAGATAAACATTCCCTCAGGGCTCAACAAATACTAATTGAATGCCAAGCCCTAGGCTAACAGTAGAATGTACCCCTGCACACTTCGAGGAAGCATGCTGGGTTTGGAGGTGTGGCAGATGGTTAGAGCATTCGCCCATCATTTCTGAAGCCCTTGGTTCCATCCCAACATACGGGGGAAAAAGCCAAAAGTAACCAACCATATTACGTTCCAATATATTAATTTCAATACAGTAATTACAATAAATTAATTACAATTAATCTATGATATATTCTTTTAAAAAATAAAGCCTCATAGTAAAGTGTGTGTGTGTGTGTGTGTGTGTAAGAGTTGCACCAATTAGAAGCATGTGAATGATGACTAGAATGCTTGCCTCCCAGTCAACAGCGAGCTAGCTCGTGGGATTGCATCCAGCATACACCAAGCAACACAGTGGCTTGCTTTAGCACATCCATGGCAGGAGCATTTTCTCCACGCAGGCTGAAAAGTAAAGCCGGCATATGTTTCTAGTCCCCTTTCCTGCTCAGTGATAGGAATGACAGGTAACACCTCCAACTGCACCATGGGATACTCCAACCCAACCTGTCATTTCTCCAACAGAATACATCTTCCGACATCAACTAAAACCAATTATGATGACATTGGGTCATTAAGCTCCCTGTGGCTCATTCTTTATTTCTATAAAGTACAAAGCTTTCAAGAATACTGTTGTCACAGTCCTTCCTTCCATGCCTAAAGTGCAGTTGCTCTAAAATCTCACCACCCTTGGTAAATGAGCTGCCTTCCCCACATATCAAAGATGAAGCTAATCATTAGCACAGAGGTCGTATCCCGGTTCCGCTACTCTTGCGGACACTCCTTATTTCCTTTGGCAGATGCTTATTCTAAGTGTGATGTTTGTGACCAAGACTAAATCCTCAATCATCTCGCCTCTTCTTTTTTGCCTCACACCGATGTCCTGATAATCTATCCAATCGCGTGGCCTTAAATTCCACATGTAAATGGTAATTATTTAGCCCCAACCTCTCTGCTAAATTTTTTATCCACAGGCTGTTCAACAATGTGTATGTATGTGTTCTTTTGGCATTTCAGACTTCTTAAGTCTAAAAGTTAACTCTTATGATCTCACCCTCATTCTAATATCTTGATACTCTCCCAAGATTCTAACTTTGTTTTTCTTACCACTCTCTGGACAGTTTCATAGTCAAAAACCTGAGAGTAATCATCTGTTCTTTTCTGTTCTTTCTATTGCATTTCCAACCACCAAAGTTTGCGATCTTTAAGACCGTCATAATCCTAATCTGACTGTCTCCTACCCTCCATAGATACGACTTTTACTTGGCATCACCATCTCCCTTGCCTGGCCTAGGGAACCATGTGACACACTTCCTGCTTCCCTGAATCTCTGTTCCCTGAATCTCACTACTTACTTCCTCACAGACTTTGAGAACAAAATAGATTGTGCAACTGGGGCAAATCAAATATCCAAGATTTCTGCTTGCTCTTCAAACCCAAGCATTTCTATAATGCTTAAGAGGGTCAAAGAAGTGTGGCTCCCAGGAAAGTTTTCTTAGCCACTGGTCTCTCTGTAACCGTTCACAGCTTGGGTCCTGCTGTCCTCAAAGGAGCTCGAAGCTCTCCCTCACTTCCCTCACAACATGGCTCAAATTCTTCATCTTCAGTCTGGCTTGATAGAAAATGGTCTGTTTCCATTCTGTCTCTCACCCTTTTACCTTGCTTTAATTGTATAGCACAGACTATATTTGTTACAATGTCACACACAATTAGATCTCAATAAAGGGGTTAGATGTGATCTGTGAAATGCTTCAATGGTACTTCAAAGTGAAGTGTGGTAGTTACAGTAGAAAATGAAGTCAGATCACAATTCAAGTCTCAAAAGAAGGAGTCGCCACTTGTCCTTAGTCTGCTGTGTACAAGAAGGGAGATAGTCTACCAAAGCTACCAAATATTTCACTTTCTCAGTTGAATCTAGAAATACAGACTTCTAGATGCCACTTCTCTAAGGTTTGGCATCTACTGTCCAGCACTAAAGACCACATGAGGTCTGTCATCTAGGACATGCAGTTTGTGTCAGTCCAAAGAACCGTGATGTACAAATCCTAGGCAAAGTCCTGTACCCAACACTAGCTCTAAGGATTGGGAATTAAAGAAATGGAGATGATAAAGCAATGGACAACTCTGAGACTCCTCTTAAGGAAAAGAGTCAAAGCTAAAGGAAGGCAGGACCCATGTCACATGGCACTGTGTCACCCATGTCACTTCTTAGGGATGGTTCCCATCTGGAGACTTCTGAGCAGAAGTCAGAAGACTTGAACAGACTCTAAAGCAAGCAGAATGCATACACTGGGTTGGAAAGCTTGCGTTTGAGGTTTTAGATAAAATTGTGAATGTGTGGAATTTGCTGCACGTACTCATGTGCCAAGCAGAGTAGCACATGCTTGTCATCGCGGAACTCAGGAGGTAGAGGGGAGTTTACAGTCATTTTCAGCCACATGGAGAGTTCAAGGCAGCATAGGCTGCTGGAGACCCCGTCTCAATGAATCAAAACCATCAAAAAAAAAAAAAAACCACAGGAAAAAAAAGCCAAACTCTTAATTACAAATAAAAACTTGTATCCTGAGCAAAATTTATATGAAACAAAATCCTGTTTAGAAAGAGTTTTATGCATGTTATTAAGGCTCTGCATGTGTTCTTATGTTCTTGATTTTAACTAAAGTTTGGGCTAAAGCATTATGCCTTGAAGATTCTATTTTTAATCAAATCTGTTAGGTATTTCTATTTCATACCTGAGAGTACAGGTGACTGCATTTACATTATTCCTCCCTTTCCTTGTATTTAACTATAGAAATGTTTCTAGAACCTCAGTTGCCTTTCATTTTGTTGAGGACACAGAAAAGGCTTAGAAAAATTCAGTGTGGCCACATTTTCATGTTGCTTTCAGGAATTATGCAATGACCTAAAGGATCTAGCAATGACGGTTCCCTTCCAGGCACCTTTCTGTCCCCCTGTTCTAAAGACTTGTGGTCTGCAGCTCTGACATGGGTGCAAATGAGCGGATCTCTGCCAGGTACCACAGCTGTCCGCCCACATAACCCCACTACACTGTGCTCCTACAATTATAAATTAAATAATAATTTAATTTTAAAATATTTAAATTCAATATTTACATTCCATATTGGGACAATACATTTTTGAAGACAGCACTTTTCTGATGAATGTTTTTAATTTTCAGCACTCCAATATAAGGAATAATAAAAATGACATTTTAGACTATTCTGAATTTAGGAGTGTAAATAGAGAAATTCGGGGCCTACTTTTCAAGAATAGATACTAACCAGGGTAAACAAAATTAAAGCCATCATTATGCAAATATGTTTATCCATCCCGTACATGGTGTTTTAATATACAATTTATGGGGTTAACAGAAAGTTTAATTTTTCAGTTTAAAGTAAAATATGTAACAGAGTGTAACACAGTATGCATGATAGATTAGGTTATCATTGTTATATGTGTGACCCACAGAAGATGAGTTCTCTAAATACTCCTCCAAGGCTTAGCTCGTTGTGCAAAGAGATCTGTTATACTTATGTTCGTAGCTGCACATATGTTATCTTCTACTTACCCTGTAAACCGCCGTGATCCGTTCGCTGAAGGAATTCAGAAAGAGTTCACACTTCGGACGAATTCTGTTTAATTGCTTGTGTGCACATGTGCCACATGTGTGTGGACAGGCATGTGCAAGCATCTGTGCAGCCCCCACCTCTGACCAGCACATGGGAACTGAAGATCTGAACTCAGGTTCTCAGCGATGGACTGATGGAGCCCCCTGCCTAACTTCTACACCCTTATTCTCTTTTCATTTGTTCTCACAACAT
This sequence comes from Rattus rattus, assembly GCF_011064425.1. NCBI lineage: Eukaryota > Metazoa > Chordata > Mammalia > Rodentia > Muridae > Rattus > Rattus rattus. The sequence continues at coordinate 38,973,773 of NC_046166.1, forward strand.
TTCGGTGTAAGCTGTTCGCATGGTATGCTTCTTAAGAAGCCATTATCAACAGTTGCCTGGTATGGTTTTCAATAACTTACACATGAGTGCCCTTTTGATAGCACACTTAGTTGTTACTAGCTATTTACCATTATGAACTCTGCCTCGTGATATTTAAATGTTTCTTTATAATCATTTTAATACTTAACCCTCTCAAAATCGTCCATTATACAGATAAAAAATACGTTTGGTGTGGAGACGAATTGGAATCTACACCTCCCTGCCTTGTTCTAACCTTCCGTATCATCTCAAGCTGCATTTCCAAAGGATTCCAAAAAGAAAGGTCATTTGGAGACTCAGGCATCCTCAATGAATGGATTAGGGTGGTTGTTGATAAGCCTTTGAGGGGTGCTAGAGAAAGAGATGCAAAGAGAGACGTGCTGTGCACTTTTCCCCCACACAGCCTGACCTCTTTGGAGTCACAATAAAGCCCAGCGTTTCTCTTTCCTTGTTTACCAGGTTCTGTGAGAGAGAATAAAAGGGAAGATATTCCTGTTGATGAAAATGATGACAGATAAAATGTGTTTGAAGGCTATAAAAGCTCCTCACATCTGGAGCAGCTGGCAGCATGGGATTGGGCTCTAAGGGGAACTCATAGATATCTAATTTGAGCACTGGTTAAAAGTGAACTTGGGAACAGCTGATTCAGTGCAGTTATCTCTGGCTCTGGGAAGTTTTTGTGATGTTCAGAGGGCCGGTGCATAAAAATCCACACGACACATATTTGCTGAGTCTAATATCCTTATGAAAATGAACAAGGATGATGTACAGGCATATATTAGTCACAGCTGTTCTTATATAAGCCAGGATATAACATGCTAGAGCAGGTAATGAGCCATTAAAATGGGCAGAAAAGACTTTCTAATGTCTCAATAATTATGTATATTAAAATACACAGATAGCATACAAATATCAGTGGCATGGAAATCAATTAGATCAGATAAATTGCTAGACACGCAGAACACGCAGCCTGCCACAAATGAGGCCTCTCACTAAGACCTAAACCTTCACACAATCGTGCCTCACTGTACTTCGGGATCTTACACTAGGGATGTTGTATCAAAGCTGAAGAAGCCTAGAACTGTGAAGGAAATAAGTGGGAGTCCTACAGCCATTGTAACCTACTCAAACCGTGGCGATTTTAAGTACTTACCATGATTTTCCAGCTACTGTCCATTCAATTAGGTCGATAGAATAAGATTTTTTTTTCAAGGAGCAGCTTAAAACAGTGGTGGGAGCAGAAGCCAAATGAAACCTTAACGACTCTACCGCTCTCCCATGGCTCACCCTCCCCTGCATCAAACACCCTTCTGTCCCCTAGAGTTACCTTTCTAAAGGCTGGCGTCACTCACTTGCAAGTGTTGGATTGCACCCATTCTTAAAGACAGCAAAGTTCTCTCAACTGAGGCCACTCTCGCTTGACAGTATTTAGTGCAGTCACCTGCCCGCCATGCTTTTGAACATTCTCACCCTCCTCTCCTCCTACCCCTGAGTCGATTGCATCAAATGCCTATCTGCAACCACATGGCTCCTCCTGTGTGCTCTCCCTTGATTTCCCCAGGAAGAGCTGATTCCTCATTTCAATATTTCCATGCATTTCCCCCCAGGATTAGTATCATATTATTGGTTCACACGTATGAAATACGAGTGTGCTAACTCACTTTGTTTCTCATCCTGTAACAGCAAAATTTTAAAAAGCTTCTTGTTCATCTTCACAGCCTCAGCACCACACACGGTTTTCATTTGTTGCTTTTCAATGCTTTTAAGTGGATGGACGGATGGATGACTGAGGGAATGGATGGATGGATGGATGACTGAGGGTATGGATGGATGACTAAGGGGATGGATGGATGGATGGATGGATGGATGGATGGATGGATGGATGGATGAATGGATGACTGAGGGGATGGATGGATGACTGAGGGGATGGATGGATGGACGAATAGATGGATGGATGGATGGATGGATGGATGGATGGATGGATGGATGGATGGATGAATGGCTACTAAGAGGCAGGTCTTTGAGTCTGGAGAGAGTGGCATGTCAGAAAACAGGACCCAGAGAATAAGAGGGAATGATAGGAAGAAAGGAAGGGAGAGATAATTAATGAAGCTGTTTCCCAAGGCTGGTTTGTGATCTCAGTGACTACATGTCAAACTGTGTCCTTGGAAAGAAAGAGTCTAATTTTCAGATGACCTAGAAAGCTGTGGACAGGAGACAGTGAACAAAAGGATGATAACTGAGGTCCCCTCCTGTGTGTCAGATATTGGATAGGGCCTTTGCATCTCTCTCTTGTATCATGGCCAGCCTTTAAGCCTGTCTACGTATAGATGTTAAGTCTAACCACAAGAGTTTTAGAACATGCTTGTATTCACAGAGCTAGACGTTAAACCCAGAACTATCTGTTTCCTCCAAAGTTCAAGCTCTTTTCGTGAAATGATGAAAATCAGTACTGGGTGAAATGTATAATAAAATATCAGGAACCTAAGTCATTTTAGATGGCTCAAAGTCTGCATTAAAGTGGCCTGCCCTGACTGGGTTGGAAGACAATCCAAACCATCATTCAACATACATTAACTCAGGAACAGTTTGTTCTGCCGCATTTATCAAACTGGGCTAAAAAGGAAAGTCTCCTGTTACGTTTCAGAATTTGCAACAGCCCCATGGATGTTTTCAGTGATATTTTCAGAATTCAGGATGACTATTCATTCATTCATTTTACAAGTATTCATCAATCACTACACTGGTACCCAGCATGCTGAGTTTTCCTACACAGCAACAAAGAGTAATCACACATAGCACCTAATGAAATAGTTTATTGGAACTCATACACAGATAAGTCACTCTGTCGTGATGTGAAAGAGTCATATGTTGTATGAATAGTGCAAACAAAAACCAAAATAAAATAACTGTTATGGAGCTAAGGATGCGAATGAGATACAATAATGGAAGATTGTAGAATAAGCTTCCTGTCAGAAGGAAAGGCAGGTGGGGGAAATGAGAGGGGGAAAGGGAGGGGAGAGCAGAGGAAGAAAGAGAAGAAGGGACAGGAGAGAGGAGAGAGGGGAAAGGGGGCAAAGATAAGTGCACAGGCGTGAGGAAAGAGGGAAGAAATGAAGGAAATGGGAGATGGGGAAGACGAAAGAATGAGGGAGGAAAGAGAGAAATAAGAGGAAGAGGAAAGAATAAATGGAATTGTCTGAGTGGCACCGAAACAAAAAGCCACGGCACTTCAGTGCGCACCATCGTAAAGGACTATAGTTAAAACAATGACTAAGGTACACAGTTCTGAATTACAGGCTATGATATTATTAAACTCAATACCTACTCAGCAAAAAGGACCCCAGGGGCTGGAGAAGAACCCCAGGGCAGCCTCCGTGACTTTCCAGATCGTGTCATTAACTTTATTCTTCAATTAAAATCCTTCTGCAGTTTCCTGTTGCTGTCAGAGTAAAATCTGAAATCCATCAGGACCTTACATGTCAATCACCTGATTTTGCATCCACTGCTGAGGTTTCTGCCTTGGATAAGGTTCCCCCACTCCCTCCTCAAAGAGTTCCCTGCTTCTGTTCTTCTGAAGGTTCTTCACATCTCCCCTGAAACGGTCTCTCCTCCGTCAACTCTCATGTTGTGAATCCCTTTCTCTAGAACATACATCTCTGATATTCCAGGCTATGTTAATTATCCTGTTCATACATCCTGTCCAACCAAATTAGAAGTGTCTTCCTGTAGATATCGGTCTCCCATACTATACCGTAAGTTTTCATGGAAGCCAAGAGCAAATATTGCCTTTACAACTAACACAGAAAGTCAGAATATGAGTCAGTTTAGGACTGTGGACTTTGGGATAACTTATTTGATCAAAAACTAAAGTTAAATATACAAGGAAGTGATGCTGGAGAGGTGGCTTGGTGATTCAAAGCATGAAATTCTCTCTGCAGCTCCAAAGGATTCAACACTCTCTGATGGCTTCTGAGAATGCCTGTCCTACACACACACACACACACACACACACACACACACACACAGAGAGAGAGAGAGAGAGAGACAGAGACAGAGAGATAGAGAGACAGAAAGACAGAGAGAGAGAGAGAGAGAGACATACAAAGAGAGAGACAGACACAGAGACAGAGACAGAGAGACAGAGAGACAGAGAGACAGAAAGACAGAGTGGGAGAGAGACAGAGACAGCGAAAAAGAAACAGAGAGAGATGGAGAAAGATACTGAGAAGGAGAAACCCTATACATTAATAAAACTAAAATAAATCTTTTTAAAAAAAAGAATACAAGGGAGTCGTTGAAATATAAAACAATTATTGGAATGTTATACAAATAGAAGGGGATGATTGAATTTAAGAAGTGGCGTTGTTATTGTTATCTACCTTTTATTGAAAATAAACCTTTTTGCACACAGTGTATCCCGATTACAGTTTCTCTTCCCTATACTTTCCCAGTTCCTCCCCATATCCTCTATCCTCTCCTAACCATTCCCTCCCTGCTTTTTGTCTCTCACTAAAAAGACAAACGGGTTTCTAAATGGTAATATAATATGGTAAAACAAAAACTAACACATCAAAATTGGATAAAACAAACAGAAAGAAAGGAGACTAAGAGAATGTATACATACACACACCCAAGGACAGCCATTTGTTCACATGCTCAGGAATCCTATAAAAACACTAACCTGGAAACCATAATATATACACAAAGGACCTGTAGGGTATAAAGAGAGAAGGGACAGATAGATAGATAGATAAATAGATAGATAGATAGATAGATAGATAGATAGATAGATAGAAGATAGATAGATAGATAGATAGATAGATAGAAGATAGATAGATAGATAGATAGATAGAGATGATAGATAGATAATTAAAAATAGTAAGATAAAATTTAAAAGGGAAAAGCCATGACACCACGTTATGAGAAAAAGGAACCTCCAGAAATGCCGTGGAGTTTGTTTTCTGGTGGCATCTACTGCTGTCCATGAAGACTTAAGGGTAATTTATAGATTGAGACTCCCTTGAAGGAAACGAAAATTTCGTTTGCCAGTGGCTATCCACAGGAGATAGCTTCTGGCTTAGGGATGAGGGCATATGTTCAGTTTTCCTTTCAGCTCTAGGGCCCCCAGTTTATGCAAATTCATGCAGGGCCTGTGCATGCTGCCACCGCTTGTGGAAGGCCATATAGATGTTGACCGTGTTGATTTAGAGGATCTTGTTTTCTTGATGCCCTCCATCCCTTTTGGCCCTTACTTCATTCTTTCTTCTGCCTGCATGGGGTTCCCTGAACCATGACAGGAGAAATTCGATGGAGACATCCTGCTTGGATCTCAGTATTCCAGTCTCTCACTCTCTGCACAGTATCTGGCTGAGTCTCTGTGTTTGTTTCCATCTCCTTCAAGATGAAGCTTCTCGAATAACAGCTGAGAAAGGAATTGGTCTATGAATATAAAAGGATACCGTTAGAAGTTATAGAAGTCAGTTTATTGTTGTTGTTTTTTGTTTGTTTGTAAAAAACCATAGTATTTTATCTTACCCTCAGCCTTTGGACTACTTAGTCTCTGGTTCTTTCAGGCAGTTTCGGGTATGGAATGGGTCTTAAACCACACGAATTGGTTACACCCGCAAGCTCTGTGCCACCCCTGCACTAGCATAGCTTGCAGGCACGATACCATTGTAGACTGAAGTGTTTGTGACTAGGTTTGTTTTGTACTTCTTTTCTGGTAGTAAGCAGAAGAGCTTCCTGTGCAGTGGACATTAGCACAGAGGGGGAAGGCTCTATTCTATGTAGGCAGCAGCTCAACTTCTCCATGTTCAATGAGTTGTGGAGGTGTTGGTTTCAGGGATCAGGTCCTGCCAACAGTTAATAGAGAGCTACCTATATTCCTGGCAACGACCTTGGCTGTTTGGGGATTCCCGTGGCCCATTTCGATAACAATTCAATTAGATATAACCCAACCTCATTACTAGAAGCTTCATTTGATGACAAGAGACATCTAGTTGTAGATCTGCCATCCCCATTATTTGAAGATTTCATCTAGGTCACCTTCATACACACACACACACACACACACACACACACACACACACACACACACATATTTAGGAAATTTCTACTGTTATAGTCTTCCATACTTCCCCTCAAATGTTCCTAATTTTAGCTGTCTCTCCCCATATTCCTTCTCTCATCTCTCTCTTCCTTCTCTACTTGATTCTCCAATTCTAGACCTCCAATCCATCCATAACTATCTATTCTGTTTTCCTTTCCTAGGGAGATCCATCTGCTCCCCCACTAGTCTCTTACTCTCTATGTAGCTTCTGAAGTTCTATAGATCGTACCATTGTTATCATTGACAGTTAATAATCACATAAAATCAAATCCATGTCATATTGATCCTTTGGGGGTCTGGGATACCTTAGTTAGGAAAATATTTTTTGAGTTCTATCCATTTACCTGCAAATCTCATGACTTCATTGTATTTAATGGCTGATGAATACTCCATTGTGTACAGTACCACATTTTCTTTATCTATTCATCTGTTGAGGGACATCTAGGTTGTATCTAATTTCTGGCTATTATAAATAAAATAGCAGTAAGCCTGGCTGGGCAAGTGTATTCATCCATCACTCACATTCATCCATCTTTTTTCTCTAAAATCCTTCACAACCTGTGGACATACATGAAAGCATGGGCTGAAGTATCTTTTCCAATAGCAAGTTTTTGTTACATTTAATTCTTCACTCATGAATTATAATTTTTGTGGCTTTCTGAATTATACTAATAAAATTTGCATATTCATCATAACAGTAAATAACACAATATAAAATAATAAATATTTAATAGCTTTTCCTCAACTTTCAGAGAACAGTTGGAACAATTCAAACTGTTAAGACACTGTTTACTTAAAAGCTGACTTTCGCAAAACAGAAGGTAAACATACTGTTGTAAAAATTGTTCTTAACTCATACAGGAGGAACGGAATGAATTAACTCTTTCAGGATCTTAGTCCTCAGGAGCTCTTTTTTCAACTGAAAACACCGTTTGCTAAACAGACTCCAGTTATTTAAGCCAACAACACAAAAGTAAAAGTGAGATATCCCATTACGGCTTTTTCATTAATTCTATTATTAGGGTGAGCTTTCATCATTGAATTAAATAAACTTCATAGGCATACCTGGATATGCCTATACTGCCTTAACTTACACCGAGGCAGGAAGATTGATCATGAGTTTGAGGTCAGCCTGGACTGCACGGCAAGAGTCCTTGCTAAACTCCAAATAACAAGGGCCTGAAGAGATGGCTTCATTGTGTACACTGGCTGCTCTTCCAGAGGACCTGGGTTCTAGTCCCAGCACCCACATGATGATTCACAGCCCTCTGGGCATCCTTTTCCAGAGTTTCAATGCCCTATCCTGGTACCATGGATGTACATGGTACATATACACGTAGACAAGATGCTCATAGTCATAAAATAAAAATATAGAATTAATTTGTAATTAAAATTATAAAATAACAGTATTTTGGCTTCATGTAAGCATATTTTTATAAAAAAATTTTTATAAATTTTTAATTAGCTAAGTAACCAATTCCAAATATTCTTTGTTCCTAGTGTGCCCATTAGGGAAAAAGTGACAGACCTCCTGGTGTGTTTTTCACTTCCTGTATTCTGTCTAGCACTCTCATTCATTCATGTGTTCACGTCAAACCTCTGTCCTGAGAGCATGAAAGCTATCAACCTCAACCCACTGATCAAAGAAATCAAAGGCCTTTGTTTCTCCAAAAGCTTGTAATGTTGTGAGAGAATGAAAAAATAACTAAGGGAAAAGGACAGTTTTGATACACTACATCATCTGTTTCTTCTGGTTACATTAACCTTCCCGAGGGGGCAAAGCCCGTGAAACCACACCTGTTTTATACTCACAGCCCAAGGCCAATTCTGAACTTAAAAATGGAAGATGAATGTTCTCTGCTAGTTGGAGGCAAAGTCCTAAATACAACTGGGGTGAGGTTGAGGAAGATTCCCCTCCATAGCTCTTCAGGGTGGCTTCGTGTTTTAGTCTTGTAAAGAATTTAAATCCCTGAGTGCTCTCTGCTGGGACCGTTTCTCAGGGTCATGTTAACATAGAGTAACTTGAGGTACTGTGTTCCTCAGTCATGTGCAACCCCATAGTGAATCGCATCAAACTGTGCTCACCCATATTTGTTCAAGATGAAAAGGGACAAACACAGAAACACGCATGCTCTATGGGAGCTTTGAACAATGAAGTTATTTGACATATGGGTTTCTGTCTTTGTTTAGATCCATAAAATGGGTTGCATATAGAATAATCTGTTTGGAGCCCAGTGGTTAAGAACACGTACTTCTTTTACAGAGGACAGTAACTCATTTCTGACACCCACACGGTGGCTTACAAGCATCTCTTTAGTCACTTTAGTTCCAGAGGGTAGGTACAACCTTATCTTATGACCTTTACAGACCTCAGATATACACACAGTCCATAAATATATGTGAAAAGATCACACACACACACACACACACACACACACAGAGAGAGAGAGAGAGAGAGAGAGAGAGAGAGAGAGAGATACACCTGCACACATTAATTAAATCTTTTTTACAAACTTTCAGATATGCCAATCATTATTGATATAGTTAGTCTTTACATATATACTACCGACTGGGTTTATCTATCAACAATATTCAAAATATGTTTACAAGGTTGTGCTACTAATCTCTAGGCATCCCTTACTTTGGAAAATTCCAACTGTTAATTCATCAAAGCAAGTTAACAGCATGTGCATACCTGGATTAGTCAGAATTGTCTCATTTTTCCTATGCTCATCTTTTAAATATCATCATTCAATAAGCTGGCAGACATTTAACCTCAGTGCATCCTCGTCATGGACCCTTTCCCCTCCCTCTCCTGTCTTCACCAAGTTATAGGATGCCTTTTGCTTTCATGCCCAGAGATGTACTTGAACACACACAGACACACAATCCAGAAGCACATAGGGGACAAAAGTGTCCTAGGAATCATTTATCAACTCACTCCTGTAACATCGACTGCAACTTGGACAGGTCAAGAGTTATAACAAAATATTAACAACATGCAATATAGTAAACAGATTGTCAACATATAAATATTGCCATAATCTTATAGACGGCAGGCTGCAGTCAGATAATTATGAGGATGAATAGCCTTATTAATGTCAAATACAATAGAATTTTCAGTAAGCTTATGACAGATTATCTTCTGTTCCTTTGCAACCAGTACTGAAGACTTGTAGAAATATGAACTTTCTCTCAGATTCATAAAAGCATATGAAGTGATAGTGACATAATTATAATTATATTAAGAAGCATGGTCGATTGCTTGTCAGCACACTTTACATTTAACAATCCAGGGTGTTTTTACATGATAATGGCACAATGACAGTAATGAACTTAGGAGTTATTCTTAGCAGAGTGTCACAGCAGAGTGCCACCGACTTCTGCAGAAGCCAGGAATGCCATCCTGAGCCTCATAGGTTATTGTGAATGCCGAGCACAAATTCTCATTCATAACTACTTAATTAAAGAACATTATTGGTTTACCTGTAATTGCTTTAATTTATCACAGTGTTACGATTTATAAGTAATGTGTGTTATTCTTCACTAGTTTTATTGTAATTACACATAATTTACAATTCACATTACTGGATTTCTAATTAGCCTCTAAATATTCTTGGTTATAAAAATGAAAATACTATTTTAAGGAGACTAGGATAATTAACAATGTATTAAATCTATTGGCTATCGAGCATTTGCCAAACAATACAGTCAACTGATTCAGGCTACTTAGTCGATGCGCTATAAAATTGTATAAGATATGGACTACAGTGTAGACCCTGAGATGCAAACACTAGTAAGTCCATTTCTCGGTAAAACTGTGGGCCATGGTTGTATTTAGGGAAGGGAACATTTACAACCCTTCACCTGCTCGGGTGGTATGGACATAACGGGAATATTCCCTAACGAACTTTCCTATTCTTAGAATTCTCAAGTTGCTCAACTCAGTGGGCTAAGTGGCAAAAATAAAAATGAAAACAATACTGATATTTTTCTAAAATCAGGACCGATGACGTGGCTCATAAAAACCTCTTGTTCTGGAATGTTGAAAGATTCTAGAGAGCTATTTGGGCATGATGCAGCAATAAACCAAAGCCCCCTGACCTGAGCTCTTCACTTAACCACAAAAGACACGTGACTGGTAGAACAGGCAGTCACCTATACGGTGTATCCCAAAAAGCGATCAAAAATTCAGTATCTCATTAAATCATCCAAAAAATTTCTACCACAATATTTCTTGGTCAGGCGTTATTAACTCAGAACACATAAATTTAAATATTGGTCTGGGCTTCTTGTTGTTGTTGTTTTACTAGGAAGGAAATAACAAAGACGTTTTCCTCACTGAATTTATTGTTAAATGAGGCTGCCTCTGGAGTTCAAAAGAACAGAAGAAACAATAAAGGAACGGGGTAACAATAGAGGACTTTGTTGAGAAATCTTCAGAAAAAAAAATTTAAAAGCACGTGTGGTAGGTGAAACTCTGGAAATCCAAGGGGTCCCATGAAGCTTCTGGGTACTGGGACAGAGTGGAAGACACAGAGGAGAATCAGGACTGGCTTCAAAGAGAAGTGTCCCTTGCTCAGTAATTTTGCCTCAGGCTAGCCATCAAATCGCCCGGCTAAGATTTTTTTTTTTAAATCCTAACCCTTGAAGCCGTTACACTTCTATCACCTTCGATGAAAGTGAAACTCTCTACAACTCAGAATAGAAATAATTGATTATAACTTTGTAAATGGAATCAAATGATACAGTCCTCAACTCTTGAACTTCATGTAGTCTTCAAGGCAGATATGTCCATGCCTGTGAATTGTCTACTGAGTTCATCTGCTTGGGGAGTGATGGAGTAAAACGGCCCTATCTGCATTGACTGTCGATTCCGGGCAAACTTGGGCTTGTTGCTAGAACATGTCTGCTCGATTAGCCTCTTAATGCCTACACCCTCTGTCAGTATCGTATTGTAAACAGGGACATAATCCAAGCAGCTTCTACAGATCGTGACCGTTTCAAGCAAATCAAGGGTTAACAGCTCTGCCCGGCTTCTTCCATGAGTGGGTGTCACTTTGAGCATAGAGACAAAGCTGTGCTCTGAGGACTTCTGCAAGAGGCTGGGAAGGGTTTTTCAATAATGGTGCCCATTGTAACTGGACTTGACCCGCGGTTAACTCATAGCAGCGACCCAAAGCAAGTCCATTTAACCACACTCAGTATAACCGTAGCCTAAGGAAGCCTTGTTGTCAGCCCAGGATGTCGTAAGAAATACTGCAGAATTGAACAGTGGACTCAGTATGTTTCTTGTTCAGTTACAAAGCGAGGTGCCTTCCATTGTCCTCAACCAGACTGTCTGTACTATTACGTTCACATCAACTATTCCCTTAGATTGTAAATACACCCTGATTAGGCCTGAGAAAACGGGTTCATAAAGTATTCTGTCAAAAGTACAATTTCCCTCGCTTTCTCTGTGTACCCGTGTGTGCATGCGATTTCAAATCACACTTAAACATACGTGGGAATATTATGTTGGAAACTGCAGACATCGAAGCAGGGTTTAATGGCCTCATAAAGGGAAGAACACGCCATCCCTCACTTGATGGCTTCTCAATTAGGACACAGAACGCTATCCCATTCTTCCTTTTGGGTCTGACTCAATCTGTACAGTGCACTACATAAATGATTTTCCATGGCTTTTTAAAAGGCGGTGCATATTAATATTTTAAACTGAAGTAATTGCTTCTTGCTCAGCAATGGGTTTCATTTATGAGTGTTTATCCTCAGCAAATGGGAAGTATGGTTAATCTAAGTTAAAAATGGGTTCTTTAAATAGCTCTAATTACATTCTGTTTATATTTGTGTGTATTAGACACTTAAGATTTAATCGGTAGCAGTTCTAACAAACCATAATGTTTATTAGCTGGTTTTAAATTATTGTTATGGATGGCAGTTGAATGGGAAAATAAATGATTTGTCCGCTACAAAACACAGTAAATAAAAGATGGGCCAAAGTTTATGAAAAAAGTAATTTTTAGTATAACTTTAAATTTTAAAATGATGTCTTAAGGAAGAAGTTACATAAGGTCAGTACATTTCCATTTTTATTTTTTATATTCCCCTTCACTATAAAGGTAAGATCATGTGATCCAAGTCATATTGGATTAGGGACATTTTCATTTTTCAAATGTTATAATCTTCATGTTAAGGCATCAGAAAATGAGAAACTATGATTTACATTTAAATCCATCTTTGTGGATCTAAAGAAAAATAAACATCAGGAATAATATTACAGGGTTGATTTTTAAAAAAAAAAATACTTGTTGAAAACATGTGTTTTACATTTGTGCAACTCCAGATTAAATCAATTCAATTTGCTTAAATTCTGTTTTGATTAACCAGAAAAGACCTTTGGGGTTCACATTTCTTCCTGAAAAAAAAAAGAAACCTTTAAAAGGACTTCCTTATTGTTGGGGAAAATTCTGGTATCGCAAGGAATCACATGTCCACTCATGTGCCACAAGAGGCTAGCAGTTACTCCATGGGCAAGGCTTATCTGCTGATTGCTTTTTCTGGGATTTTCAAGATATGCAAAATGAAGCACAAATCAAAAGGCAGTCCCTTCATCACAGAAGCTACAACCCTGGAACCAGTAACATTCACGGCTATTTGTAAAATGCAGTAGCATTCCTTATGAATGTCACCCTATAAACAATGAAATCCTGAGTTCAATGAAGTACTGAGTTCTCTGAAAGATGGACAAGTAAAGGGAATGTTGTTTTGTTTCACGCTTTGGCCTGACGAGTTTTAGAGAATTGTGTGACTCCAAGAAAGACACTCTACCCTTTGAACTTTAGTTTCCTTATCAGCAAATATGGAGATAGTCATGGTGTCTGCTCAATGAAATGACACAGAAAACCACACACTGTGATGCTCTCCTGTAGACACTGAGGATGGTCGTACATTAATTTCCCCTCTGCCTCCAGCTCTGAGCTTTCTCTCCATCACTCCATCCTAGCGGTTCTTCCTTGTCAAGATGCCTCCAATTTCGTTGGCTTCTGGCTTGTGTGTTCTCTTTGTACCGCATCCCTGAATCTTAGGCTTCCTAAACCCAGTGTACCCCATTGTCTGCCCAGCTATAAAGATCAGCTGCTGTGTATGTCTCCAGAAACAGCCACCTTCTTCCCTTCACCCCAAACCTGCCCAAAGCCTGCCTCTCTTGGCTGAGTAGAGCCCCATGTTCATGTCCCTGTCACAGGACATTTAAGACCCTAGAGTCACCACCTACTATGCAAGCCTTTGTGCCTTATCCAGCACTTCATGTCAGAGCAGCCCTGAGCAGCACTGGGGCCTTTCAATATTTTTAGAAAGCACTTTACCATGTCAGGCTTTGTGAAAAATTTCTCTGTCTCTTCATCGGAGATAAACGTTTCCTTTGCAGCTTGTCCCCAGCTCTAACTCCTTCTTGCTTGCAAATGCGTTTTTATGCTGTTTGTGAGCTGAGCCCTTTATCCTCTGTGGTTCAGTAGAACTATTCATAAGCACTTCTTTTCTGGGACGTTTCGTCATTCACACCTCAACTTTAATTTGGTCACATAGTACATGCTCAATAAATATCTGTGAGTAGATATTTATTATAAGAATAAATAAATGTTACTCGGTGCTATGCTCTATCTTGGCATGACTAAGAATGAAGATGGAAGGGTAACTGTTAATTGCTAAAATCTAATTAGTTAGTTAATTCATTGTATTAATCACAATGGATTAATCACAACCACCTGGCCTGTTTTCCTGTCCCCCATAGCTGCACTCAATAACCAAGCCTTGCTATGAATTCTTTTTCTGATTTTTTCTTTTGAAATACAGTTTTGCTCTTTAGCCCAGACTGACAAGGAACTCAGTCTATAGTCCTGACTGGGTTCCATCTCTCGGTGATCCCCCTGTCTCATCCTTCTGAGTACCAAGACTTCAGGCATAGGCCACTACCCATGACCTGATTTTATGCTGTTGTGGCACTGGTACATAGGAATAGGTCTGTGTCATCCATCACTAATCACAATCCTAGTGAAAGGCAGCACAGGGAAACACGCACAGCGCTGACTAAGCTGTGGTGCATGCTAGCTCAGGGATTGTCAAAATGGTGGAAACAAACACTTGTGGACCTAGCTAAGTCTAGGAGCCAGAAAGACCTCAGCGAAGGTGTGATTTGTGAACCAACACCCAAGGAAAGCATAAGGGTAGTCAAGAAAATGGGAGCAGTGTCCATGCTGGGCTCTGGGTCCAAAGACGAAGAGTGTGCAGCTCATATCACCCAGTTCTACTGAACACGCAGAAAGCCCTCAACACCACATAAATACAGCATGGCTGTACATGCCCACTTGCTCAGTGCTCAGAAAGTGGGTGCAGAACGATCAGAGATTCGAGGTCATCTTTAGCTATACAGGAAGTTGGAGGATACATAAGACTGTGTCTAATCGCATCATCACCACCATCATCGTCTTCATTATCATAATTGTTACTATTATCACTTTATTATCATAGGGCCTGGAGAGATTTTTCAGAGAGTAAAAGTATTGTGACCATGAGGACCTGAATTCAAATCTCTAGCATGCACATAAAAGACAGTCACAGTCACACTTGCTTCTAACCTCAGTCCTAGGGAGGAAAGAGAGACAGATCTTGTGAATCGCTGGCCAGTCAGAGTAGCTCAAACAAAACACCAAGCTTCAGGCTCCGTGAGAACTTGTCTCAAAAATAAGATGAGGAGCAAAAACAAATACTCCTGATGTCATCCTCTGACCTCCAAACACATGCAGCCTCGGTGCATATGTGGGCATATCTCAGACACACACACACACACACACACACACAGTACTATTATTATTATTAATGTTAATTATTATCATAAATTATTTTAATCATTTATTGTATAGCTTTAAACAATATAATATATTTAATTATATTAATATAATACCCATAACAGTAATAGATAAGAAAATTTGCAATAAGCAGTGTATATAAAACAATCAGTTTGCTATTAGAAAGAGGTTAAGAGTGAGAGAGAAGCATCTCATAAGGCTGTGAAACAATCCTTTGGAAACAGAGGTCATCTAACCTAAGCCTTGCAAGGCAAGAAGAAAGTCTCAATGAGAAAAGGGAAGAAGAGCATCCCAGTGAAGGAAAGGACCAGGACCGGGCAGAGATAACCAGATGGGAAAGAAGATGGACAGCCCAAAAGAGAGAGAGAGGCCAGGCCACAGCTCTGAGTAGGAGAGATGCTAGACAACTTTAGTCACTGAAACTCCTGACTCCATGACTCCATGGGACCTCATGTTTCAAGACAAAGAGTTTGTTTTCTTCTAAGTCGTTAATGAACCCGGAACTGGATGTGGACAGGGGATTCAGATGACCCACCTCATGCATTACATCATGCCATTTCCTTGCTGTCTACAGAACTAAACACGCCTAAGGAGAATGATATCTGGGATGACAGTGACTTAGAACGGTGACAGGTGACAGTGGAGACAGAAATCAAAGAGCAGGAAGAGACTATGGAAATTGGAGACGGGACTGATGAAAGGAGGAATAAAGGACTCAAGGGCAGAAGGTCATGGAGTCCTTTGTCCTTGCTTGCCCTGCCCCTACCTCTGACCGGTCACTTTCCCACACCGACCTCTATTATAAGATATGTGATCACACTACAGGGCTCCTAGACTGTGTTACTTACTTTTAAAAAAATGTTTATGTCGTTCAGCCCTTAGCACACGCCTTTACCCCAAGTAACAAAGGTAAAGTTAGTTTGTAGCAGGAAGCGGCCACATTTGAAAGTGATGTCTAACTGAGTAGCAGACAAAGTGATGAATCAGAGAAAGATTTGACAGAACTGGATATGCCCAACTCTCACATGAACAGAGAGGGAGACTTCAGAGAAAGTAGTGCAGAGGAGAGAGGGCAGTTTTACTGGGACAATTGTACAGAAACAGGTTGCCGAGAGAGAACAAGCTAGACACAGGTGAGGACAGAATGAACCAGAGAATCAAATGGAGCTAGAAAATTAGAACAGATTGCTAGGGTTAGTTTGAGCCCAAGCAGAGCAATTCGGTAGAAACTGAGAGAAGTCAGATTGAATCAGTCAGCTTGGAGAGGAGTTTTGAGCCAGAACAAGAGAACTGACCAGCCAGCCAGAGCTCAGAAACAACTAGGAAGGGTGAGCTCATTCAGCACTAAGTCTCAGAGGCTGAAAACATTCTAGGTCTAGGTAAGATTGTATGGAGGCTAGAAGCTTCCAGGACTATGCCTTGGTTGACAGACTGAGGCAGTAAGCCTCAGAGATGACAATTATTACAGGAGAGTAAAATTTACAATTACAGATCGAATACAGTTGTAAGTTGAGGATTACCTCTCCAAAGTGCCGTGAGACTAAAAACATTTTGCATTTTAGAATATTCACCCACAAATGTGACGCATGTTAGAGATGGGGCCCAAGGCTAAATAACTTACTTGTATTTCATGCACCAGTTATACACATAGCTCAAAGGTATTTTTTTTCCTTTTTCTTTTTAAACATGGATCTGTGGTATATGTTTGTGTACATGTTTACATGTGTGTATGCATGTATTCACATGCATGTGAAAGCCCAAACGTAATGCCAGGTGTCTACTTCAATCAGTATCTGCTTCATTCATTATGTGAAGGTTTAGCTGAACCTGTAGGCTGCTGATGCTGGCACATCTCACCTGTGAACTTCCCAGGCAATCCCTTCACTCTGCTAACAGAGCACTGGGATGCTAAGTGTCAGCAATTCCTGCCCGGGTGCCACATGTGTTTCACTTTATCCACAAAGTCACACCCTGCCCCAAAGGTGTACACTTGCCACCTGCATTTTCACTACAGTCATCCCAGGTCAACAACGAGGTTTCCCACTTGGTGTCACTTTGAAAGCTTTGGATTTGGACCCCTTTGGACTGGGGTTCTCAGTCTACTCAAAAGATGAGCATTCCTGTGAAACTTTTCTTATAAATATTGTTCTTACGAGTTAAGGCTAAGCTTGGATGGAGAGATTGTGAACTTGGATAAATGAGAACATGCCCTTAAATCTTGAACCTAATTTCCCATTGACCACAGTCACTTTCTCCCAACTTGGACATTTCAAGGAACCTCTTCCAGTGTCTCCATCCCTGGTCGCAAACCAAACTCTGCTTAAGATGTGGTTCTCCAATGAACCTCTCTGACTTCTTTTCTTAATGCATCTGAGTTGGTGCAGGCCCATCCTGTATTGCTAGAACTCTTAGGATAGCCACCGGTCACGTACAACAGTCTAGTTCTCTGTTGGTCTCTAGCGCCACAATACGTTGTTCCAGCTGTGTGAATAATTAGATGCTGATATGAAGCAAGACAACCTTTACGTGATGTGTGCTGCACACAAGACTAGATCTACATTCTAGATATCAAAATAGTTATGGCTGGAAAGACTCAAAGATACGTCACCTTATGCCTTCATTGTACTGGTAGGAAATATAGGACAGAGACAATTAAAGTAACAGGGGCGCATTGTTTGTGGTCCTTAATATTATCTATCAGCTTGTCAGCATTTACAATCAAACCACTGGGCATGTCTATGAGGGAGTGTCTAGATTAGAGTAATTGAAATTGTAAAACCCACTGTAACTGAAAGAGGGCGCCATTCTATGAATCAGAGTCCAGAACTGAACAAGAAGATAAAGCAAGCGAGGCGCAGGATTCATCTTTCTGCTTCCCGACTGGAGGCACAGTAGAATTAACTGTCTCATGCCCCTGCTGTGATGGACTTGGAGCTATGAGCCAAAATAAAGCTTTGCTTCTTTGATTTGGTTTTATCAAGTATCTCAGCACAGCCATGAGAACAGTAACTAATACATCCATGCTATACCATGAAAGCATGATATTCATCTGGCTTTGGGCCAAATGCAAGTAATAGTACATGGTTAGGGTCCCACTTGGGAGGTCAAGACAGGAGGGTTGAAGGTCTGAGGAGTGGGGGAAGGCAGAAAGACCTATGTTCAAATTCTACCCACATCACTTATTAGTTGGGCAAATGGATCTCTACGTTCCTTCCATTTCTCTGTTTTAAATTGGGGATATTCCTACTTTGCAAAATAGCCAAGATGATTAAAACTTATGTACATTAAACTCATGACAAAAAACAGTGAATGACAGCTATTGTCACATTCTTACACTCCATTCACTATGCACACCTATTGTTACATTCTTACACTCCATTCACTATGTACCGATAAAGTGCGGTTTGTTTTGTAGCCAACACAAGCCTATAACTCATGTCTTGCACACAAAATGCTCTTTTCTTTATGCAACATGGAGCCTGATAGAAATTTGCATGGGTCCATGGGTTCCCACCAGGTCAATTTAGGAATAACAAACAAACATATCTCTTCTGGTGCCCACTGCAAGCCCTTTGAGACTTTTGTGTGCCCTGGAGAATCAGGTATACAATTTGTAATTTTATTCAGCAGTGAAATGCCACCATGGTAGGGGGGAGAAAAAGCTAAAGCAATATTTCAACCCGGGGAGAACCAGGTCTGGCACACAGAATAAAAGACTCTTTACTAGGAAAAATAATCTATCAATTTTATGAAAGGGCTTTTGGAAAGGCTGGACGTTGCACTGCAATATAAAACATAAGTGCTACATTGTCCTAATTTTGGGGGGTGAACATGTGTGCCTCCACTACAGAAGGAATTTTTTTGCCTCAGCCTGCGTTTTTTAGAATATGCCTTGCAAATAATATTATTTTCTATAGGTTAATAAGTGCGGTGAGAAAATGAGGGGATTTGACACATGAAGTTAATTTTAATAATAATTAATAATATTAATAATAATTAATCTTGGGCACATCTCTACAGTTAAAACACTGAAAAAATAATCTGCCTCCGCACATAAAAGAACCCTCTTGGGTCTATCGTCCTGTGTGTATTCCTTGCATTAAAATATAGCTGTGGTCTTACTCCCAGTAAAGAACACACCTAAAGAGGACTCTAAAAGGGAGGGCTCCACGGAGCTTATTTTGGTAAGAACCACTTGAGGGCGCTCTAGAGTTCACTGCAGCCTGTCCATTCACTAGAAAGGTGGCTGGTTGCCTGGGGAATGTTGTTGAAGATTTGAAGTTGCAGAACAGACCAGAAAGGTATAAATAAAGAGCCCTAAGAAAGAGCAATGACCACGGGTTAATCGTTCAGCACCGCAGGACACTCAGGGGCACCACTAAGGAGGGGCTTCGCAATGGTACAAGACAAAATATTAAAAGTGATCTTGTACTTCCCCCATGCTGTGTGTATGTGTATGTGTAGATAGTAGATGATAGATAGATGATAGATAGATAGATAGATAGATAGATAGATAGATAGATAGATGATAGATAGATGATAGGTAGATGATAGGTAGATAGATAGATAGATGCATGATAGACAGACAGATAGATAGATAGATAGATGATAGATAGATAGATAGATAGATAGATAGATAGATAGATAGATAGATAGATAGATATTTGATCTTAGCTTTTTAGAACCCTAGACGTGTCAGCCGAGCTAAGGAGAGTATCTGTTTTTACCCTAGACATATGCAGGAGGAAAGAAGAAACAGTGTCCGCAAGGTGAGCGACAAACATGATTAGTTTCAAGGCCTCCAAAGCTAACAGCTGCCAATCAACTCACCCAGAGTAGCCCCTTTGGGGTCATAGCTTAATTTTATTGGTTTAACTGAAACTGGTGTTCTTCATGTCAGTGGCTTAAGTCATAGTCTCAGTATCCACTCCTTTTACCTTGGTCTCTATAATGCTTTCAAAATATAGTGATAAATGCTTGCCTAAGTAAAGGGGCCAACACAAAGCTATGGGAATTCAGCAGAGTATCTGTCTTATGCCAGTATTCTCTGTTCTACCTGAGCATTCTTAAAAATGCTGTTAAGCGATTCTGCAGGGACTCCATCATTAGAATGATGATGATGATGATGATGATGATGATGATGATGATGATGATGATGATGATGATGATTTTAAAATACACCCAATTTAAAAATAATGGCCTGAATATACAAACTGTCTTTTTTTTTATAGAATGTGAAGTTGATTTGTTCCTTTAGGAATATAAAATGAATAATCCCAGTTATATATTTCTTATGATCTCAACATTAGAAATTGATTTGTTCCTTTAGGAATATAAAACAAATAATCCTAGTCATTTTTTTCTTGTGATCTCAACATTACTTTTTATGTATTAAATTAAATAGACTTGCTTCTCCAGTTCAGTGTGCTAAACATGCTGGAGAGAATGCTCTAACCCATGTCACAGATCATAACACTTAACTTAACAGATCATAACACTTCAAATCATTGGATCAATTGATTATCTATTGGCTACTTAAAGATTATAAGTACATAAGAAAACAGTGCACGTTATAAAATAAAACGGAGCAAGCAAACACAAGTGGTCCAGGCAGTGGGTCTGAGTCTTGCCTTTGCTACCCTAGGTCATGGTGTAGCCACCTCTAACTTTATGAAGGGTATAAATGTACATCTCCCAGTCCACCTTGCCCTTGCTGTGTCATAACCGGAAGTGCAGCCTGGTGCTGTCCTGAAGCCAAGGTGCACATCCTGCTCCCTGTGTGAGCTGTCTAGATGTTGCGTCAAGAAATAAATAAAACTCGGACAGTTTTGAGAGAGAGAGAGAGAGAGAGAGAGAGAGAGAGAGAGTGTAAGAGAGAGAGAGAGAGTGTAAGGATTTGGAAATTCGAGACAGATTGTGGGACAAGGCTGTAAGGAGATACAGGTACAGGGAAGCTTCATCAAAAAGGTGATGTGTGGGCCAAGACTTGGCAACAATGAAAACGAACGACATGAGTATCAGAAGAGAAAGTTAAAAGACCCTGTGGTTACCTTCAAGATTCCCCTACTCTCGGGAAAAAAAAGGTGACTCAGCATAACTTAAAAAAAATTATTGGAGTGCCATGTTGAAGATAGGGTAGAATTCACAACATTTATAGGAAAGACAATGCAGTCACCCAACTTAGAGCTCACAAAGTCTAGAAATGGCCATGACACTGGTAGTGTAGGCATGGCAAGATTCTCGGTTTAAAGAGAAAGGCTTCTGAATTCCCAAGTAGGAAATGAGAAAGAGAAAGCCAAACACTCCATGACCCAGGCATGAAGGACAGAGATGGCCGAGGAAAGCTCATCACCATGACAGGAAAATCCTGCAAGACTAAAAGCATCCCCAAGGAGCCAGAGGGAAGCTGCACTGAGCTAACTAAAGCGGGGAAAGGGATGAGTGAAACAATGGGGAAATGATGTGAGTTAAAAGAGCTTAAATGATAAAACAAGGACAGAAGGAAGATAGCGACCTAGGGAAATAGTGGGTGGATCTAACGACTGGTCCATGGCTAATCTCCAGAATAAAAGAGGACATGGAGATACGAGCATGCAAATTCTCACAGAGGAGGAAAGGGAGAAGGTGGAGGAAGAAGAAGAAAAAGAGGAGGAGAAGCAGAAGAGGAAGAAGAAGGGAAGGGGAAGAAGGAAGAAGGGAGGAGGAGGAGGGAAGGGGTAACAGAGGGAGGAGGAGGAAAAGGAGAAGGAAGAGGAACCCTATAAGAATGAGGATCCATGGGAATGGGGAGAAGGGTAAATGAAAAGTTCAGACATTACAAATCACTCTCCCCACTTTCCAGGCACACTTCTGCCAGTGTGCAGGTTTGAAACCCAGGCCCTTATTAACTTATCTCCTCGGAGGGTAAGGCTTCTCCAGGTTTGGAATATTTATAAATCTCACTGCACACCCACCATGTGGTCCCCGTTCTCTCTACTCTACGCCTTGTGTTGTTGTTGTTGTTGTTGTTGTTGTTGTTTTAAATATCCATTAATATCATTTTTCCCCTGTCTGCTGCATTCTGGTTGTTTTCCTTAAATACAACTTTGAAATTATAGTTCTCTCTACCTGTTTCCTTATCTTCTATTAAATTCCTTTGCCTTTATTTCAATGACTGTAATTTTCATTGATAAGGCTTTATTTGGTGTTCACTCAGCATTTCCCTAGATTGGTGTCTTTCTTCTATCCTTTGTTTAATTTAGTTCTTTTAACAACAACAAAAACCTTTTTTCTCCCACTCGGCCTCCCCTGTCTTAATTATCTCAGTCTGGAGTCTGGCTTTCCTTAGATCTGGTGACTCTGGCTTCATGGGGATGTCTTTAGTCTTGCAGGGTTTTACTGTCATGGTGATACGTTTCCAAGGCCCATGTCTGTCCTTCAGGCCTGGGTTGTGGAAAGGATGCTGAGCGGCTTGCCTCTGTCTCCCTGAAGGCTTCCGTGGCTACCTTGGTCTGAGGTGGAATGTTGATTCTGTATCGAAGGAAATCAGGGTTGGACTTTCACTTCCAGCGCACACTTTGGCAATCTGACCCCTCTAGCTGCGTAGGGAAGAGTCTTGCGGGGTTTTTTCCCCCAGTAGACTTCACCATGTCTGGGCTGTGAGCTTGGCGCTTAGCAGAAGCCTGGCCTGGGATGAGCAAGGATCTGGATTCAATCCGCTGTATTGCAAAGAGAAACCGAAAGACTTTTCTGTCAGAAAAACCAACGTGTGTTCTTAGCTCTACCCTCAGTGATGACAAAGGCAAAAGGATCCAGGACCGACGTGAAGATCTATCCTTGCCTCCGAGCTCATGAGTGAGAACGGGCCAGATCGGCATTCTCGAGTGGGCGAATCGTCATACCTCGATCGCCAAGTGTCCAACTGTGTTCAGGTCTCCCCAGAGGCTCCTTTAAGTTTCTTTCTCCTAAAAATATCCCTTTCTTTCCTTTGAGCTCTGGAGCTGTCGTTCTTGTTCATTTTAGTTAGCTTTTGTGTAAGCTTTTCTCTTTAAAAAAAAATCATTGATTCTGAGAGAGAAAGCAAACACTTAGTAGGAATCATACAGTAAGCAGCGATATTTAATAATCTGTGGGATGCAGAAGGCTTTTCGGGCCATTTCCTGAAGAACAGAGCTATATCAGGCATCTTACAGAGGGACAAGTGTGGTGGCTCTGTACCAACTAATACTTAAGACGTTCAATATTCCAACCAGAGCCATAGCTGTGTAGAAATGTATTAAACTGCATGTAATGAATTTCTCTTTCTTGTCATTCTTTTCACATAATTCACATTGTCATTTATAGCAATTAGATAAGGAACTCAAAGGCAAAATACTACCCCAAGGGATAAAAGACTTGGAAAAATATTTGGCCATAAATTATTCAAAGATACAAGGAAGTATCCTAAAGAACCTTCAGATTGTTGTTTTTCTTAAAATAGGCGGAAAGAAAAAGAAATACTGTTAAATCTGAAAGTCAATTTTATATCCTCATTCTGGTGCCAAGTGAAACACATGTTGTAAAGGTATTTAGGATTACACGTGCTTACATTTTAATTAGTGGCAGGCACTTCGAATTTTAATCGTAATTAAAGAATCATTAAGTTCATGCTCTTGAAAATAGGTTAATAATGTTGACACCAGAGTTTATATTCTAGGAATTATTAAAATAATCTCAGAGTCACATAGATCCAACCTGTAATATCACTGAAATATTTGAGGGAATAAAACATTTCCTGGACAAACTAGTTTTGATGTCGAGGAATACAGTTTGTAGAGCAAAGTGAAGCTTTGAGGCGTGAGCTTTTGTAGATGAGTGCTAAGGGAACAGGAATGTAGGGGCATAATGGGCAAATTGTGAAAACCCGGTGTATTTAAGCACAGAAGATATAAAAGGCTGTGTCGAAATTGTCAGTAATGTTTAGGAAGGCATTCTGTTCGTCTGATCTTAGAATTGCCACGCTACCAATGGTTTCTGGTCATTCAAGTTGACTAGCCCAAGGCACCGAGTCCATTCAGAGACTACCAAACTTTTTCAAAAAGTACTGATGATACTGAGTATTACCCTCCCAACGTTAGTTAAAAAGGACTCAGCGGAGAGGATGTTGTATTTATATACATAGAAAAAAGTCACAATCAACTTTGCACACTCCATATATTATTAAAAGTTACGTATGGATATGTCGAAGTCCCATATGTATATATTTATTATTATGTATATGTAAAACTTGAGATCAGATCCCAGCACCCACATGAAGGCTGGACTTGACAATATGTACCTATGACCTGAGCACCGGTGAGGAGGGTATAAATAAAGACAGAGTCTTGGGGTATATTAAAAGCCAGCCTAGCTAAAACTAGAGATTAATTAAGAGTCCTTATCTCAAAAATGAAGAAAATGGTCAATGAAGATGCTTGGCAGCGACTCCTGTCCTCCACACACACACGCAGACATGCATGAGGACAATTTAAAACTACGCTGCTTCATAGACTGTAGAAATAGTTGAACAGCTACGTAAAGACATTAACATTGATATGCAGCTGTGGTTTTGCTTCCTTGTGGACTGGCACTACAAACTCCATCACCCTAGTTATTCCATTATGTATTGTAGTAAGTTTCTCCAGGCCCCATAGCCTTCGTTGGGAAAAGGATAACAAGAATCATCATAATTCAGTGTACAGCTCTTCTCTGTACCTAAACCCTCTATAAAATGCTCCACAAACTTCACATGAGTGTCATCTTCGCCATTCCTCAAATCACTGAACAGTCAGAACTCTACTACATCCATAAATTCTCTTCATGGGCCAAGGTATTTTTGTGTCTAGGTGGAAGGAGTGCATTAGTTGGGCACTCTTGACATATATATGCTGGGCACCCTTAGGGGGGAATTAGCTTACTTGTCGTATAGGCTGAGAGAACTGTGATCATATACCATCCACCAGCTAAAGAGAGCGGGTGGAAGATTTAGTCTGAATCTATAGCAGGAAATGTGTGGTGATAATTCTTAGTCGTGGGTCACTATAAACGGGTGTATATCCTAGAATCTAAGTGCATGATCATCTGGAGTTTTGGTGTGTGAGGCCAGGAAAGCACACATGTCGAGAACATTCTGGAAGCAAAAGAATTTACAACGCTTCCCATGCTCTGCTAACTCTAGTCCTCCACAGACTAAATAATAATTAGCTCCTCCATGACTGTGACTGTTTGCTGGATCCACTGGTCCAGATGCTAACACAGTCTACAAACACACACGCACATGCCATTCTCCTGCATGTCCGTGGAGGAGTGAGGTTGACAGAACCAAGTTAGCCATCACTGAGAGGATATAAATGTGTTCATCCACACCTGGGTGTCTAGTCTCATGGATAAAAATACAACAGAGGCCCCAGTGTTCCTCTCAGAGGTGCAGCCAGGGTCTGACTCCCTCCTCTGGGACACAGGATCTCATATGCTGCCAAATTTCATGTAACTATCAGGTAAGCAGCCAAGTGACTGAATGATGCCACGTCTATGCTCATAAGGGTTAGCATTTAGAGCACAGGTCCTAGGTAAGGAGAGCCACATCCTTTCTGGTACCTGCTTCCGTCTTTCCTCTTCCTTGTAAAGCAGAATGCATTTGTTATTACGTAAGCTACAGAACCCTCCGTTTAAATTGCTTCCTCACATACCTAGGGTTTCTATTGCTGTGTTGAACACCATGATGAAAAAGCTAGTTGAGGAAGAAAGGGTTCATTCAACACACACTTCCATATTGCTGATCATCGTTGGAGGAAGTCAGGACAGGATTTCAAGCACAGCTAGAACCTGGAGGCAGGAGCTTATGCAGAGGCCATGGAAAGGTGCTGCTTACTGGCTTGCTCCCCATCTCTTGCTCAGCCTGCTTTCTTATAGAACTCAGAACCACCAGCCCATGGATGGCACCGCCCAACAAGGGCTGAGCCCTCTTCCATTGATTACTAATTGAGAAGATGCCCCACAGCTGGATCCCAAGGAGGCTGCTTCCTCTCTAACACGTATCAGGATGACACGCAAAACCAGCCAGTGTGATTTGTCAGGTTACTCTAACCAGTTTACATCTCAGGGAAGCCCTTACTATAGCTTGTCATAGTACGTTATTATTGCCACAGTACATTAGGACAATAATCATTATTATTACCAGGGTTTCTATGTGCATTCTCTCACAAATAACTAATGTCTTATGGTAAAAAAATTAAATCTATTTCTCATTCCGAGAAAAAAGCATGGATTGGTTTGTTTGGAAGAGAAGAGATGAGCAAGGGAGTACTTTGTAAGTTCTATTGGGAAAGACGGAAACTTAACTTACAGGTAGAGTTTGTAAATGCAATCAATTGGCAGTAAATGTTCCTAGGAAAGTGGACCAACTCACCCGAGGTGCTGGAGGAGACAACAGAAGTGATTCTGCATTAGAGAATAGTACATAAGCTGTAAGAGTCCCAATATCAATGGAAAACACGATGACAACTTGTCATATCTGGTGACATGAGAAAGGTGCTGTGGTCAGAATGACACCCCTAATCTGCTACGTAAGTTGCAAGGATATTTAAATAAATAAGAATTTAAACTATGAATGGAGAGAATTCACTGGCCCTTCCTTCCTAGGTTTTAGTTCAAATGGCCCACAGAGACATTTTTCAAGACAATTATATAGCCAGTCCATTGGGTAGGACCACCTCCCCAGGCTGGGAGAAGCTAGGAGGGATCAGGAGGGTGGGGAGATGGCAGTGTCCCTTCACATGCTCACAGGGCCCCAATTTGTAATTTTGTATGTCCTTGTTTATAAAATATATGTGATCTGCAATGTGTGTTATTCCAAATGAGATAGGACATAAGCTTTTAGACTTTTTCCAGAGGTAAAGACCTGATTGGCTTCATTGATAAACATTAAGACATTTTTTCGTGTGAGTGTGTGTGTGTGTGTGTGTGTGTGTCTGTGTGTGTAAAACACATGTACAAAATTACATGCCCACCCACACAGTCTGAAATTCATATTTCATGACTGTCTTTATACATATACATGCAATAGCTTTTGCTTTATTCCTCTAAATGACTCTCGATATACAACTTGACATTTTTTCCTATTTATAGTAAAGATAATTCCATGCTGCACCATTAATTCTTTGTAATAATTTTGATTAATTTAATGTTACCTGTTGATATTTACCTGTTGAGGGGATATTGTTTTTCTTTTTCTCCACTAAGGAGTAATCACAGGCACACACACACACATACACACACACACACACACACACACACACACACACACAATTCTTCTGAAGTTTTCTCCAAAGACTTTTATCACTTACACTCTCACCAACTCTGTATATCTTTTCTATGTAAGATTTGCTCTCAGCCCAAATGGGTGCTACCTTTCTCTTTGCATTTGGCATTATGGCAGAGGTATGCTACCCATATTTCTATTTATCAGACTCATTCAGCTGACAGGATGGTAGTCTGAGGACCAGCAAGGCTCAAGTGGGCTGAAATGGAAGAGTCATGAGATCAAAGCCATCCTGGGCTATCTACAGAGACCCAAAATCACATCTTTGAAGACTCAACCTAAATATGAGTGCCCCGGAACTATGCAGGCAATGTGTCCTACGGCCTCTTACTAGATTAAACATACATGATTTTGGATTACAGTTATTTTTAGTGTACATTCTTAATTCTGGCTCTGAGTTTCGAACACAGCCAAAGATCATGTCCAGTCCATCTATATCAGCCCCAGGTCCTTATTAGAGTGACTTTTACACAGTTGCAAAATGTTGACTTATAACATACACAAGTAAAGGGGGAAGAGAGAAATGAATAGAATTCTATTGAAATAGATAATATTTTACAAACATAACGTTGCACATGCTTGTCGTATTCTGAGTAGCGACTGAGAAAACTGAGCATTTAAACATCTCATCAAATCAGAAGAAAACCCCTCAAAACCATTCTGTATTTCATAAGTCACACTTTGATGAGGTCAATATTTGACCCCAGTGTAATTATTTTATTCTGTGTTCACTACGGCATCAGAAACACTGAATGAGAATCACCTCATGTCTTCGGATTTAGGGAAATCCATTAAGATGCTCTGGGTCCCCATTTCCTGTTCTATAAAACAGATGGAATACTAATAGTTTTACCCTCCAGGGTGATTCATTATTTTTACTGGAGATGTTTACTAGGCACCTCCTGTGACTGAGGCACGGAGGCCGTGGATGCACCTTTCTTGCAGGCATCACTTGAGAGCCTGTGTATGAGCAGGAAACCGGAGTAATGTGACGTTTACACATTGATGAGTACCACCCTACACTTACCACAGCCTATTCTGCTATTTATAAGTTCAGGAATGAGTGTGTGAACTCTGCTGAAAAGCTTCATTCCTTTAAAAGTACAGCTTCCTCTTTAATAGACAAGGTTTTCATCTGCGATATTAATTTTGACTAGGTCCATAAATGTTTTGGGTTCAAAATGTGCAGACATGGATGCTCCTACAGCTTTTTTTGTGCTATCCCATTCATTTTTAATAACTTGTTCATATTTTTAAAGACTGTTTTTTTAAAAAGTCAAGAATGATAACGCTTTGAGGGCAAGTGTGCTGTCTCACACCTGTAATGCCATCACGTAGTAGGATCACCCATTTGAGGCCAGCCTATGCTACGCTGTAATACCATGTCTCAAAAATCAACACAAAAGTAAAATGAATAATTAAATAATAAAACCGAAAATGCTGAATGCTATTAACACTTCCTTCTTAGCATACTAAACATCTCGTTCCCTATTTAGGAACTGTTATTGATAAGACAGCAAATTCCATCAGTAACAAAATAGTAAATAGTGAGATCTTAGAGTTATTTACACCCATTTGATAGAGAAGTCCTTTTGCTCCTCTGGTTCTCAGGAGAAGGGAGAAATAAGCCCTCTCTGCTCTGCTGTGCTGACCTGTGAGTCTGAATCAGTGCAGTATCGGTGCCCAAATCTGAACTGTAAAATGAATCTGTTGGGATTAAGGCTTTAGCTGTTGCATGTCTAAATGGGTCAAGCTCTCCTAACTGACGGATTTAAACCCATGCCACCCAAAAGAGGAAAAGTTTAGTCTGAACAAACCTGCCAGCTTTCAGTATTATCACATTTTCCCCCACAAGACTCTCAACCTCTCAAGTTTTAGAAAGGAAATAAAAAAAAATGAATTCACACCTCCAACTCCTTTTCTGAGCCAGCCTTATTAAAGTGAGCACTCGCTCTCCAGCATCCAGCCGACGATGGCACAACTGTATTGGGGAGCTGAGGTTGGAAGAGTAGAACTGTTAACAACCATCTACTTTTAACTATGTGAGTATTTATTCCAACTTCTATGAATGCTATGAAATAGATTTTGCTTTTTGGAAGAATCCAACGTTCTTCACTTGACAAATATTATTCACAAGACTAGAGTGCTCCTATTAACACATATAGGACATATTATAGGATACATCACTGGAAAGAAAAGTCAATTTCTTGTAACCTTAAGAACAAGGAAATGTTTAGACATGCTGGTGAGCCAATGCGGGAAGTCCAAATTCGTGCTTATTCAATTTTAGTAGTTTCTTCAGAGACCTATAATACAGCTTACCTTTCTTATCATTTGAAGTGAAAAGCCCAAGAAGTCACCCAGCTCTTAGTGACAATCTTCTCAATTCTCTATCAATGTGCTTACACTAAAAACTAAAGTTATAACTAATGAGTACTGCCAATAATAACCCTGAATGGCCTTGGGCAATTAACCTTTTTAAAAAAATGTTCCCCTCAAGAACACCAAATTCGCTGTGGGCTATGTTATCCCTCGGCCCCTCTCTCCTCTCTGTAACATGAGGGGAAAGGATACATGAAGGTGGATTGTTCTGTTTAATTTCCACAGAGTGTGTGTTCCCCTGCACAAGCTTGTATCACCACCTGGCAATAATCAGCCAGTGTGCAGTGGGGGAGTGGCCGTGTAGGAGAGAAAGAACCATCCTAAAAGGTCTATTATCCTGTCAATATGCACACAGAACTCTCATTAATGTTAATTAGATTTACCCCCCAGTACAAGGGGAGGCTAGACCTCAAACAGCAAGTTCAAAAAAAAAACCTATTCAGCAATGCAATACATAGGAAAAAAATTAGAAATCATTCTTGCCTCCAAGCAACCTTAAGTTGTGTAAAGACATTTATGTAGCCATTAACCCAAGCAGAAATTGAACTTGTCAGAATTGCATGCAGAACATATATAAAGATAACTATTTAACAACAATTTCTCAGATGAACCAAGTACAAACTGGGTTTCTTTCTAGGCAGTAGACGAACTCAGTCCATCATCTTTTTAACAGGACAGCAGAGAATGGCTTCGTTTAATAGACCCTTGTCTTTGAGATAGAAGAGATAAATAGAAAGACCTCCTACCCCAGATCCATGGCCTTTGAATAAAACCAGAACATTTAGGTCATTCTTCTCATTCCTCTTCTACACCTAGCCCATTTCCCATCCACCAAAAATGTCCTGATGTATTTCCTTTAAATAAATGTAAAGAATACTTCACTTATTTCCTACATGTCCACATTAACCCAACATATGTGTGACCCTGGTTGCTGTGACAGCCCACATTTGGACCAAATTCCTCTACATGGAGACAACGATACCACTTTTACTGTTACAATCAACGCCTGGATTCTCTACTATTCCCCTACGTGAAAGCTGGACACTGCTCTTCAGAGGCAGCCATTCTCACTCAACTCATGTGACCTCAGACCCTCCTGTACTCTTCCCAGCCTGCCAACCCTCCCTGCTTCCAGGACATCCCATTGAAAGGCTGATTGCAGTCATCAGCCTTTGGTTGATGTGACAAGAACACCGAAGTAAGCAATTTTAAAGTGAAGATATGTTTCTTTTTGACTCACAGTTCTGGAGTCTTCAGCCTAAGATCTGCTGGACCCGCTGTTCCTAGATTCAAGAAGGGAGGGGCAGCATGTGGCACGGAGTCCATGCAATGTAGACGGTTGTTGACCTCATAGTAGTTGGGAAGTAGAATGACCAAGAGGAAAGGACCAAGGAGGAGTTGTGTCCCCTTTAGCATCACACTTGTGGACTACTTTCACCCAATAGGATCTACCAATGGATTTCAACAGCCTCCCTCCCTGACACCAAGTTATCAATACAACTGTGGAGTAGAAACTGATTAGGTCAATGACTAAGCCCACGACCCATCACATGGCATCCAAACCTTTAACACATGAGCCTTGAGGGTTACATTTTATGTCCAGTCCCATTAAGTGACCTCTGACTCCAGGTATTCCTACCCACTGGCCATTCCTCAGAACTCACTTTCTTCAAGCCTGTGTACAAGTCTATCTCCCCAGAGATCCCTTTCCTAAGCATCCTCATTGACACCACACCTCAGCCGGCTTCTTGGTTTCTGCTTGTATTTCTCTACTGTATTTCACTCCATGACCTATAACAGTATAGCAAATATACATGTATTAAGGCATCGGTCTGCAGCTGTCTACCCTAGAGGAAGATAAGTTCCCTCGGGCACTGTATCAGGGTCTCTGCTGTTGGACAAACACCCTGGACAGCGGCCCAAACACCATACATCTTTTTGACAAATGAAGTAAAACGTTGCTACATTTATTGGGATACACTGCATTTGTGCTAAGTCATCAACAGTCAATAAACCCAGATACTACAGCATCTCTGCACTATGATAGGAAATTATGCAAAAAGATACAGCCATGTGTCAGCTTTTAAAATCCTAAATCAAATACCACCACCTTCCCAGATTTCTTTCTTCCTCTCTCACTTTGGAATAGCTTAAACATAACCTGGATAAAAGCAGTTAGTTGCTAAAATGCATGAAATGCTGGGTTTAAGCCTCAGCACTGAGAAACAGCATTTCTTATGCCCTCAGCATTTTGAATTTTTAAATGCTGTCTTTAAAACGCATACATATTTTTTACATCCTTCTTAATTTAATATAACAAAAACTTACAAGGACTATGATCCCTTTTTTTGTTCTTATTTTTGGTCTTATCCTTGGATCTTTCTCAGAATCAAGCTAGCCATAAGAAAAGAGCTGATATCTTCCTTCTCGTAATCAGAACTGCTGGGGACAGCAGCCTTAGCACGAGTACACTGACCTGAATTATGCAACCTACTGGTTTTTTATGTGTGACATGCTGACAGAGGTTGACACTTAGTGGGTTAGTACCATGTAGTTGTCAGCTGGCATTAAGACTTGTGGTCCATTCTGCAGTCAAAATAAAGGGAGAATGACAAGGTCCATATTTGAAATCTACACCACAGCACTCTGGCAGCCTAAAGCATTTGTTTCTATTTCCAAGGCAGTAGCCAGCACCCACTCTGCCTTGCTGACCAGAGAGATGGGCTCCTTTATCCTTCAATGGAGGATCCATTAACTGTTCACACCTAAGTGGACTTCCTTCACAGTGGCCATAGAAAACACATTTCTCTCATCAAACTTTTACGTATTTTCTTTCCTAATTACTGTCACATATGATGGAAAAATAAGCCAGGGGAAGTCAAGGAGAAAGCATTTGTAACACAAGAGAACTTGTTCACAATGATCCCAGTAGTTCTGTGAAATAGAACAGGTTTGATCTGTCATTGAAGAGTTCAAGATATGGGATATTCTATTAGTACTATGTAGAGTTTTTGTGATCTCTTCTAAAGGGGTATAGCATACATTCTTAAATGTACTTATGTGGTATGAAAATGTCATAATGAAACACATTGCTTTGTATGGCATCTTAGAAATTTTTTAAAGAGGAAATATACCACCCATTTGAAGATCTACATTATTTCCGTATTACATTGGGTAAAAGTTGGCCATAGAATAAGGCTTTCTAAGAGCAGCCATGGTTTATTTCTCCTTGGTCAGGACGCCCATCAAGAGCAAAGCAAGCTTTTAAACTCACAAAAGTAGTGAGGGATGTGGTCTGTGGTTTGTGTTTCTATTGTGCTGCCTTTCTTTTAGAAGTGAATCATCCAGCTTCTGAATTGGGACATTTTCCTTCTCCTGAACTGTGAGATTGTGCTTTCTTTGTTTGGGTAATGAATGAGAGCCTTATCTGGAAATTGTCGTATAGCCACACTTCATTTTAGAGGGACTTGGAAATTCAGTTTCGTCTTTTCCTTCTAAGTGAATGAATGGATGGAGGAAATCTTCTACCTGTCTGACACTGGTAATTGAATTACTGTACAACACATTAAGCAAAGAAAAATGCAGAGTAGCATCAATTAAATTATGTTCTCATGTTCTGAGAGAAGGCTGTTCACAGAAAGAGGAGGCCTAATGTTGCCAAGTGATGAGAACTGATTAGGAAGGGAAGAAAGACTATAATTCATGAGTTCTTGAGCTAGGCTCTCCCATAATGACCAAAAGGAAAGAATAACTAGGACTTGGCTTAAGTCATTTCCCTTTTGGGTTACTTCCAAATGAGCCAAGAGATTAGGCAAGGGATATATAAAATCGAGGTACAGACATGGAGATGGGTCTGGCTAGTTTTTCTGAATATAGGATGTTGAATTTGAGAGTCAACTGAGTATGCCCCCAAAATTGAACTTCGGAGGTTTCCTCAGTAAAGTTCTTAACATAAATCTCAACTAAAGAAGCATCATCAGTACCTGGAATCTCAGCCACTGAAAAGGGCCACAGTGACTGGCCCAATGAGGACTGGTCACACTGATGAATTCATATGCATGATCTTAATCAATCACATTTGATTTATGTACTACTCAATGATCCTAAAATGCAAGTCTCACTTTTAATCTTCATAAAAAGATACTAATGGATAATGGTAATGGGTGACATTGCATGTTGATAACAATTCCAACTTCTGCATGCTTACCAGCTGTGAGACACTCTTCGAAGTACTTTATGAATGCTTCTCAATGTGGACCTCAACAGAGCTTCATGACATTTATGTTGTTATTATACGTGATTCCCAATGATAGTGCTCATTTCAGTGGTTACCTCTGTGGATGTCAAGGGATTATACATGAAACACATAAGGAACATATGTGTCTCCATTGCTCATGTGCTTGCATGACTGAACAATACACTGACAAGCAAACACATTCACACTGCCATGTCTCATTCCCCCTTCTTTCGTCTTAGGTCAATATACATATATAGGTATAATTTACATATATAAAATTCTCCCATGTAAGTGTATATCTGAATGAGTTTCAACATACGTACACACAATGCCATAGAACTAGTACCACAATTAAAGCTTAGAGCATTTTTGAGGCTCTAGAAGTATTGTTTACACTCTTTCCCAATTATCCTCATCCATATCTTCTAAGAGAATGTCTTCTCACTGAAGGTTGGATCTATATTTTATTACTTTTATTAAAAAATACTTTTTTTTATCAGTGCAGGGAGGTTAACTCAGTAAGTAGTGTACACTGATCTATATCAATAGCCCTAAAATAGTTACGTTTATACCAGTAATCACACAAATCAGTATTACATTTCTTCTCATTTATAAGTACTATTCCATTGAAATAAATATGATAATATTTATTTATCATTCTATTTGTTGATGGACAGTTGTTTCTAGTCTTAACTAACTATGGATAGAGTTGCTATGATTGTGCCCATAAAGTGTCTATAAAGGGGTGCTTCTTTCTCTTGGTTAAATTTCTGAGATACAATTATGGAGTCAGACAGAAAAGGCATTTTAGTTTTATAAAAGAAGGAAAGCTTAACAGCACAGTGATGCAGACCTGTGTTCTCGGGAGGTTGAGGCAGGAGGATCACAAGTTCAAGGCCAGCCCGAGCAACTCAGGAAGACACTGTCTCAAAAGAAAAGAAATGAAGAATTGCTGATATTATTGCCTCAGTGGTGGGACAGTTGTCTGGCGTGTGCAAAGTTCTAGGTTTCATCTACAACAAGATATAGAAAAGAACAACCACAAAAACAAACAAAAAATGTTTTTCAAAGTGATTGAGTGATTGCGCTTACAGTCCCACCAAGCCATCTGCGAGAGTGCGAGAGACGGGAGCGCCATTGTTTCACGTTTTCTCCAGGAGCTGCTGGGGACAACCTTGTGGATAGTTGCCCTCTTAGGGAGAGTGCTGTGACTCCTCACTGTAGTATTAGGTTGCATTTCTAGGATGACTCCTGATATAAAGGACTTCTGTGTGCTTAACTGTTATTTGTATTTCTATATTTATACATATATATATAATATTTACTGTCCACTTTTAATATTTATTTTTCATAAGCGAGTCGTAAAGATTTATTGCATACTCTAGATGCTACTAATTGGCAGCTTGGCTTCCTAATCTTTAATATTTAAATTGATGAAGGTCAATTTGGAGAAGTCTAAATTTATAGGGATTTTTATTCTTTTATGGCTTTACATGTTTTAAAGATTAAGATATTTTTAAACTTTTAAGTTTTGTAATTTAAATTTTTATGTTTATCTCCATATGATGGTTAATATTGATAATCAGCTTGATAAGGTCTAGGGATCTCTTAGGGAAAAGAACCTCTTAGCACACATGTGATGGACTTTATAGACCAAGTTAATAGACAGAAGAAAACCCACCGTAACCATGAGCGGCACCATCCTGCAGGCTCAGGACCACATGTGTCCACCACTATCTTCTTCCTGACCACCTCAAGCTCCCACAGCCAGGGCTGCCCTCCCAGGATAAACTGTCAAACTGTGGGCAAAAGAAGCCCTTCCTCCTTTAAGTTGCATTTATCAGAGCATTTTAGGACAAGAAGAAAAGTAACTAATAAGTCTTACAACTAGTATTGGTCTGCATTTTGAGTCAAATCTTGTTTATAGTTTAGAGTAAATAACAAGCTACATTTCATTTTTTCTCCATTTTATTGAGAAGAATAGTCTTTCCTATAAAATCACTTCTTTACTTTCAATAAAAATCAATTGAGTATACACATAGAGTCCTATTTCTTAAGAAGGTATTTTTAGTTTGGACATTAGAAGAAATACTGGGCATAACTTTTTTTTTTCTCCGTCTTAACCTTTAAATGAAAATTTTATCTCACAATGTTGAGGTAGATGAAACTTACAAAGCCAGTTTTCCAATCCAAAGACATTAATAATTACAATAGTAGAGATGACTCAGCAGTTCAGAGGACTGGCTGCTCTTCTAGAGGTCCTGAGTTCAATTCCCAACAATCACTTGGTGGCTCACAACCATTTATAATGAGATCTGGTGCCCTCTTCTGGCCATGGGGCAGAACATGGTATACATAATAAACAAATCTTTTAAAAAAATAATTATAATACTTAAGGAGACTAACAGTGCACTTTCAGACAGAAATAGAATAGAAAAGCAAAATTGACTGGGCATTCCTAGTGACTCCCCTCACTGCTACCTGCCCTTTCTTATCCCTGAGGGAGTTCCTAATGGAATTGAAGTGTCAGTCACACCTGAAAAGAGGACCTTTTGCCTGACACCTGAAAAGAGACACTGCGGCAGGAAAGCCTGTGGAAGTCATCTGGGCAGAGAATAGAAAGCACAGAGGCTTGTAGCTGTCCTGTGGGCCTGAGAGGCTTCTGGGGGAGAATGAATAAAGGTGGGACAAAGCAAGGCAGAAAGGAGCTTTTGAGGCAAAGGAGGTCTGCCTACCATAGACTGCGTGCTTGTTGCCGGAATCGTGAGGAACAAGTGCTTGCCAGCCCACTCGGTTGCAAATGATGGACATACTCCAATCTGAGATTCGGATGGATAAAGAGGAACCACATTAGGAAGGGAATGCCTTGACATAGATGAACTCAGACCATCTTCAGCGGAGAGAGCACTAAGTCATGAAATACTTAATATGGTTTATGTAATAAAAAAAAATAAACGGTAAGGTGATTCCGTATAAGCTACTACAATTGTGGAGATTGAAATGGCTCTGATGCAAATTAGAAAGGAAGGAAATAACTTCTCCCTGCACATGAAAAACAGCCTCCCTTGGTGTCTTGGTCCACTGAGGCAATTTATTTTATTCTATTTTTCTTGGGCATTTTATGTGTTTACATTTCAAAAGGTATCCTCCTTCCCCCTTCTCCCACACCTCCTCCCCCTGCTTCTGTGAGGATGCCTCCACTCCCACCTGCCCACTCCTACTTCAACGCCCTGGCATTATCCTGCATTGGGGAAACAAGCCTTCACAGGACCAAGGGCTTTTTCTCCTATTGCTGCCTAACAAGGCCATCCTCTACTACATATGCGGCTGGAACCATGGGTCCCTCCATGTGTACTCTTTGGCTGGTGGTTTAGTCCCTGGGAGCTCTGGTGGGGTCTGATTAGTTGATACTGTTGTTCTTCCTATGGTGTTGCAAACCTCTTACGCTCCTTCAGTTTTTTTTCTAACTCCTCCACTGGGGTCCCCTTGTTCAGTCCAATGGTTGGCTGCAAGCATCCTCATCTGTATCAGTAGGGCTCTGGAAGAGCCTCTCAGAGGACACCTATATCTGGCTCCTAGGTTGGGCAGCCTCTGGATGCCTTTTTTTTCAGTTCCTGCTCCACTCTTTGTCCCTGTATTTCCTCATGTGAGTGTTTTATTATCCCTTCTAAGAAGGAATGAAACCATCACATTTTAGTCTTCCTTCTTCTTCTTACACTTCATATGATCTATGAATTTTTTCATAGTTATTCCAAGCTTTTGGGCTAATAGCCACTTATCAATGAGTGCATACCATATGTTCTTTTGTAATTGGGTTACCTCACTCAGGATGGTATTTTCTGTTTCTATTCATTTGCCTAAGAATTTGATGTAGTCATTGCTTTTAACAGCTGAAAAGCACTCCATTGTATAAATGTACAACAGTTTCTGTATCCATTCCTCTGTTGAAGGGCACCTGGGTTCTTTCCAGCTTCTGGCTATGATAAACGAGGCTGCCATGAACATAGTGGAGCATGTGTTCTTCTTATATGTTGGAATATCTTTTGGGGCTATTCCCAGGAGTGGGTCTTCAGGTAGTACTATGTCCAATTTCCTGAGGAAATGCCAGACTGACTTCCAGAGAGGTTGTACCAGCTTGCAAACCCACCGACAATGGAGGAATGTTCACATTTCTCCATAACCTTGCCAGCATCTACTGTTGCTTGAATTTTTGATCTTAGCCATTCTGACTGGTGTGAGGTGGAATCTCAGGGTTGTTTTGATTTGCATTTCCCTGATGACCAAGGATGTTGAACATTTCTTTAGGTTCTTCTCAGCCATTCAATATTCCTCAGCTGAGAATTCTTTGTTTAGCTCATTACACCATTTTTAATATGATTATTTGATTCTCTGGAACTTCTTGAGTT
Source organism: Rattus rattus (assembly GCF_011064425.1). Lineage (NCBI taxonomy): Eukaryota > Metazoa > Chordata > Mammalia > Rodentia > Muridae > Rattus > Rattus rattus. The sequence goes on from NC_046166.1 coordinate 39,012,129, forward strand.
CCTTGTATATATTAGTTATTAGCCCTCTATCGGATGAAGGATTGGTAAAGACCTTTCCTAATCTCTTGGTTGCCATTTTGTCCTATTGACAGTGTCCTTTGCCTTAGAGAAGCTTTGCAATTTTATGAGGTTCCATTTGTCAATTCTTGATCTTATAGCATAAGCCATAGGTGTTTTGTTCAGGAAATTTTCCTCTGTGTCTATGTGTTTGAGGCTCTTTCCCACTTTACCTTCTATTATTTTCAGTGTATCTGGTTTTATATGGTGGTCTTTGATCTATTTGGACTTGAGCTTTGTACAAGGAGATAAGAATCGGTCAATTTGCATTCTTCTACATGCTGACCTCTAGTTGAACCAGCACTATTTGTTAAAAATGCTGTCTTTTTTCCATTGGAGAGTTTTAGCTCCTTTGTCAAAGATCAAGTGACAACAGGTGTATGGGTTCATTTCTGGGTCTTCAATTCTATTCCATTGATCTACCTGCCTGTCTCTATCAATACCATACAGTTTTAATCACGATTGCTCTGTAATACAGCTTGAGGTCAGGGATGGTGATTCCCCTAGTTCTTTTACTGTTGAGAATAGTTTTTGCTATCCTGGATTTTTTGCTTTTCAAATTAAATTTGCAAATTATTCTTTCTAATCCTATGAAGAATTGAGTTGGAATTTTGATGGATATTGCATTGAATCTGTAGATTGCTTTTGGCAAGATGGGCATTTTTACTTTATTAATCCTGTCAATCCATGAGGATAGGCGATCTTTCCCTTCTGAGATCTTCCTCAATTTCTTTCTTCAGAGATTTAAAGTTCTTATCATGTAGATCTTTCACTTGCTTGGTTAGAGACACGCCAAGGTATTTTATATTATTTGTGGCTATTGTGAAGGGTATTCTTTCCCTAATTTCTTTCTCAGCCTGTTTATTCTTTGAGTAAAGGAAGGGTACTGATTTGTTAGAGTTAATTTTGTATCCAGCAACTTTGCTGAAGTTGTTTATCAGCTCTCTAGTGGAATTTTTGAGGTCACTTAGGCATTCTATCATATCATCTGCAAATAGTGATATTTTGATTTATTCTTTCCAATTTGTATCTCTTTGACCTCTTTTTTGGCCAATTGCTATGGCTAGGGCTTTAATTACTATATTGAATAGGTAGGGAGAGACTGAGCAGCCTTGTCTAGTCCCTGATTTTAGTGGGATTGCTTCAAGTTTCTCTCCATTTAGTTTGATGTTGGCTACTGGTTTTCTGTGTATTGCTTTTTCTATGTTTAGGTATGGGCCTTGAATTCCTGATCTTTCTAAAACTTGTATCATGAATGGTTGTTGAATTTTTTCAAACGCTTTCTCCTCATCTAATGAAATGATCATGTGGTTTTCTTCTTTGAGTTTCTTTATATAGTGGATTATATTGATGGACTTCCATATACTGAACCATCCCTGCATCCCTGGGATGAAGCCTACTTGATCATGATGGATGAGCGTTTTGATGTGTTCTTGGATTTGGTTTGTGAGAATTTTATTGAGTACTGTTGCACTGATATTCATGAGGGAAACTGGTCTGAAGTTCTCGTTGTAGGGTCTTTGTGTGGTTTAGGTATGTGCGTTATTATGGCTTCATAGAATGAATTGGGTAGTGTTTCTTCTGTTTATATTTTGTGGAATAGTTTAAAGAGTATTGGTATTAGGTCTTCTATAAAGGTCTGCATTAACCACATCTGGTTCTGGGCTTTTTTTAGTTGGGAGATTTTAATGACTGATTCTATTTCTTTAGGGGTTATGGGACTGTTTATCTGATCCTGCTTTATCTTTGGTGTCTAACCAAGCAAGTGAAAGATCTACATGACCTGATATCTGTCCAGAAAATTGTCCATTTCCTCCTGATTTCCCAGTTTCGTTGAGTATAGGCTTTTGTAATGGGATCTGATCATTTTTTAATTTCCTCAGTTTCTATCATAATGTCTCTCTTTTCATTTCTTATTTTGTTAATTTGGACACTGCTCTCTCTGTCCTCTGGTTAGTCTGGCTAGATTTATCTATCTGATTTCCTCAAAGAACCAGCTCCTGGATTTTTTTTTTTTTTTTGGATAGTTCTTTTTGTTTCTATTTAGTTGATTTCACTTCTGAGTTTGATTATTTTCTGCTGCCTATTCCTCTTGGTTGAAATTTCTTCTTTTTGTTCTAAAGCTTTCAGGCATGCTATTAAGCTGTTAGTGTATGCTCTCTCCAGTTTTTTCTTTCAGGCACCCAGAGCTATGAGTTTTCCTCTTAGCACTGATTTCATTGTATCTCATAAGTTCGGGTATGTTGTGCCTTCATTTTCATTAAATTCTAAGGTCTTTAATTTCTTTCTTATTTCTTCCTTGACCAAATTGTCATTGAGTAGAGTGTTATTCAGCTTCCATGTGTATATGGGCTTTGTTTTTGTTGTTATTGAAGACCAGCCTTAGTCCATGGTAATCTGATAGGATACATGGGATTATTTCAGTCACTTTGTATCTGTTGAGTCCTGTTTTCTGACCAATTATATGGTCAATTTTTGAGAAGGTACCATGAGGTGCTGAGAAGAAGGTATACTCTTTTGTTTTAGAATGACATGCTCTATAGATGTCTGTTAAATCCATTTGATTCATATCTTCTGTTAGTTTCGCTGTGTCTCTGTTTAGTTTCTGTTTCCATGATCTGTCCATTGTTGAGAGTGGTGTGTTGAAGTCTCCTACTCCTATTGTGTGTGGTGCAATGAATGCTTTGAGCTTTAGTAAAGTTTCTTTCACAAATGTGAATGCCTTTGTATTTGAAGCATAGATGTTCAGAATTGAGAGTTCATCTTGGTAAATTTTTCCTTTGATGAGTATGAAGTGTCCTTCCCTATCTTTTTTGAAAACTTTTGGTTGAAAGTTGATTTTATTTGATATTAGAATGACTACTCCACCTTGTTTCTTGGGACCATTTGCTTGGAAAAATTTTTCCCAGCCTTTTCCTCTTAGGCAGTGTCTTTCTTTGTTACTGAGGTGTGTTTCCTGTATGCAGCAAAATGCTGGGTCCTCTTTACATATCCAGTCTGTTAGTCTATGTCTTTTTATTGGAGAATTGAGTCCATTGATATTGAGATATTAAGGAATAGTGATTGTTGCTTCCTGTTATTTTTGTTGTTAGACGTAGAATTATGTTTGTACGGGCTATCTTCTTTTGAGTTGAAAGAAGATTACTGTCTTGCTTTTTCTAGGGTGTAGTTTCCCTCCGTGTGTTGGAGTTTTCCATCTACTTTCCTTTGTAGGGCTGGATTTGTGGAAAGATATTGTGTAGATTTGGTTTTGTCATGGGATATCTTGGTTTCTCCATCTATGTTAATTGAGAGTTTTGCTGGATATAGTGGCCTGGGCTGGCATTTGTGTTCTCTTGGGGTCTGTATGACATCTGCTCAGGATCTTCTGTCTTTCATAGTCTCTGGTGAGAAGTCTGGTATAATTCTGATAGGTCTGCCTTTATATGTGACTTGAGCTTTTCCCCTTACTGCTTTTCACATTCTTTCCTTGTTTTGTGTTTTTGAAGTTTTGACTATTTTCTGATGGGAGGAATTTCTTTTCTGGTCCAATCTATTTGGAGTTCTGTAGGCTTCTTGTATGTTTATGGGTATCTCTTTCTTTAAGTTAGGGAAGTTTTCTTCTATAACTTTGTTGAAGATATTTACTGGCCCTTTATGTTGGGAATCTTCATTCTCTTATATACCTATTATTCTTAGGTTTAATCTTCTTATCGTGTCCTGGATTTCCTGGATGTTTTGGTGATACTTGTGTCTATGACTTCTGATGTCTTTCCTAGGTTTTCTATATCTAGGGTTGTCTCCCTTTGTGATTTCTTTATTGTTTCTATTTCCATTTTTAGATCCTGGATGGTTTTGTTCAATTCCTTCACCAATTTGTTTGTGTTTTCCTGCAATTCTTTAAGGGATTTTTGTGTTTCCTATTTTAGGGCTTCTATTTGTTTACCTGTGCTATCCTGTATTTCATTATGGGAGCTATTTATGTCCTTCTTAAAGTTCTCTATCATCATCGTGAGATGTGATTTTTAATCCAAATCTTGCTTTTCCCATGTGTTGGGATATCCAGTATTCGCTGTGGTGGGAGAACTGAGTTCTGATGATACCAAGTAGCCTTCATTTCTGTTGCTTAGGTTCTTTTACTTGCCTCTTGCCATCTGTTTGTCTCTGATGTTAGTTGTTCTTGCTGTCTCTGACTGGAGCTTGTCCCTCCTGTGAACCTGTGAGCCTGTGATCTTAAGAGTGAGAGGGCTCCTGGGAGACTAGCTCTCTCAGGGTAGGTTTGGGGTCTGAGAGCTGTGGGACAATCCCAGCTCTGGTTGAAGATGGAGCCACTGAGGCAATTCAAAGAGAAGATCATTAGCTGTGCTGAGTATAAATATCAGGAATTCCTGTCTTGTAGCTTGAGGTACAGGGAATACCAAGAGCATGGTAAATGCATTGTCTAAGTCAGGTCTACTTCCTGGTTCAGATGCAGCTTCTATCTGACTTTACAGGTCATAATCTCCTCAGTAATAATAATTCCTGATGGGCAGTGGTGATGTATACCTTTAGTCCTAGTACTCTGGGTGGCAGAGGCAGGTGATGTGAGTTTGAAGCCAGCCTGGTCTACAGAGTGAGTTCCAGGACAGCCAGGACTACACAAAGAAAGCCTGTCTCAAAAAAGCAAATAAAATGAAAATAATAAAAAGAATTAAGTTCCCATCACCTCATCACCGCCCATAGGTTAAATCATAACACTATCATCTTGGGGGGTTAGGATTTCACCATTTGAAGTTAGGAGGGTATGGCTACTGAGGTCACAGTTATTGATAACTAGAACATAAGAAAATGTATTCTTTTTTAAAAAAAATTCTTTTTTCTTAATAACCTTTAAATACTTTCAATTTGTAATGACCAGCCATGACAAAGTTATATGCCTATCTCTGATGGTATGGATGTCTATACATTTAAAATGCATGTTCCATGAAGAAAAATGGCATCTTTAAAATACTTATGTTTATAAGTGCTTTACCTGCATGTACATCTGTGGACCACATGTATGCCTGGCTACTGAGGAGAAGCCTGGAACTAGAGGTATAGATGATTGTGTACATTCTGAGGACCAAAGGTGGGTTCTCCGCAAAAGGAGAAAGTGATTTAACCAATGAGCCACCTCTCCAACCATGTGTTTTTTTGGTGTGTGTGTGTGTGTGTGTGTGTGTGTGTGTGTGTGTGTGTAAGTTATATTATCAGTGTATCCTTCTGAGCTCCCTGCAGCTCCCCAGTCCTTGAGATCTCCACTGAATGAATTCAGATGAGCCACACAGGGCACCGTGGGGCAGGCAGTCTGTTACAGAGCAGCAGGAGACACTCCCAAGTGTAAGAATGTACAATAGCCAAAGTGACCATTTCAGATGAAACCCCTCTCCTGGGATGACAGCTTGACAGTTCGTAGTGCCCAAAGGGATCATTACAAAGGGAAATATTCTCAGAGGTGAGAATGAATAATGGCCAAAGACACCAGTGTGCCAACTATGGATCTAAGAAGGCTTTATGTCCTTTCTGGAAGTTTTGGAAACAGACAACTTTCCTGGGAGGTGCTTTTCTCTACAAGTGACTAGTGGCCCACTTGGATTAAAACTTTATACTCTGCTAAGAGATAGGAGCAATGGTGTGTGCCTTTTCTTTATCAGAAAACCTCTGAGCTAAAAGTGGTTATAGGATCTTTCTGGAAGTTTAGAAGGGTCTGAGATAGAACTCAGAGCCCAGTCTTTGGACCAGGGAGTTAAGTCCTGAGGTTTCAACTTCTAGTTTTACAAGATGCTAATTTGGAGGAAAGCTACTATCGTCAATGGCTTTCATGATACTAACTAGCTACTAACATTTGTAATTGACATATAATAGCTATGCATACATTCTCAGTACATCTCTATAATGCGTTATGACCAGATCAATGTAACTGGTATAACCGCGTCTTGTTTATGATAGGATAGGCATGTTCAAAGTTGTTTCTAAATCCCTATTTTAAATTACTCACTTCACTGAGGTTAAGTGTATCTTGCTTCTAATTTTGAACTATCTAGAAGAGCCCCCAGCATGTAGTGGCAAGCAGTAAATGCCAGCTGTGTAAGAATATTTAAAGATCAGAAAAGTCATCTTGAATCTTAAAAGGAAACTAGCAAATGGAAGGTGACACACTGTGCCGAACCATTCTGAGATGTTTCTTTGGTTACTTGCACAAATGCAAAAAAAAAAAAAATCAGTACCCATTCCTCAAATTCCCAAAACTAGAAAGGGACTAGAGCGATCCTGAGTCTCTGAAGCCAAAAGGGAAAAGCTACACTTCATAATGGACTACAGATGCTGTAAGGCATTTGCTTTGTGAGTCGTCCCGCAGATGTGTTATATTTATCTGGACTACATCTGATTCAGATCATCAGGCAACAAATATTTATTCAAATTCTCTCTCTTTATTTAGAAGGCAGTCAAGTTTGGTCAGTAAGAGAGCTACTGCATAAGGACAGTATATTAAACAGTAGAAAGACATGATCTTTTTCCCCCTAATGTTAAGTGATCGGTTAACATCGTAAATCACTCCTACCAAAAATTATGGTGTTTGGAAAGTGATCATTTTTTGCTTGTTTACTTCAGTTGGCATCCGTGAAATGAACTATCTCCTGTGTAATCTGACCCGGCAGGACTGGATGCCAACACATATGCTGCACTATGAATGTTTCAGACCGTTTGCTCTGGTGTAAATCCATGTACACTGTGTAAAGATGCTGCTCTGCATAGTTTACTTTGTCTCCCAGCCATAGGGCACTAAGCCCTGGACATTACTGTGCACAATGGGCTCTGAATTCCATGCCCGTGGACCACAGCCAGCATCACACACAGAAGTTAATGACCGATTGTTATCTTAGCCCATCGCTTGCATTCCTTTTGATAAGACTCCTCCAGCACAAGGGATGGATCAGAAAGTACAGGATTAATTAAGGTCAAATCCCAGTGAAACACGTAATCCATTTTTCTCAGGGAGAGAAGTTGCAAGAATCACAGAGCGAATTTTATAAACTAAAACCCAATTTTTAAAATGTTTAATTAAACTCAAAAGTTAATTTCCTTCATTTAAAGAGACAGATGCAACATAATTTAAATGTGCCAGTATCTAATCAGACAGGAAACATTCATCATTTCTGTGATTTACATTGGTGATGAGCCACCCGGAACATCCGAACAATCCAAGCACATCTAACTCATCCAACTACGCTGACACACGTTTATTAACATCCGGCAGTCACAATTAGTCTCGGGAAACCATTGAGTTTGGGTCCAGTAGTGTACTGTTCTTCAGACATGTGAGCTTTGATGGAAACTGCTCAAAAAGTCACTCTGTGGCTCAATAAACTCATTATTCCTGTGTCGGTGATTTATAAAATGACTATCTTTCTCACACAACAAACAATGAAAAGTAGCATGCTCGTTTCTGAATCTCAAGGGATCGAGTCATGCTTCCGCAAATAATCCCCTGTTAATTTTTCCTAAAAAATTTTCCATATCATAAAGCTTTAGAAGAAATATAAAAGAACTCACTTCAGTTGTCTTGTTGCTCTAGCTGACATCAAGTACTTCATGGAAAAGGTGTGGGGAGAATAGACAGCCCTGTCTTGGTCCTGATTTTAGTAGAACTGCTTTGAGTTTCTCTCCATTTAAGATGATGCTGGCTATCAGCTTGCTGTAAACTGCCTTTATTTTGTTGAGGTGGGTCCCTTCTACCATTAATCTCTTCAGGACTTTGATCATGAAGGGGTGTCAGATCTTGTCAAAGGCCTTTTCTGCATCTGAGATGGTGGTTGGCTTCTTGTCTTTCAGTTTGTTTATGTATTGGATTATATTTATTAATTTCCATATTTCGAACCATCTCTGCATCTCTAAAATGAAGCCCACTTGCTGGGCATAAACACATAATCTTGGCTCTTCTGGCCCCATACTTCCCAACATGGGCACTACAGAAATAATTTTGTTCCTTTGCTGGGAAGTTGAAGTACAAATGAGACCAAAGAAGACAAAGAAGGGCAACAACCTTCCTGTTTTGTCTGAATGGCTTAATGTTTAGAAATCCTTCACGAAACACCGTTAGACACAATGGCTAGCTGGTGATTTGTAAACCTAAGCTTTTTGAAGGCAAACATAATTCTAAATTACGATGGCAGTAATCACACCAAAAACACAGTAATGATCTGTACAAAGGATAGCGTTTTCTTCTACCTCACATGTGATTTTTTAAAAATATCATTTTGTAAATTTCTAGTGGTGCTTGAAATTGAAGAAGTCACCTAATATTCATGAGCCTCAGCTCCTGCCCATGTAGAATGAGATGTTGGTAGCTGTCTGTAAAGACAGCTTTGCTGACCTTGGACCTGAAAGGCATGATTCTCCCATGCATACTCCCACAGCATACTGAATATTCACTGCATCTATCTCCTGTGTATCTATTCCATTATACACAACAAATTCCCCTAAACATCGTATTCCTAGACTCTAACAGAAACCATGTTTTAAAGCCTAGTTTTTAAAAACCATCAGTAGCATTAGCCCAGCAGTGGTAGTGCACACCTTTAATCTCAGCACTTGGGAGGCAAAAACAGGTGGATCGAGGCCAGCCTTGTCTACAGAGCAAGTTCTAGGGCATCTAGGACTTATATAGAGAAACTCTATCTCAAACAAACAAACAACAAATAATAATAATAATATTAAGTAACCAAATCATCTATTTAGTCCACAGAACCAATTGCCTCATGCTTTGCGTCCATAACTAGAACTGCTCTCCCCCCACACATTCACCATTGTGAACTAGCTCCTTCATCTATGACCAAACAAAATAAGCCCTTCTGCCCTTAATTTGCTTATGTTATAGTTTTTAGGGATTTTGGTTTGGTTTTTTGTGTTTTGTGTGTGTGTGTGTGTGTGTGTGTGTGTGTGTGTGTGTGTGTGTGTGTATCTGTGTCTGTGTGTCTGTGTGTTTTGTTTTGGTCACAGCACATGAAAAGCCATCAATACATGAGTACTTACCGACTGGCACACCAGCAGCACCTCGCTGTGCCTTTTCTCCTCTACCCACACCTCGTCCATCGTCTCCTGTTCATGTAAAACAGGCTGTGTTAGTCGCTTTTCTTGCTCAGAACAAACATTTGAAAGAAATGATATAAAGAGATTGATCGTCTTGTAGCTCAGGTGATAGAGTCCAATTGTGGCAGAGAATACTTAACCTCTCAGGCTCTATCCGTGCACGGCTGGCGTTTGGAACTGTAAGCCAAAAGAAACCTTTCTGTCTGTAACTTGCCTTTTCCGGGTCTTTTGTCATCATTTGCTGGCATAAAGCATTCTTCCGTGGCCTTTCCCCGCCCACTCTGTTCCTTTAGTCCCCTTACATCTCTGAGGCAATCAGGAGACAGAGAGAAGATGGGGCGGTAACCAGACCCCAAGATGGCACTGGAAGTTTGCTTCCCAGAAGCCCACTTCTTCCAGTGAGGCCTCCCGCAACCTCCCAAAGGAGTCCCATCATCCCTGGACCAAGTGGTCAAACGTACGAGCATGTGTAGACATTTCCTATTCAGACCCAAACAGAGAGAAAAACTTACATGCCAACAGATGTTGAAAAAAATCAGATTGCAATTTTACATTGTTTTAATATATTTTATATAAAATATATGAAATAGAATGCTGAAATGTCTCAGAAGTACAAATAGATGGGATTTTAGTAGGTAACCAATAATAAGACACATAGTACTTCATTTAAATGGGCATTTAAATTCTCTCTATAAAGTAGACATTAAGATAGATAAACGCCTGGACTCAATAGTTGGGGTAGCAGTAACCAGAGATCCCATCATTTAAACTGGAATTTGGGATTTTTCCATTGCTAAAGCAGAAGAGAAATGTCAAAGAAAGTTCAAGGGCAAGCTATGCAAATGGAAAATTAATGGCTTTATTTTTCTGTGTTAGGCATCATTTCCTGCGCATTTGAAGCAAAGTGTGTGTTTAAACCACATTTAGATTTATCTTTGACATCTTTCTAAAGAAAAAATACGAATTAAAATGCAATTTATGTATACTGTATTCTTACTTCATACTCTTTCCATTTATTTAGCACTAACGTTGTTGGAAGGGCTTTCTTTTTTTTTCCCCCGGAAAATGTCAAAAAGAACAAATTACTCAGAATGGTATTGTTGGTTCTAAGTAGGCCATTTTGCTTTATACTAATGTAATGAATTCTCTAAATATTAGGACATATTTTTTTACAATTTTTTCAAGCTAATTTTAGTGACTGGCGATGAGAGAACTGAGCGATAAGGAGAATGAATATATTGAAAACAAATACCCAAGTACACTTTTGCGCTAGCCCGCCACTTCTTCAGGGCAACTTTAAATCTAAGTCAAGTCACAAATGATTGAGACTGGTGATCTCACGTCGTCCTTTGGAAAACCATGTATAGCACAAAACAGTATACATTTTGACATAGTTGGCAGCCACCGTTTGAAATAGGCTCAGAATCAGCTGAGCATAGAAACTGAATTTGCCTGAGGATATACTGGCCTTTAAATAAAAGAGGCCAATAGTCTTGGGTAAAACAATGGAGAATTCTCCCAACATCTATAACTTGACGTATGCTATCGCCGTAACAGATGATCTTGATTTCAAGCTATCAGGTCCTCCTAAAATGATTATGTACACCTTTTTAGGAACAGAAGTATAATAAATGGGCCTTTAAGCTTACTTGAACACACATTTTTAGAGGACTGATTCCATTGCATATTTTCCTTTATTTCCCCCAGAAGGTTGTTTTTCCGTTATCTCTCCAGCAGCCCTGGTCATGCAGAATACCACCTGCTGATCACACAGCCCTGTGACAGCCACTACAGATTGCTAATGGTAACGCGGCACTGGTAAACAGATGACTCTGGATGTCTGATCTAGCCCAAGGGTGCAAAGGGCCCTCTCGGAGAAGGCATGATAAAGCTACTTAAGAATAGTGAGACCCAAATTAGGAATAAGTAGATGTGTAAGCAATTATCCGAGGGCACATACCACCTTAAAATAATTGGAACCACTGTGCACATTGCTTAAAATTCCCCAATGCCTGCTATCAACTTGTGTCTTTACCTCTGTGCTGGCCCTGTGCAAAATATAGGAGAAAGGGGGGGAAAACACACTAATGTAAGGCAGTTACTCTATATGAGTCCATTTTATTATCCCGGGATTTAGAAGATCTTAGAGCAGGACATTTGGACATTTGCCAATAATGACATTTGAGCGATAATGATATCTTATAAAAACATACTAATCATAAGTACACATGCGTATATAACGTGTGTATACATTTGAAAGTGTATAAATGGATACGCCCAGACACAGAGATGTATTTGGGAGAGATTGGGGGGCTATTGCTAGGGTCTCGGGATGTTCTGCACATGTTTTACCACTCAGCAACCCACCAATCAACCCTCTGTACGCTTTAAATGTCTTCCCAGTGGCTTTGGTTACCTTTCTATTGCTGCAGTAAAACACCATGACTAAGGCAACTTGGAGAGGAAAGGGTTTGTCTAGGCTCCTGGTTCCAGAGAAATAAGGGTCCATCTCCTTTGCAGCCTATAAGGACAGCAGCAGGCAGGCCTGGTGACTGGGGCTGGAAGAAGAGAGCTCATATTTCAAACCATAAACAGGAAAGCAGAGAGAGTGAACAGGAAATGCCTTGAGTCTTCAAACTCTCAAAGTTCACTTTCAGTGGTATAGATCCTTCAACAAAGCCACAACTCCTTTTCTTTCTTTTTTTTTTCTTCTCTCTTATTGAATATTTTCTTTATTTACATTTCAAATGTTAGCCCCCTTTCCCTGGTTTCACCTCCGGAAGCCCCCATCCCCTCTCCCCATCTCCTGCCTCCATGAGGGTACTCCCTACTCACCCTTCCTTTCCCTCCTGCCTGCCAGCCCTGGCATTCCCCTACACTGGGGAAATGAGCCTTCACAGGACCAAGGACCTCTCCTCTCATTGATGCCCAACAAGGCCATCCTCTACAACATATGCAGCTGGAGGCATGGGTCTGTCCATGCGTACTCTTTGGTTGGTGGCTTAGTCCCTGGAAGCTCTGGGGTGTCTGGTTGGTTGATATTGTTCTTCCTATGGGGTTGCAAATCCCCTCAGTTACCTCAGCCCTTTCTCTAACTCCTCCAATGGGGTCTCTGTTCTCAGTTCAATGGTTGACTGTGAGCATCTGCCTCTGTATTTGTCAGACTCTAGCAGAGCCTCTCAGGAGACAGCTATATCAGGCTCCTGTCAGCAGACACCTCTTGGCATATGGGATGGATCTCCCAGTGGGGCAGTCTCTGGATGGCCTTTGCTTCAATCTTTGCTCCATACTTCAACTCCATATTCCTCCTATGAGTATTTTGTTCCCCTTCTAAGAAGTATTGAAGCATTCACACTTTTGTCTTTCTTCTTGAGCTTCATGTGGACTATAAATTGTACCTTGGATATTCTGAGCTTTTGGGCTAATATCCACTTATCAGTGAATACATATCATGTGTGTTCTCTTGTGATTGGGTTACCTCACTCAGGATGATATTTTCTTGTTCCCTCCACTTGCCTGGGAATTTCATGAAGTCATTGTTTTTAATAGCTGAGTTATACTCCATTGTGTAGATGTACCACATTTTCTGTATCCATTCCTCTGTTGAAGGACATCTGGGTTCTTTCCAGCTTCTGGCTATTATAAATAAGGCTGCTATGAGCATAGTGGAGCATGTGTCATTGTTATATGTTGGAGCATCTTTCAAATATATGCCCAGGAGAGGTATAACTGGGTCCTCAGGTAGCACTATGTCCAATTTTCTGAGGAACTGCCAGATAATTTCCAGAGAGGTTGTACCAGCTTGCAATCCCACCAACAATGGAGGAGTGTCCTCTGTACCAGAAAAAGGGGATCAAGTTTAAATGCCTGGTAGTATGGGGGAGATCTCATTCAAATCAAGACATTCCAGTCCTTGGTCCCCATAGTCTCAATCCCATATCAACATGAGAAATGCTTTAGTTCAGCTGCAACAGTCCCCATAGCCTTTCACTTGAAGACATCTAAAGAGTAAAAGTACATTTTCTCTATGGATTTTTTTTTATAAAAATCTTTTGTTGGTGATATTTAAAAATGTTAATTCTGAAACTTAAAATTCCCTTAAGTGAGTAAAGAACTAGTTTGCTAGGCCTGCCACTACTCACATTTACTCTTTTGTTTATCATGGTAATGGACTAACATTGGTCTCCTGGAGATAAATTTCCATTTTGTGTCACTATCTCCAGTAGCTGTAAGTGAAGACAGTACATTCTTATTCAGAGTTAAAGAAAGAAAAAGAAAAGAATGAGCATAAGGAAGGAAGGGAGGGAGGGAGGGAGGGAGGAGGGGGGGAGGGAGGAGGAGGAGGAAAGAAGTATACACCTTGTCTGTAGGCAGGTTTGATGGTGATCATTGGAGTAATTCTCTTAGCCCTGGAAAAGGCCATTGACCAGCATTGAACTTCGTTAAGATATTACTCCCATCACCTCATACATTTCTAATGAGAATTAGATACAAGCAAGGGACTTAGAATACTCATAGTGTACTTTAAGCTATTCTAATTGCCTCTCCCGCTCTAATTTTAATGCATCCAAATCATCTTTATCGTATAAATGAAGCTTGAAAATGTCAGCCAGATCCAAATTCCAGGATTTTATTAACAGCAAACAGTTGAGTAAAAGTTGTTAGACTGGGTAAGGAGAGGGGACATCTCTGCTTGTTCTCTGGGCTCCCTTGCTGCTGGGGTTCCTCCACACAGCTAAGTACAATGGGCATTCACCTATGGACAGTGCTGGTGTGGATACTGTTCTTTCTCTTCCCTGCAATGGGAAAAGTTTGCTTCTGAGCTGAATGGATTAAGGAAAGGGATTTGTTTAGATAAAGCAGGTTGTCCTGGTGCCAAACACAATCTAGCCCTACATTCAAGAAGCCCTATGGATTATCTTGTATGTGACAGAGCAAACCCACGTAAGTTGCATGGCACGATGACCCACCCTTTGTAAAACCACAAACCGGTGGCTTGTCCCCCGCCTCCAAAGTAAAGCTTACAGTAACAGCTAACTGTGTATAAGACGCTCAAGCAATACTTAAAATAAAAGACACTTTGTTCTTGACAGGATTTTAGTATTCAAATGCCAGTACTCAAATACCAGACTCCTTATCAGCACGTAGACTGAAGGAAATGGAATAAAATTAAATAAGTGATACATTGAAAAACTTTAAGCTGGATCTATAAGAATCCAAGTGGTTAGTGAGGGGGTTGGACGGAGTAGTCCCCCTTTCTCGGGCAGATAGCATCTATAGTTCTGTTACCCCAAGCCTAGATTGTTAATGTGTCTTAAGATTTCCTAGACAGCAATGTTTATGCTGTTGAATGGCTTGATGTGTCTGTGAGCTGGTTGAATACATTTTAGAATCAATTTCCTCTGAAGATACAGCATGTTACCACTGTAGCACGGGGAATAATTAGATTTGGCTACAGTGCTTATACAGGAGTGACCCCAATTCTTCAGTGGCTACAAACAAATAAATTTCGGAATAATGATATATTTCAGAAAAGTGGTATGTTAAAACAAAATAATAACTAGTTAAATATGAAGGTGATTCTAGTCGCTGCCGTTTTGTGGTCGAAATTCTCCCTTTTTTCTCGCCATCCTGTTTCTGCCTTTGGATCTGCTCTATGATGCTTCGGAACCAGTGCCTGCTAGTGGCAATATTTTGTTCTTATTACATTTCAAACCCTGAATTTACCTAACAGAACAAAGAAAACTGTTTTGAAACTTTGATCTTATCACCAAGTTTCCATTCTAGAGGGATAGACAGGCATACTGCAGGCCAAATTCAACCATAATTCTCTACGAAAACACAGCCTTGTAACTCTGGAGGAATCGGGATTTTTCTGTGTAGAAGTAGCTTGGCCTCCATTTCCAATAAGAAGCTGTGAGCCGGAGTAGCCCAAAGTTAAGTCCTCGATGACCTGTATATATTAACTCCAAGCCTCCATCTTCAAAGGCCTTTAGCAGTGGAGGGAACAGCAAGATGAAAGGCATGATGAAGAGACATAATTAAAACTTAATGGTTGCTTGTTGTATAAGTAGGTGCAAAGGAAAAAAACGATCATTTTAGGTATTCACAAGGAATTTCCAAAGAGTTTTGTGTCTTATAAGTAATTAATTTGGGGTAGTTAACACTCATAGGTGACCCCTAGAAGACCGTGGGACAAGGCTAAGTACCCGGCTCTCTCTTCTATTATGGTTTTTGACTATTTTATAACACACACACACACACACACACACACACACACACACACACACACGGACATATCACTTGGATATATCACTAAATCCAAGAAAACTAGAGAAGAGCTGACCTCTCCAGAATTGTTCTGTGGATTGATTCTGACTAACGCCATGACCTTTTGATTTTTTTGATTTTTTTTTTTAGATCTCTCCTAAAATCTCTCCAGGGAATAACGGGCATAATATATTCTTTGGGGTCAGTGAAAGGCTGATTAAAACCTTTGGCCGAATAGTTTCAGAAATTATAGGCACACCTCACCTTAGATGATGGTCACAAAAGCTTTTCCTCTAACTTCAGCAAAAGGCTGTCCCATGGACAAAGTGATGTCTAGACAGAGGATCTCAGAATGGCAAATTTAGCTTTCAGGGCTTCAATCTCTAGCAAGTAACCATATCTAGTCACTGGGAGATAGTCTTGTCTGTGTATGTCAGGTGATGTGAGCTTGAACACGGGTTTCCATATATGTTCTGGCTGAAGACAAGTCCCTCCGTGATCTTTCTGTTTGTCAGTCATTTGTCTGGATAGGAGAGGAGCATCACATCCTTCCGGCCCTGTCATCCCCATCAGTTAGGTCCTTCCTCTTCCCTGCCCCCCAATACACTGAATTTCTTAATGAAGCTTGGAGAAAAGTAGTCGTTCTGACGTCACAATTGTGTGGATGGCACTGTTTTCTTCTCGTCTGTATGATGCTACTTGTTTTGCTTTTGCACACTCTGATGAATAGTGCCAACAAACGACAAGCACCAGCAGGAAGTCAGCGGTAAAGGTGAGAACCTAAACATTGACTCAGGGATCAACAGCAACAAAACAAACATGAAAATTAAGATGAGAGAGAGAGAGAGAGAGAGAATAGAATAAGACATTGACTGGCTGGGTACCATGAGTCTCTTATTTGGACTGCCAGACTCTAGAAGGAAAAATCTCAATAAATGTTCTTTAGCCTTTTGGCGTGACCATCGGAGGTCTCTGTACTCATGAAACAGGCTGTTAGAAAGCTGGCAGACTCTAAACTGGTTAAAGATAAAGTTCTCTGGTTGAGGAAATAGCTCACCTAGTAAAGTGCTTGCCCTACAGCCAGGGAGATCAAAATTCAATCACCAGGATGCAGGCCAAAATGCTAGGCACGGGCGTGTCAACTTTTCAGCTGGCCCACCTGTGCAGATCTGCTTGACGAGGGATCTAAGGATCTGAAAGAATGGGGTGAACCACAGTCTGGTGCTGCAGACAATCTTACTTCAGGTTCAATGTACTTTTATACACACACGTGACAAAGGAAGTAAGAATCCAAGGAAAGTTGTTTGAGTTCAGACAAACATGTGGTCAGAAAAACGTGTAAACAAACATCTGTAAGCGCATACTAAATATCAATAGAGCAGCTGTTTCCCAGGTCTTTCTCAGAACAGATCAACTTTAATACAGTTGCCTGGCAAGTACCTGGGAAAGACCAAAGGCAAGGCAGAAGGCCATATGCAAATTCAGGGTATACTGACCAGAATGGAAACTATAGCTATTGTCTGACATCTGACAAGAATAGTAATGTCTTATAAACTGAATGTAAATGTTTAACACAGGAGGCATGAAATCACATCCAAGAACAGTCTGGAACCGACTGCTCCTGAGGTAAAAGGCCTCTCTCACAGCTCCCCAAAGCATCGTCCACCATGTGTCATTCTTTTTACTGTGTTCCAGTAGAGGGCCACAAGATTACAGTCCCAGCAATGAGGAGACAGAAGTTGGGGTTCCTTGGCTAGCAGGCCTAGCTTAATTGGTAAGCTCCAGGTCAATGAAAGAACCTGTCTCCAAGGAGTCACATGGTCTTCCTAAGGATGACAACCAAAATTATCCCCTAACCTCCATGCACTGTGTGTACACTTATGTGCATCTGGCTATGCATGAGTAAGTACGCATAGCTGTAAACACACATAAAAAGGAACTAAAATAAAAGTCTCCGATTTAAGAATCTTAAATTCTACTCACTGTTCTTGGTAACTAAGCAAGTTGTGAAATTTTATTTCGAGCCTATAAAAGTAAACTCATTTGCATAGCTAAGCAGGTCACACAGCAGAGACATATTTATGGCCGTCTCTGTTCAGTCCTGTAATGGTACCTACGACACCATCATCTCACCACACCAAACAACAACAGTCAACACACATATCGTCTATGTTTAAACTTCTCTGAGTATCTCAAGGAGTAAAATGCTGTTCCGTTGTTAATTTGTTGGGATCACAATAGTGTCTCACAGCCTACTTCCTCTCATGTCTCCTCTAAGCTCCAATAACCCTACCCTCTTAAACGATAGTTATTTGTTGATGAAAACCAAAAACATAAATCAAGGGGAGACATTCATTGGAGCTTTGTCTAACATCTCGTCATCCCATCGGCTGCTTCACGTACAGCGACGTGAAGATTGATTGGTGAGTTCAGGCAGGATCTGCTAATCTCTCCATTATTCAAGGCCTTACTCTTTCACCCCCAAACCCTATCACCCTTAGTTGTTTACTGCCCAGGCCCCACATTCCACTGGGGGGTGACAAAACAATGATTTTATAAAGCTACCCATTCCCCACCGATTCTTTTAAATGGCTGCATGTCAATTTGGTTGTAAACTCCAGCCATGACACTCCCCTCGTAGACAACAAGAAGGGCTACAATTATTTCTGACACCAGACAAAGTCACAGACCACTCAGGCATCACGAAATCCACAAAAGGCTTGAGGCAAGATATTGAGCAGGGTGACTTATGGGGACTCCCCTAACAGTTATCAAAATGATGTCTATGTCATTAGTTTTGGCCTGGTGTGGATGAAAGAAAAGAATCATACCTGGTCCCCTGTCCCGAGATATTTGGCACTCGCCCATATGGTGCACTATTTTTCTTCACTTAGTATTACAAAGTTGTCCTCTAAGCTCTCTACAGGTTTTCTCTATTAGATTATATCACAAGGCCACACAGCTAATGTCGAGCCAGTTTCTCACTTCATATGAAAGTCTAGCCGGCAGAAAGCTGGAAAATTCCTTTCAAGACCCAGTGTCTTCTGTCTTCCCCCAAATAAAGCCGATCCAGGAGAATTAAATGTGAGCTGAAATGAGCTTATCTCCCAGAAGGCCCAAGGGCTACTGCAAGGCTTCATCAAGAATTAGTAAAGGCTCAGAGAATGAAATAAATACTTGTTTCAAATATAATTTGGGGGCATTGTGGACTAGTACCAACCTAATCTTGGAGCGAACGAAAACAATTTCATCTTTCAAATACACAAGCCCGGTTCTACAATAGCCAGTAAATTGGCTCCTGCCTATGCTGTCCCACTAGACACAGACGTCTTTACTTGACTGATGGAGACTCCTCTTTGACCCGCCTCTGCCACCTTGAGAATGTCTGAGGATGTCTCTGCTTCCTCCAGAGATGATAGAGACTTGATCATCCCTTTGCTCCTGTTTTTCCTCTCTCTCTTCCCCCCCCTTTCACACACACACACACAACACACAACACACAACACACAACACACAACACACAACACACAACACACACATAAAAGAACACCTTACATTTTAATGCAGTTATTTTTTAAAATGAGCTCTTCTGAAAGGCTTCTCTCTCCACTCATCTCTTCCGTGTATTTTTCCCCCAGACGCTACAAGTTGCAGGGGTGTTTTGGATGCCTGTGGCTGTGCACTTGTGGTCATTTCATTTGGAAGAGTCGACCCTCTCTTTGGTTTATTTGTGGAGGAGGAGCTGCAACATGAGCATAGCCAGAGCCCTAGTCTTCGTCTCCCTCTCCTAACTCTGGGTTTCGCTTCAGTAATTTGGGTTATCAATTGATGTGTGGAACATGCCTGAATCAGTGCCTAGTGTGTGGGGGACACTTAATAAATGACTCCAAAATGGTGGCTACAGTTGTCACTTGTAGAAAGCACCCAGTTAGTAGCACTAACTTTAACATTTAAAGTTGAAAGTTTTTCATGAAGTGAGTGCAGCTTTTGGATAAGACCTGCCTTTCCCATGCTTGCTGTCTGTGGGCTAGAGGACATTTTTCTAATCATCTCTTTGTATTGCTACCTGGGACTGTGTGTTCCGTGTTGATGCTCTCTCTCTGGGTAGGGTCAGACACCGAATTTAAAACATCCTTGTTGTGCAGCGCAGACGCCAGCCTCTGAGGCAGGAGCGTTGTGAGGTGGAATGGAGCGAACTCTCTCATCGTGGAGATGCTGAGGTAGCCGAGCTTCTTCAGGGCTCCAGGCTCAGCTCTGAGAGTGGCCTCGGCCACTTAAATAACTCGGGCTAGTGGGCTGCTTTAAACAGGCCCTTTGCTGATGCGACCCACCGTTGGCTCTGTTGTGAGGCCCAAACTCATCTCCTCACAGACAGGCATGGGATCTTATACCTGTCACTCTGTTCACTAGGAAGGGTGAAGGAGCATACACCACAGACTCCCAAAATCTGGTTGCATTGGGTATAACTATTGCTACAGGATGGCTGACTTCTTTATGGCCCCCACCTCGGCTCTCGTGTTTCTCATTCAATGCATAACCAATCTGGAACCTACAGTTGTCCCACCATATGAAACCCTCTCCTGGAATGAGTCTTTATTAGTCTCAGTGGGTGAAGCCAGTTACACAGAATTTGTACCCTATTTGGGCTTCTGAGTACACAAGTGTCACGCACCCCAACCAGTAGGTCCTTTCAGTCCTTTCAATGATTTCTATTAAGCATTAAATTGACATGATCTAATAACACCCAGCAGACAAACCTCTTGGCATATCTGTGAGAAAGTTTCTGGTGTAGGTAACATGAGGTAGAAAGATGCTTTGTTTACTTTAACTCTTATGATAAAATGCCCAATCAAAAACCAAGGTAAAAGACAAAAGGTTTAATTTGGCTCAAAGGTCAAGACTACAGTTGATGGTGACAGAGAGGTGTCAGGAGCAGAAGTGTAAGGCAGCTCGTAAAGTCACATTCATTGTCAAACAGCAGAAAGCATGAGTGCGTATTTCACTTTCTCCATTTCTCATTTACATATTATTGTGTGTGCACACACCTGTGTGTACATTCATATGATGGTAGAGCATGCATGCCACAGTGCTTTTGTAGACGACAGAAGCCAAATGTGTAGAGAAAGTTCCCTCTTTCTACCTTTAAGTAGGTTCTAGGAATGAAACCCAAGTCACCAGACTTCTGCAGCAAGAACCTATACCCACTGAGCCATCTCACAACCCTTTTGTCCCCTTTATACAGTCTAGGAACTGAGCCCACAGAACATCGCTATTCATAATAGATAGGTTCCCTACACTCTTAAATAATCTGACAGAGACCTAGGTGTCCTAGATGACTCTAGATTCAATTAAGTTGACAAGTGAGATTGCCCACCACAGAAGATTCATTGTAGGTAGAACCATTGTATACCCTAGCATCATAACTGAAAAAAAAAAGGAGAAAGTGAGTTGAATATCAATTTCCATCTTTCTCTGATTCTTCACTGCAAACTATGTGACCACCTGCAACCTGGTCTTCTACACCAGGATGGGTTTTACCTTTCAAATTGTGAGGTAAAATGAACCTTTCCTTCCTTAGGTTCCTTCTGTCAGGTGTGTTTAATCACAACAAGAAACATCCTAAGACAGTTACGTCTAACATACCTGGCTAGGCCTCAAAGCCAGGCACCTAAATTCCAAATAGGCAAGCAATCTTACGCGTCTCTGGCTCATTCCAGATGAAAGCATCCACTACTGAAGCATGGAGGAGGCGTCAGGATAGCAAACTTTCACTCCATGTTAGAAAGATATGTAAAGGAAAAGCAGAGACAGACAGATGGACTGACTGACAGAGCCCATTATTTCTTCCTTTAGTTCGTGTCTTCAGTCCAAGCATTTTTGTCTTGACTTATAAAACACAGTAGTGGAAAGTGCATAAAACCCGAGTGGACAAAACACACAAACCAGAAACTACAGGGAATGCAGGAAATTGAATGCAACCAATGGTTGCTAGCAATCATTAGCTATTGTTACTGCTTTAAGGCATTTTTAACTCAAAGTGAATAAATTTAATTTGTGCAATATTGTTCTAGATATCTGATTGATACATCACTACATCACTGCAGTTGGAATTGACAAAACTATGTTGACCATGATGTAGACAGAAATATTCTCACCACAATTTAAAAACTGAGCACATGCCCATATGCAGATATGAATACACAGTACATTCTAATGTAAAACTGGCCTTAGCTTATTATGATGATATAAACTTCAAAACAGAGAATACAAATGGAAAGCCTTGGTTTAACTCCTTTTGCTATCATGTGTTGTCAGTCAAGGTTAAGGTGCCTGAGTTTCTGGGCTCTCTTGGCCGATTTCCTGCTGTTGTACTCAGACCACAGACCACAGACAGAAGCGATCTAAGGAAGGAAGCATTTGCTTCTCTCAATACTTCAGGTGATCCTGTATATCTCGGAAGGAAGGATGCTGTAGGACAGCCAGTACGTTTCACAACAGCCAGAAGTAGAGGAAAATGCAAACCAGAACTGAGCAGCCTTCTGCTCCCTCGTGTTCCATCTAGGCCTCCTGCCCATGGAGAGGTGCTGCCCGTAGTCAGGGTGTGTTTTGTCTCTTCAGTTATATCTCCCTGAAAAAGCCCTTATAGACAGATCCAAAGGAGATCATTAATCTCCTAGGTATTTCTTAATCCACTCAAGTTGACGATAGAAAAAATAGATAACATGTGAGCCTTCATCTTTAAAACTAGACTGTTGATACTCACAGAGAATGACATTTGCTTGTGTATTATTTGCTAGAATTTCTCACCGTGTTTGCCACCCTACTGTCCACAGCTTCAGAAATCCCTGAGTATAATTGGCACCATGTGCACTAAATACCTCATTAAGATCTTCAGATGCAGACGAAAGTGCATTTCGGGTACCCAAATATACAGAAATAAGAAAACTCACCCAAATTGAGCCTACCAGTGTTTCACAACAATGAAAGTGCATAAAAATTAAGTAAAAACCAAAACAAATAAGGTACTATTATTTCCTTAATTATAACAGAATGGAAGGCCCATTTCTCACTTTGCAGAAATCTCACCCAGGTGGGTAAGCATTTTGCAAGTTTGGATACCACCTGACAAGAAACAATTAAGTAACTCAGTGTTTAATTTGCTAATTTGTTACCTGATTTAAATTAAAGATAAATTAAGCTGTGTTCTTTATTTATTAGCAAGATTCCGGTAAACAAAGTTTAGAGGAATAAATAAAATTGAGTTTCTTCATGACTGATTTTAATTATGCACAAACTATGAAAGTCTGCTTCCCCAACTTGTCCCATTTAGCCTGATTTCAGAAAGCAAACCTCTGTAATACGATCGGTAGCCCTCAAATAACGCCCTCATCTCAAATATGTTTACAGAAGCTAAGGAACATTGGAGGCAGACATTCTGAGTTGCATTGATAAGTAAAACTAAATTCCTAGGCGTCGTTTTAATATTATGAGTGTGATGAATATGTAAATAAGTGTTCTGTGCGAGATTTCCAATATTTATAAAATGATTATAATTAATGATCGTTCACTGTCAATACCCATGGCAAAGTTAGCATGTTACCAAGAGCTACAGGGTACTTATAATTAAGCTTGTTAGACTACCAAAAATCATTGTCGCCCTTGCTGACTTGAGAGTTTTTGGAGAGAAACTTTATCCCAACTATCAAGATAAAAGAAAAGACGACTCTTTTGTCTATCATCTTAAAGCTTCCCCTTCCTGGGGCTCAATCGAAAGGCAATGCACCTGCTTAACATCAAGCAGTTGTTAGAACTCTCCTTGAGAATTTTTCCACCATCAGTGATTCATAACCACCTCCTTTATGTGATCCTATGATATGTCTTTTAAAGTCTACATTTTAAAGTTATTTCAGGGGCCCACTTAATCAGGGTTACAGAAGCCCTGTGGACTTGCCTTCCTTCATCTGCTCCCCACTTGGGTTTTGTCTCAGCATCCTGCTACCTTGTCTCCTGGCAGCCCAAACTGTGGACTGCAGCATTCACTGGCCCAAAAGAATTAGGTGTGTGTTTGCTTCATGTTGTCTCTTTAGGGAAGTTAAAACAAATTTTTAAAAACCAAACCATGTGAACCACTGTGAACTAGAGAATAGAAGTAGCCTTAGATGTAGCCTTAGTAAATGCAAGAAACTATAAAGGGGTTCTAAGGTGTTTTTTAAAGTTAATGATCTGTTGCAGGTTAAAATTAATGATGACTAGGAAATAGTAATATTGACTGCAAAATGGAGATCTACACAGGTAAGAACAAGCATCATGCATACAAGGTCAGGTCTGCTCTGCTTACACTTTTGTGTCCCTGCTTCTCGCCTGGTGCTTGGCATGGAGACTCAGAAACAAGGACTATAAAAGCAACTGTCCAGACCTGGTGGAATAGGCCATCCCAGCTATTCAGGGGACTAAAGCAAGAGGATGGCTAATACGATGAAACCTGGGCTGCAAATGATTTCAAGACCAACCAGGGGAGGTAGTAAAACAAGAGTTGGTTAGTTAGTTGGTTCCATGTTTAAAGTAAAAAACAGAATTCAGAGCTATACTTCGGTGGTAGAGAAACCTCCTAGCATCCATAAGACCCTAGCAGAGAAAAAGAACTAATTGTTAAAAGCAAGAGTGGAGAGAGAAAAGAAGGTAAGAAAGAACAAGGAATAAATACACAAAGCCTTCATCTAAAATGGCACAGCAGGCCCATCCGGTAGGTTCCATGGATGGTGATATCACAGAAGAGAGCTGGTGTGCTCTCGTTTGACAGGATCCCACCCTCTTATTCTTGATGGGGCAGAATGCCCAGAGGTAAGGCGTTGGTGTCCTTGCTGAGGACATGTGAGTCTGATCAGCTTAGGTGAATTTGACTGCAGTAGAAGGAGAAATGGCTCTCCTGCCATTTTGGCATTAAATCTGCTACATTGTTTATGTACATCATGGGACATAATGAAGGAGGTTTGGCCTCACAGAACTCCCACCCTGAAGAACCACAAACCTTAGAAATTGAGGTAAAAGTGGGCGTGGTTCCCTAAGAGGACCATTCTTCTGGTCTCTGGTGGCCTCAAGCAGGTCTTGGCCAATTGGATGCGTTTTCTCTGCATTTTCACACAGTCTTCTTCTGAATGTGCCCATGTCAGAATTTTTTAGAAAAGTCAGTCATGTTCCCTGAGGGCTTACACTAATGACTGCAATTTTTATATGACCATCTACAAAGATCGTATTTCTAAGTAAAGTCAAGTTCACAGGGATTATGATCAACACTTCAGCATCTCTTGAAAGACACAATTCTACCCAGAACCAGGATTTCAAGAGTCTTGTGATGAACAACTGAATGGAAAGTGTCTTAATCTGTCTTCTTTTGCCAGAACCAGACACCACAAACCGAGACATTAAAGTAAAGGAGCTTATTTGAGCAGCTAGTTTTGCAGAACGATGTCCTAATGGTGAGGATTTTTTTTTAAGTTTCTGGAGGCTTGCAGGTAAAAGACATGGCAAGGGTTTGGGCAAGGTGAGGACATCAGTGTTCCTCATAACAGAAAAGAGAAACAGCAGTGAGCACAGAGGTGCAGAAAGACTCATGTGTATAGCAAAGGCACTCTGAAAACACTAACCCCTTCCTCTAGACCAGTGGCTCTCAACTTTCCCAAGGCTGTGACCCTTTATTACAGTTCCTCATACTGAGGGAACCCCCAGCCCTCCAACCATAACATCGATTCATTGCTACTTTATAACTTCAATGTTGCTATGCTATGAACCATACTGTGTATATCTGAGTTCTCTGATGCTCTTAAGTGACCCCTGTAAAAGGGTCATTTGACCCCCAAAGGGGTTGTGAACCACACGTTGAGGACCACTGCTCTAGGGAGCCTTGATTCATCCATGGCAGTAAAGTTCTCACCACCTAAATACTCAAAATGTCACTGCACTGTGGCTTAAGATCTCAATGCATGTTGTTGTTGCTTGTTTTCTGTGGGTTGTTTTTTTTTTAAGGCAGGGTATTGCTATGTACTTATAAACCCAGGGTAGTCTGGAATTTGTAATCCTCCTGCCTCAAACTCCCAAGTACTGGAATTACAGACATCAGTCAATATGCCTGTCAACACATGAACTTTTGGTGAACACAGTCAATGCATTAGCCCAAATATGGATGGATGGGATAGATAGATAGATAGATAGATAGATAGATAGATAGATAGTTATGGTTAACCTTAGTTAGTTATGGTTTTACTGCTGTGAGCAGACACCATGACCAAGGCAACTTTTATAAGGATGTAAGGACAACATTTAATTAGGACTGGCTTAGAGGTTCAGAGGTTCAGTCCATTATCGTCAAGGCAGGAGCATGGCAGCATCTAGGCAGGCATGGTGCAGGAGGAGCTGAAAGTTCTACATCTTCATCTGAAGATGCTAACAAAATATTGACTTGCAGATAGTTAGGATGAGGATCTTAAAGCCCATGCCCACAATGACACACCTCCAACAAGGCCACACCTTCTTGTAGTGCTACTTCCTGGGCCAAGCATATTCAAACCATGGATATAGTTAGTCAGTTTGAGATTGTTTTGCCAACCAAGTAGGAATATCAACTAGGCAATTATAGAAACATCAAACAAAGTCCACTCAATCATGTCCAGGCTAAAGAACAGAAACTGGGGAGTCATCAGTGCACAGAGGGACAGAACTTAAAGTCATGATATGGAATAACTTAAAGAAACCCAAGTCCCTTGGCATTCCAAAGTTTCATTCTAAAGAAATGAAGGACCACAAAGTCATTGATAGTGACCTAGTAAGAGAGGTAGGGTAAGCCAGGTAGTGGTGGTGGCGCATGCCTTTAATGCCAGTACTTGGGAGGCAGAGACAGACCGATCTCTGAATTCAAGGCCAGCCTTGTCCACAGAGTGAGAACCAGGGCTACCCAGAGAAACCAACCCCTGCCTCAAAACAAAGCAACAACAACAAAATAATAGTGAAATAATTTTTAAATAGGTGAGCTGAGGCTAGGATTCTGCCGCTCATCCCATTGGGAGCTGAGTAGAGGTAGTGAGCGTAGTGAGCGTAGTGAGCGTAGTGAGCGTAGTGAGCGTAGTGAGCGTAGTGAGCGTAGTGAGCGTAGTGAGCGTAGTGAGCGTAGTGAGCGTAGTGAGCGTAGTGAGCGTAGTGAGCGTAGTGAGCGTAGTGAGCGTAGTGAGCGTAGTGAGCGTAGTGAGCGTAGTGAGCGTAGTGAGCGTAGTGAGCGTAGTGAGCGTAGTGAGCGTAAGACCTATGCTTTTTAAAAGACCTCTCCTCTTTCATTTCTACCACACTAATAAGCAAGTGTTCTCCTCATTGGCTCAGAGGAGTGAGCCCAAGCTAAGAGTGACTGAGAGACAGAGGAGCAGAAGAGGTGGGCAGAGGTGACAGGGAGCACCACCCTGTGCTGAAAAGTGAAACCAAACTAAGCTTCATTTCCTCTCCTGGGCTCTGCCATCTTGTGCAACCTTCTCTCTCTGCTCTCCAGAGTCCATGGCTGTTAAATGCACCAGGTATTGTACCGTGTGACTGCATTGCATGCATTAAAACTGAAACTCATGTTTGAAGTTCTTTGCTCAAATCATACACTCTATCCCTGCCCGCCAGTTGGGTAACTCTATAGACATAAGCCACACCTCACCCGATTCCATCCCCGAGGAGGGACTAGGTGACCCTAGGACTCTGTGTATTCAAAATCAACATCTCTGTCCTATCGCAGTGAATGTGACTCTTTCTTTACCATTACCATAGATTAATTAATCTAATTAGGGAAACTGATGGTTTGGAAAAATGGAGAGACAGTTCTGAAAGGCCACATTAAAGATGTTTGACTAAATGAGGGATGAAGTTTGGAGAGTGAGTTGTGAAATCTGAAGGCAATGAGCAAGAGAACCCTTTCCTCTCAGTCAGTGGGATAAAGAACCCAATGTAGGTTTGTGGGGGAAACCAAGAAGGCCAGTGGCTTCACCGCACACGTCTTACCAGAGTGACCATTTCTGCTCTGGGTTTACCACCAGCCGTGGGATAGCCATGAATATCTTCTACCTGAAGTCCAGGTGGAGGAAATAATCAGGAAGTCAGCCTAGCCTGGTGGCAGAGAGTTCAAACTGAGAACAATCAGCATCAGAGATGGTAGGAAAGTCAAGGAGACTCGTGACTCTCTGAGAGAGGCAGTTCCTGTTGATTATGAAGAGCCTAAGTCATTCCAAGTAAGGTTGCCGTGAACCAAAGGGAATAAAGAAATTCTGAAAGGTCAGGATGTGGCGGCTTCCAGGTTAATCATGCAAATTACCTATGGATGGGATGAATTATGGCAGTCGCATAAAGAGAGAATCAAACCACCGAGGGCAGGATTGCAGGACTCAAAAGAGGTAATGACTATATTCCAGTTCATGACAGGCAGAGAGCCTGGACTACTCTTAAAGAGCTAACCTCGCCAGGTTTCCTTAAGGAGGGAAGGAACTTTACTGTCTGGCCTTCTTTTGAATAGAAGAAAGAGTATAAATTTAATATAGAATGTTCTAGTGGGAACCAAACAAGGAGGGCTACCCTACTACCTAGAATGTGGCAAAGTAATTTAAAAAAAAATTAAGGAGCAATGGGAGTCTTGGCCCAGGTCTTTCTGCTCAAACCTAAATAGAAGACCTTGGGAGATGGCTTCGTGAGTAAGGGGCTACAGAAGTTAGGAGTTGGGAGAGTTTGAAATCTCCGTATTTATTAAGTAAAGACCAAGTTATCTATAAGAGCAGAGACAAACCATTTTTTTAGAAAAACTTAACTATTCCAGATTTTTGTTGAAAAAGCAAAATACATACTAAATTAAGCCTGATTTTATACATTAAAAAACTCTTGGATGGCTACCATGCTGTAGACTAGGGAATTCGGCTTGAAATTTACGGCACTTATATAGAGTTTTCCCTCCATATTTCTTATGTTTGTATTGCAGTAATGAAGAAATATGGAAGCCGTCTGGAGGCCAAATAATGTCTGTAAATTCCCATGGATAAAGCCTCTCTTTATATTTCAAAGTTATGAAGTTCGAGTCCTGTTATGGTTCCACTTTTATTACTTTTCCCCCATCAATGCAATTACTGATTGATTAATACTTATTGGCTTTCTAAAGTAGAAAAAATATGGCTGAAATAAAACACTTTAAAGAAAGGGGGAGCAAACAAACACAAAGTGAAAATGCAAAGGAATCCGATGCCCTTATCCGGGCTCTCTGTGCACATGGGTGCTGAGACAGAGATTCAGAGGGCACAGAATTGCTTGCAGGGTGGGAATAGAGGAGGACCAGTGTTGTTTCCCAGGCTTTGGTCCATAGAATTGAGTAGCACAGGTTAACCCAACAAGCAGATGTGTAGACTCCAACTCCGCCTCACCCTTCTGTCTTCAACCCCTGAGCCCTGAGATCAGAGAGGGGAGAGTAAAATGCCCTGCCCAGAGAGTGGGTTCTCTCTCTCTCTCTCTCTCTCTCTCTCTCTCTCTCTCTCTCTCTCTCTCTCTCTCTCTCTTTCCCCCCCCCTCTCTCATGTTTACTCTCACACTTGTTTCCTTTCTCCGTCCCTTCTACTCATGCATTGTTTTTTTGGTTTTGGGTTTGGTTGTTTTTGGGGGTTTTGTATGTTTGTTTGTTTGTTTGTTTTTTGTTTTGTTTTTTGTTTTTGCCACAGGTTCCAGGTCTCTCTTGCCCTATCATTAAGTCAAAAGGAGACAAATTCACTGGATAAATGTCATAACTGATGCTGTGCATGGTAGAGAAGTGCTGGCCAGGTGGCTCAGCAGGAAAAGGTATTCACTGCCAAACCCCAGAATCCAGGGATCTACACACAGTAGAAGGAGAATACTGATGCCCTCCAAGATGGCCCCTGACATCCACACACTCAATGTGATACCTATGTGCACATAGAGAGGAGGAGAGAGAGAGAGAGAGAGAGAGAGAGAGAGAGACTGACTCCAGAGAGAAACAGAGAGACAGAAAGACAAAGACAGAAGCAGAGACAGAGAGACAGTCACGCACAAGCACACATATCATACAGATAAACGTTTTTTTAAATGATAGAAGAGTAGACTATCCATCCCCCAAATTCAGAGGCAAATATTTGCCTCCAAACATAACTGTGTTCATTGCTCAGTTAGATGGCAGTCTCCCCTGGGATTCAGTGCCCCTGACTTCAGTGGATTGTCCCCCATGAAGCTTATCTCTCTTGCCTTGCAGACATTCCCACAAGACCTTAAATCATTTAAGAAACCTTGGTGTTGTAGGAGAACCCATGCCAGGGACAGAAAAATAAATCACATGTATAAAATAAATGTCTCAGATAAACCTACTTCGCTATTATATTTAATTTGGAACATATGAAATTCATACTTTAGGGATATCAGGATGACTGAATTATGGCCATTCTATGTGTTCGTTCAATACATGTCCCTTACTTTCAGTTAGAAAGCTTCTTCAATAGTAAAGTTGGACCAAATTAGAATATTTCCCTTGTCCTGAGATCGTAAAAATCCACAACTCTCCTTTTCCATCCATCTGGCTTTGTTGGTTTGTTTATTCTTGTCTTTCTGAGGTAGGGTTTTGGTACATAGCCCAGAATGTCTTTGACCTCACTCCATATCCCAGGCTGGCCTCAAACTAGCAAGTGCCACCGTGCAATGTAGTAACACACAAGTTTTAAATGCAAAATATAATTAATGCAGACTAGAAGGAAAGTGAAAGTGTTCGCCACACAAAGAAACAAGAGACTATTGGATCAGATGTAGAGATTTCTGTTGAATTTGCTGTGCAGTCCGTGTGTGTGTCTGTGTGTGTGTGTGTGTGTGTGCGTGTGTGTGTGTGTGTGTGTGTGTGTGTGTGTGTGTGTGTGTAACCCTAGAATCTAGGTCTACTTTTTTCCTTCCAAAGTTGTTTTTACTTTAATGAATTAAATATACTCAAGAGAAAACCAATAGACTCAGCAAGAAACATAAATTAGAAGCTAAAAGTTAATGGGAAGTGAGAGGATGTTTCATGAAGAAAGGAGATTGTGACTCTTCTACAAGGTGCTTTACCTTGGTACCTGTCTCCTCCCCACACAATTCCCATCATCCTTAGCGCCATCTCTCCTCGACTCTAAATGCTGAAACTTCATTCATGAATTCTTAGCTACTTTCAGGATGTATTCTACTAGTTTATATTCCTCAAAATATAATAGGACTGATGTATTCATTGTGTTAAATAGCGTCCATTCTATTAGTTCTGGAGATCTTGGCTTATTTGTTTCTATTTGCTTTGGTTCCACATAAAAGAGAGTCAGGTTTAGAGGGGCGGTGGAGGACTCACCCAGTGAAAATTGCCACTCAAAAGGTACAGGCGGGCCCCAGCACTTGAGAAGGAGAATGCTGAGTTTTCAGCCACCCTGGTCTGCACAGTGAGATCCACAGTAGCAGGTATAAACATTGGACTTCAAGAACACATAATACGGTGTATACATTCAAATTTATGAATGTCAAAACATAGCGAGTTAAGACAAGAGAACCCGTATAGGTACATGGCTATTGTATGATTTTATCCATTTAATGTAGAGATAAGCTTTTAACCAAGACCACAATAGTCCAAAGTGATGCAAAGAAAGAGAAACATCACAAGAAATTATAAGTCCGTGTCTTGGAGTAAAGCGAGAATTTATCGCCGTTTAACGCCGCTTCCGTCGAGAGAGAGGCCCCGTGGCTAAAGAAGATGGGCTGCGATGAGCTGATCTTTGGGATGGAATCCATATGTTTTCATTATGGACTGAGCTAGTGAGGAGTTGCTCACTTTAAGATAACCCTATAGACTGGAATCGAATTTCAGGCGCTATGAAAAAGGAAGTGGCTGGTTGCCTGGAGGGGGCGGAGCACACCCACGGAAGACCTTGAACCTGGGAGAAATCAATAAAGCTCGGTGGGTGTAGCTACGGCGAGGGAGCCAGACTGGGGTCCATAATAAATATCAGTGGGAGCAAACGAGAAAACAATGTGAAGAGGAGATGATGGCCATCGGAGAAATAATAGGAAAAGCAGTAAGGGATGATTTCAGAGTCGGGGATTTCAGAGGGGCGATTAAGCAGAAGGAAATCAACTGAGGCAAAATGACAAAAAAAAAAAAAAAAAAAAGCGTGGAAGAAGAACTAATAGCTACTGTGATATTTCAAACTCAAAGAAAGAGGTCAGTAAGAATCTTTCCAAAAATAAACCTCGTCTTTAATGGGGTAGGAGAGGGGGAAAAAATCAGAATTTTAGGATGTGTGCTTCAGGGAAGGGGATGTGAAGTATTAAACCACGAAGGTAACTTTAAATCGGTTTTAAAGAATGCCTCCTTTTACAAAGAATGATTAGACATGAGCCGCTTGCATTGAGTCAGGCTCTCCCCCAGAGTAGCTCAGGCACTTCAGGGCTGCATTAATCTTCTTGGTCCCTGGGGCACCATTAAGTACAGGCAGCGGTAATTTACTAAATTGCATACTCGAAGCCTGAAAGAGTTAATGCGGCTCGGAAAGTGCCTAACATTTACCCAGGGAGTCATTTACACACTGGAAGCATCTGGCTGAATATGGATTCAATTGTTTACTGTAGTGTGGGCCTCACAGAAAGCGGGTCACAGGCTTTCTCTTATTGAAAAGTTCTGGTGAACAATTTCTTTCATTTAAGAAATATCCACCTACCGCCCCATTCTTCTCCGGTAATCTGTTTTCATTGTGCCGAAAAGAAAAGATGTAGCAAGAAATAAACTTACACTCCTTGATTGGCCCAGGCGAACGACTTGATTGTAATTTCACCTTTGTTATGGGATGGCTTGGGAGGCTGTCAGGGTGAGTGATTCAGAGAAACTCATAGATCTGGGACCAGTCTTGATTTCCTCTCTGGAAGAGGACATTCTATAAATCTGTACAAATGTTTGTATTTTACGTCTCAGCATGCCAGAGGACCTTAAGGAACGCTGTCTAATAAAGAACAGACTAGAAAGACATTCACACATGAATCAATGCCAAGTTATTCTGAGACAGTGCGCATCAGTACGCGTATTCGGGACTGTTCAAATGTCAACAGTCCCACAAAGTAGGCAACAATGTTTTTTAAAGCCCTCAGCCTGGGATACAGCCCTCACCGCAGACAGTACACTGTAGGAAGAGAGGGAAGGCTCAACCCAGAGAGATCCTGTGACCTATGGGGAAGGAGATGGATAAACCGACAAACGGACAAGTGCATGTAGAGTTCCAGACGTTATGAGATGTGCTTTCGAGACAGCTTTTAACTGCCAAGATAATGATGCTGTTTCCCAGGATGACTGAAACCCAAGGCTGAGGTATAATTGCTTGTGTATCTCCAGTGCTTGCTTACATACACAACCCGCATCTTCTGTGTCAGCAAGCAGAAACGTGTGATCATTCTTATTGGCACTGTGTCCATTTGCTTAGAAAGGCTAACATGGCTGAGTCTTACAGCTCCTTTGAAACCTGGGCTCCTTCCTTGGCTCAAAGTTCATCTTACCCCGTTAACACTTGTACTGGGTACAGATCTGAGTAGAAAAACCTAACTCTAGGGGCTTTTGGTTTTTAAATAATTTTCTGTTACCCACATAACCTATTTCTAGTTACTACTTCTCTGTGCACTGGGATTGATTTTTTTTTTTCAAATAAAATAATGTTTATTCTTTACACCTAACTGGAAAAAATCTTTGTGCTGAAACACAGACACGAATAAATTTGGTCTTAATAGAATTCTTCACAAAAATCCAAATTTCTTTTTCTATTCTCTTGCTGAGCTATTTTTAGAAAGAAAGGAAAAAGAAAGAAAAGGAAAGAAAGAAAGAGAGAGAGAGAAAAGAAAGTTTTTAAGACACATGGTGATATTTTTCTTGTTCTCTAATATTTGAAGAGAGAACTAATTTTTTTACTCTGATTTTCTAGTTTCTATGAGTTTAAAATTCTTACACACATGATGGTTCTGATTCTGCCTCTTTAGAGAGGAAATGATATTTTCCCTGTTGCACTTATTCTTCCCATGTTCATCCCCCAGCGCCCCCTCTACCATGTTCCCTTTTGTTCTGTGAGTAGCTGAAGCTTCCTGAAGTCTCTTTAATCCTCCTTGGCGTTCTGTGCTTTGCTCCATCTCCAAACATTTACTCAGCATCCTTTCCTTACCGGTAGCCCTTGGGCCATCCTCTTGCCCCTCCACTCACGCACTCTCTGTTGCTAACATGTTACAAGTTCCAGTAGATATATTTAGCAAAATCATCAGAGCATAG
Source organism: Rattus rattus (assembly GCF_011064425.1). Lineage (NCBI taxonomy): Eukaryota > Metazoa > Chordata > Mammalia > Rodentia > Muridae > Rattus > Rattus rattus. The sequence goes on from NC_046166.1 coordinate 39,045,853, forward strand.
GTCATACCTGCATATTCTTTTCAGTTTGAAATCCAAAGCAATTTGTAGAAACCATATATATATCGCAATCCTGCAAAATACATTAAGCCAGAAAGGGTATTTTCTGTTTTATGAATTAATATATATATTAGGAAGAATGAAAATTTAGCTTCCTTTTCCTCTCTAGAATTCCTGTGAGTTGCTCTCACATAGGTGGAATCAAGCATTCAATATAACTTATTGATATTATATGTATATATCTCACTTCTTTGTGATTGGAAAAAAAAAAAACCGTTTTTGCCAAGGAGCTGAAACCACATGTTATTTGCCCATTAACCTAAAGCCAAAGTGGCCAAGCTTCAGTGTTCTGAAAAGCAAAGTAATCGTAAGGAAATTGTGGAGTAGCCCTGTTGGAGATTACTATGATAAGCCTGTACTAAGGTATACATTTGAAAAGAAATGCCAAAATCTCACAGGCTTTTTGTGGCTTGCTCTTTTGGTTAAAAGGGGTTATGTGTGAACACATACGGGCCTCCGAAAGAAAGACAAGAATTTGTCTATAAACATGAACATTGCCAGATTAAAGGAAAAATAACTCAGTAGAAGGATGACATAGGAGCCTTAGAAGTCAAAGAACAGAAAAGCGGAATTACAGTGTGAGAGAATGATCATTATTTAGTTGCAGAAGTGGCAAGGGTGACTGCGGCCAGTGGGAGGATTTAAGATACAATCATTAAGGAAATACTCCTCCACCCTCCCGCCCTGGGTCTTCAGTTGCAAGACACCTCACTTCTTTCAGAATAAGGGAATATCTCTGTACACAAAATCGTCGGTACTTGGCTGTTTTAAGAAAGAAAGAAAAAAAAAACGCCCTGATAGAAATTTGCATAATTTTCCACGGCTATGTTCATAAAAGAAAAGTATGCAAGGTGTTTTAAACTTCAGAGCCCGCAGGATATCCCACACTCCCCGGAAACATCGCAAGCTTTTCCGGCAGTAAGGCCGCTAAGGTGCCCGTGGAGACTAAGACAATGGTCTACTATGGGAATTGAGGACGCGCACTTTTTATCTGCAAAAAAAAGCTGAGACTGCTTTATTGATATCAGGTCATTAATCATCATTAGGAAAAATAATCCTCATCTCCGAACTGGGTAGAGATTACCCTCTTGGTTTTATGAATGAAGGGAATGGGATCAGAGTCTTTTCTAAAAGCCTCGTCCCAAACCACATCCTCCCAAGCGCAATGAAGCTGATCGTCCACTAAATCCTGACTCTCTCCACTCTCTGCACAGGCAAAGCCACGAGAGTAACCCTCCCACTGGATATAGGTGTGGCCTACGGGGAAAAAATGCTCGCAAACCGAATCTATCTCAGGCAACTGTGCTTTAAATAAGCATCGAGCAACACAAGGAGAACAGCGGCTATGGATCTTTTAGTAACATAATTCTTTTATAATGTCCCATAAAAAGCATCACCTATCTATTTCACAACCTCTTGAGAATAATCTAATGGCTGTTTTTAAAGCAACCTCAGCTTTCATGATATTTTTATTATTTTTTATTTTTGAAATCATAATACTATATTATTTTATGCCTTTGCTTTCCTTCTTCCAAATCTTCCCATGATGCCACTCCTTGTTCTCTTTCAAATCAATGGCCTCATTTTTATTCATTGTTGTTACACGTGCACGCATGCTCGCACACACACACACACACACACACACAGATATTTCTAATTTTCGTACAAAGCATACACACAAATAACATTGCCCAGCCTATGCTTTAGTGCCTTTTCCTGCAGTCCTTTTTAAGTAAACTGTCCTTTTATCTTTATCCAGTGGCCTGTATTGACCTGCACCCTTCTCTTCGCTCCTGTATTCCTTTTTCACAGCCTCACTATACAACAGAACAAATGCTTCTGCTTCTATCTATGTACTTGACATGAGCCACTAGCCAAAGTCAAACATGTTGGCTGGATAGGTACAGATGCACACTATTTTATTAGGACTCTAAGTGGCTAAAGTACTGAGGTTTTTTTAATAATAGATAGATAGATAGATAGATAGATAGATAGATAGATAGATAGATTTTCATTATTATTTTAAACAAATTTCATACAATGGATTTTAAGTATATCCTGTCTTTTCCCAACTCTTCCCTGATCCAGATCCTCCCCACCATCCTACCAACTCAACTTCATGTCCTTTCTTTCTCAAAACCAAACA